>NC_068289.1:17463351-18063351 GCF_025860055.1 Xyrauchen texanus
TTGTGCACGTAGCCTATTGTGGAGTTAGACCGTTAAACAGTTTTGCACCATTGCTGTGTTCAGGATTCTTTTGGGCGCTAAAACGGTGGCTCGATGACGCACTGGAGCCACTGAGCCTGGCCTCTCCCGTAACAATATGACTAGAGCACATTTGCATCAGTTTGCCGCTCAATCACGAGTTACTGTCAGTACTACTACAGCCTACAGTTTGCTAGCTAGCAAAGTCATCGACTACCATTGTTTAAGTACATGGTTCCTTTTTGTGTAACGCAATATTATGTTTACATTGTTTTTAGTTTATCTTTTTAAAATATCTAAGTTAGTCATCTTTGTTCTTGCAGTATGCTGCTAGTCCAGTAGCTAGAGTGGCTAGTAAGTGTTAGCCAACACATGCTGTTTTGCCTTTGTTACAGTACACACTGAGGTTAAGCAATGTTGCTAGTAATAGAAATGTAATTAGCTACTTACAGTAGTTAGCCAAAGCTTTACATCTAGAAAGACTAAGTATAACTTGTGTTTTTTTCTAACAAAACATAATGATGTATATAGGTTGTGTAAATGATTTTGTTTGTCCAAACAAGTATGCTGCTAGTTCAGTTCACAATGTAGCTACAGTGGCTAAACTAAGTGTTACATTTAAGTTCAATTCATTACATGTATCCAATAACTTCAAACATATTTTTAAATGTCAATGATTATCGATAGGAGAAAGTCATCGCTCAGTTATTGGTCCTTGGACTCCCCTGGCACCTCGCGTACAGCATGAAGTTTTCTGCTATGAAGGTATATTCTAGGCCTATGTCTTAGTGTCCAGTGGTTTAACAGTATTGAAAATAGTGCCTTTAGTTGTTGTATTTTTTATTATTTTTTAAATGTAGATTTCCAGAGACTCCAGAATGAAAAACAAGCCCTGAGGGAGGAGAACCAAGCCCTGAGGGAGGAGAACCAAGCCCTGAGGGAAAGCAATGCACCAGCAGGTGAGAACATGCACTCTTTCTTAAATTGTACTTTTTTGTGTGTGATGTATGTCCAAAATTACCATATGACTTTCATTTTGTAGCTTTGGATGACAGCGGCTCACTTCAAGAGCAGGTGAAGCAAGTTGGGACAATGTTGAAGACGTTTGGTCGCACTGAGCAATCAGGTACATCTTGCAAACAACACCTGTTGTTAGTTTAGTTCCCACTGGGGCCACCTGTACATGTAGTAGACCTAGATATAAATGACATAGTTTAGTAGTTGAGGGACCAGGACTGACTACTTTATTATTTTATTCTGGGAACCCCTGTAGGTGCAGATCAGACCCTAATGCTGCGACGTCTTGGAGAGTTTGGTGATGTTGTGCGTAGCATGGACAACAAAATGGACACTATGCTGCAACATTTCAGTGCCAATGTGTCTGTTGGAGAGTTATCCCTGCCAGGGGATCTGTTACTCCCCCTAGACACCCAGGAAGATTTGGCGTTGCTTGGCAAAAGTTTGAGGCAGGATAAAGAGCTCCAGCAACGATTTGTAAGTGTGCTGATTTCGTTTATAAGACCATAGGGTAATCTAAAAAGTTAAATTAAGATTGTACACTGCATATTCTACGGTCTGAATCCACAGCCTGTCACATTTTAAATGTATGAGAAGCTTCAGAGAAATGTAATTTGTAAAACTTTTTTTTTGTATTTTCGGCTTCGGTTTTTGGCAACCTCGTGCCAAAGTTAATTTGTCAATGTCAAGTTCTCATAAACCTGCCTTGAGGGCAGCTCCTTGGATGAATATGGGATGGTTTGTCCTTTTATACAGGCGCACGAGGAATCACTGAAGATATGCCAATTTGCACTGCCTCATTCTGGAGGTCGGGGAAAACCGGTGATTCTTAGCCCACTACGCCACGCAGACCCCAACCACTCCAGACATTCTGATTGGCAAATTGAGTGCTGATTGAGTGTTCTCTACAGCCAGATTTTCTGCTGTTAATTGTATTTGTTCCCACTTGTTGTCATGTGTAAGTTGAATGTCAAAATGTATATTATACCTGTTATCCTGCACATTCTTTGACACCAAAGATCTCAATTATTTCATATACAATTTGCTGCTTATTTCATTGTTACAGTGCTTAACTATTCTATTTTTAAATATAGCTTGTAAATCCTAAAAATTATCTGGTATCAAATATGCTACTTACCGTGACTTTAGTATTTTCTTATTTCATTCTGTCAGTGCTAACGATTCTATTATAGTTTGTAAATCCTATTTCATGCCTGATATTTGATATTGCACATTAACTAGTACCAAAAATTCTACTTTCATTCCATCAGTGTGCTTAACTGTTATTCTATTATAAATAGCTTGGGAATACCATTTCATACTTCTGATACTTGATATTGCACATTACCTGGTACCAAATATTCTACTTCATTCCATCACAGTGCTTAACTGTTATTCTATTGTTAAATATAGCTTGTAAATCCTTGTGCCACAGGTCAGCATTGCAGTTATAATGGTATATTCTACTCCAGAGCTTTACTCTAAATTATTACCACTTATCCTATTGTTAGAAATGACTTGTAAATATGATGTTATACCTCAATTTATTTGGAATCCTGCACTTTCTTTGGTACCAAATATCCTCATTGCTTATGTTTACTGGTAATTATTTTCATCCCAGAGCTGACCTCTTTATATTATTAACAATTATTGTAAGTGTTACAATAGTGTTTTTTACAAAAGTGTTTTTTTTTTTTTTTACCAAAATTTAATTGGAAACGTGTGTGTGTGTGTGTGTGTGTGTGTGTGTGTGTGTAGGCCTATATATATATGTTTGTATTTTTCTGTTATTTATATTTCAGTGATCTGACATCTTGTTTCAATGACAGTTACTGTACTTTGAAATGTGGAAATAAAACGCCAAATGGAAATTTGTCTGGTTTGATCAGTCTGGTTTTATATATTTATAGCATTAAACTGCATGCTATTAATATATAAAAAAAAAAAATATATATATATATATACAATAAGCGGCGGCAGATCGCTCGAAAATAGCGTTTGCCTCCAATGGCCCGTGGAAGGTCTGCTTTCGATATCACCATTGTAAGTGTTACAATAGTGTTTTTTACAAAAGTGTTTTTTTTTTTTACCAAAATTTAATTGGAAACCTGCATGTTCTTTAGTGTATATATATATATATATATATATATGTTTGTATTTTTCTGTTATTTATATTTCAGTGATCTGACATCTTGTTTCAATGACAGTTACTGTACTTTGAAATGTGGAATTAAAACGGCAAATGGAAATTTGTCTGGTTTGATCAGTCTGGTTTTATATATTTATAGGTATTAAACTGCATGCTATTAATATATATAAAAAATAATATATATATATATATATATATATATATATATATATATATATATATATACATACAATAAGCGGCGGCAGATCGCTCGAAAATAGCGTTTGCCTCCAACGGCCCGCGGAAGGTCCGCTTTCGATATAACGGTGGTGTCTGCTTTCGATATAGGAAGGCGGCTGCCGCTTTTAAAAAGCGGCGTCAAACGTGTTTGCGATAACGCCATTCTGCCGCTTCTACTGCCTCCGGAGCACCGTCAGCGGCCCGCCGACTCATTGATATCTGGGTTTAGGCCTATATTCAGGGCTTTTTCTTAGTTTGCATTTTAGTCAAACAGAATTTTTTTTTGACCTAATTAATTTTTTTTCCTTTTCACATACCTGCAATGAGTGTTGCCATACCTTTTCTTCCGCAAAAATATTAATGTGAACAAAAAGTATACTTTTAAATATATTTTTCCCCCTCAAAAACAAAGAGACACCCACAAAAACACAAAAAACTGTTTACTTATCGTCTTTATTGACGGAATGAACTACAATTCTTTGAAGGATTGCAAATTACGTAATTGAATTAAAAGCTCTCTGTAATAAATTTTTCACTGGCATTTGTCATTTGTTGTTTCTGCATTACCATATCCTCCACAAATTCCCACACACCAACCAGCTTCAGCGGTATTTACTGTATTCATTTATTTGGTCGCTAGAAATTACCCATCTATGAGTTGTTATTGTAAGGTTAATGTCTCATTTCCTTTTCCACATTTCATTGTTCATTTTCATTATTTTTGTTACTCTGGAGGTTCTGTACTGTAGAGACACACCAGTTAAGGAGCGAGTGCCACCTGCTGTACATTTTTTGTTTTGGGTTTTTGAGTAGATTCAGACATTTTTATTTTACTCTTTTATTTTCTAGTCAGATTAGAGGTTAAACATTATAGCGAGAGCTTGTTTTGTTTACTTTATTTGTTTGGCATTGCTCATGTCACATTTCCCCCTTCTCTTTGTGTCTGGTATTAAGTCTGGGATTGTAAATATACAGTATATTTTCAGCTTTGGTATGTCAATAGGAAATATACATTTTACACTCCCAAACATTCCTTTTGCAAATAGAATAGAATAGAAGAACAGGGAGCCCTGCACAGATGTAGGGTTAGGGAGTAACTGATACATGTAAGAGAAATATGTATTTTAAATACAAAATACTAGTAACTCTATTCCACTACAGTTACAATTTATATAATAGGTAATCAGAATACAGTTACATTAAAAAAGTATTTTGATTACTGAAGAAATTACTTTGCATCTTATTGGGTATTGAAATGCCCTTAATTATTTTTGTATTATAATTTTCTGTCTTGGAGAATGCAATAAAACTTGTCTAGGCCTTCAATGCGATACATGCCATTAAGAAAACACAGTTTTCACAATCTTATTGTCTGTTCAGTTGTAAAACATTTATCATTCCAAAAACATTCCAAACCTGAACATATGTCATGGCCCAACAGAGGGGGGGGGATCAGCCTGGGATTATTTGAAGATACAGAAGCAACTGAGACAGCCTATATAGATAGAAGAACTTTTGTGAATACTCCAAGAAGCCTGGAACACCCTTTCTGACCACAACCAAGAAAAAACTGTGTCCAGTTGTACCAAGCAGAATTGGTACTGTTTTCAAGGCAAAGGTGGTCACAAATATTGATTTAGCTTTTTTGTTTTTGTTTACTCGACTTTGTGTGACATTAAATGAAAATGTATGTATTTATGCCATTATTTTGAAGACATCCTCACTATGCAGCATTTTTCAAAAGTGCCTAAAACTTTTGCACAGAACTGTAAGTAGTTTGTGAGTGTAGGGACCGACTCGATTGCATCATTCATAGTGTGTCATGGAAGTTGACTGTCTTTGCAGATCTCATGCAGTGGTTGGTTTGATTCTGACTGGTGGATCTTTCTCTTCAGTGTTCATGGTTAGTGTAGTTCTTCACAAGATATTCCACTATAAACAGTCTTTTAAAAAAGATGATTAAGTAACTTGGACTTATGGCTTCAACATGAGCATATTAGGGGTGCACGGTATACCAGTAGGGTACAATGGGAGTACAACCACACTTGGGGTAAATGGCCCCCATGTTTTTGGTAAAAGGCTCCCAGGGGGGTTATAGTGATATTGAATAAATATAGGGACAATAGATATAAGGTCAATTTTGTCAACTTAGGTAAATACCTATGAAACAGACATAGACATAGCTACAAATTAAGATTGTTGCATTCACCAAATAACTACTTCAGAAAAAGGTTAAACATTTTATGATTATTAAATCACATTTGGCATTTCATAACATCTCATGTATTCTATTAACAAATTCAAATCCATTGTGATTAGATCAGTCAATGTGAGCCCACTTTCAACATTCTATTTAACAAATCTATTGAGAGTCTCTGCAGAACAAAAATGGACTTTTCCCAATCAGTGGGCGTTTTTAAACCATTGATTCCCTACTTTCATTGGATAGTTTAGAAACACCCATCCTGGTTTGGAAATGCCCAATGATAACTACATTGAGATTCCATACTTTCACTGGATAGTTTAGAAATGCCCATCCCGGTTTGAAAACCGTCACAGTATGGGAAACGTCTAGGTTACGGATATAACCTCCGTTCCCTGATGTTGTGTCGAAGAAGCAACACTAGGGGTCTCTCTTGAGCGCTGATATTGAGATCAATATACCTCTGATCTATGAAAAAAGGCCAATGAGAAGTTGGCAGACAGAATTTGCATATACCCGGACATACGGGTATAAAGATGGGGAAATACGTCTGTTTCTTTCAGGATTTTTCTGAGGAGTCGGAAAAGGTCTGGCCACAACAGTGGCTCGGCTCAGCGACGTGGCCGGGAGGACACAACATCTCGTTCCCTCCATCACTTCGACGCCGTGTCGAAGAAGCGACACTAGGGGTCCAATTTAAATCACACCATGCGCTGAGCCGTGTACATATACTGCTGACACAGGAGCGGGCAGATACTTGATGTGCCAAAACTAACAGCTGTATCAGACTGCACGTACCCTTTCCCCAGTGCACCATAAAGTCGTAGGAATACTTATAGTTACCCTAGACAGGGGAACAAGGCGACGCTTGCCAACCTGGGAACGGGCCGAGCCTAGCCGGGCCTCTTTTATCTCTAATACGGGACCGGGTGTGTAGGATCACGACCCGGCCCCGCCCTTCGCCCTGCCACAAGAGTTTTTACCCCAAATGCTATCCTTTCACATTTATAAAAAAAAATAAAAAAAATATTTTTGTTTATCACCTTGATCTAATAGTGATATTATTATTGAATCACAATGCAGTTAACAATATTAATATTGCATATTTTTGTTTGATGCACATTTGACAGTAAAACATTGAGTTGTAATGCAGATGTTAAAAACAATAAAATCTGTAAAAGGTTAATAAGCACCTAATTTATGTAGAGCTATGTTAAATCATTTTGAAATCAGGACTTCTTAAATCAAGCATAGTGTTAGTTCTGTCAGGTCACCTGAGTCAAGCTCGCATTCAGCTGACGCTCAGCCAGGGCCACCTTTATCATTGTCACGATTCCCTTGTTGTCTGCCCTGTGTTTCACTAGTCTTTGTAAAAAACTCCACTTCCCACAATTCCCAGTCCTCATCACTGCCAGCACTCTGTCATTGTTCGCACCTGATTGTCGTTTGTGATCATCCTGTGTCTGTGTATTTAAACCCTGTTTGTCCCCTGTTCCTTGTCGATCGTTGATGTTTCTACTGTTTTGAATGTTTCAGATGTTTCTATGTTACCTTTGCCTGTCGTGGATGTTTCCCCAGCCTGTTTATTCTTTCGTGTTTTGGTTTTGTTTTCCAACCGTGGATGTTTCATTTGTTCCTGTTTGTTTTGTCTTCACTCTGATTAATAATAAAGAACCCGCAATTAGATCCCCACTCCTCGTCTGCCCTCGTCTGCATTCCTAACAGAACGATCGACCACAAATGGATCGTTCTGTTAGGAATGCAGACGAGGGCAGAACGATCAACCACAAATGGATCTAGCGGTTCAACAGGCAAACTACAAACTCCTCTGCCTCAAACAAGAGGACCATCCGGTGGAAGACCACATCCGCGATTTCCTCGAGCTGGCGAGTGTCGCGGACTTCCCGGACTCCTCCCTGGTGGTCTTTTTCTGGGGCAACCTGAACAGTTCGCTCAAGGAGCGGTTGCCTCCGGCGACGCGTGGCTGGATGCTCTGCGATTTCGTGGAGGAGACTCTGCTGGCATGCGGCTCGCCATTCACTGTGGGCGTTGTTGAGGAGGATCCTGCCTCTCCTCCCACAGTGGTGACCCTCCAGTCGTCCATGGCTCGTCCTTTCACGCCTGCCCCACCTGCCAGCAAGCCAACCCCCACGCCTGCCTTGGTCAATGAACCAGCGCTGCCAACTTTGTCCGCCCGGAGGAGGAGGAGAAGAAATGCTTCTGCTCCCAGCTCACGCCAGCCACGGTCAGCGAGCCTGAGCCCATGCCAGCCATGGTCAGCGAGCCTGAGCCCACGCCAGCCACGGTGAGCGAGCCTTCCACGGCCTCCAGAGCCTTCCAGGGCTCCGCCTCTAGAGCCTCCTACGGCTCCGCCTCCAGAGCCTTCCAGGGCTCCGCCTTTAGAGCCTCCTACGGCTCCGCCCCCAGAACCTCCTACGGCTCTGCCTCTAGAGCCTCCTACGGTGCCACCTCCCTCGGCTCAGCCTCCCGAGCCTTCCACGGATCTGCCTTCCACGGCTCCGCCTCCTGAGCCTTCCATGGCTCCGCCTTCCACGGCTCTGTCTTCCACGGCTCCGCCTCTAGAGCCTCCTACGGCGCCATCTCCCTCGGCTCCGCCTCCAGAACCTTCCAGGTCTCCGCCTCTAGAGCCTCCTATGGTGCCACCGGTCCTGTGGCTGCCTCCCAGGCCACCTGACCCAGTCCCCATCTTGTGCTCCCCGTGGACTGCCCGTCTGCTCCCTGTGCCCCCTTGGACTGCCTTCTTGCCCTCTGTGCCCCCTTGGACTTCCTGTCTGCTCCCTGTGGCCCCTTGGACTGCCTTCTTGCCCTCTGTGCCCCCCGGACTGCCTGTATGTCAATAGGATGTAGTTCAAGTTTTTCAATAAAATACAATGTTTTTATTGCCCATAAACTACTACAAATTTTAATAGGTAACATGTTGCAATATGGAAATGAGTACATGTGTTTGTGCAGGTCTCCATAAAATTACTTAATTTTACTTTATGAAAATGTGAATGTGACAGGGAGGAAGGACGGGGGCCACGTCGTGATTCTGCACACCCGGCCCCTAATCAGGCTAATCAAGCCTCAGAGAGGGACAAGGGCTGACTGAAAGCTGCAGAGGGAAAAATCACTCTGGACCCCACTCACCCAGCCCACTACATTTTTGAACTGTTGACTTCTGGCCGATGTTTCAGAGCTCTGTTGATCAGGCACAGGAACTGTTTTTCCCTCAGGCTATCCACCTCATGAACAGTTAAAACAGTCCCATAAAGCAATAATTATGTGCAATTCACCATCTAGTCTTTTTTATGTTTATCGAACACATCCAACCTCTTCTGCCATTAAATTCCCTTGCACTATATACACTCACCTAAAGGATTATTAGGAACACCTGTTCAATTTCTCATTAATGCAATTATCTAATCAACCAATCACATGGCAGTTGCTTCAATGCATTTAGGGGTGTGGTCCTGGTCAAGACAATCTCCTGAACTCCAAACTGAATGTCAGAATGGGAAAGAAAGGTGATTTAAGCAATTTTGAGCGTGGCATGGTTGTTGGTGCCAGACGGGCCGGTCTGAGTATTTCACAATCTGCTCAGTTACTGGGATTTTCACGCACAACCATTTCTAGGGTTTACAAAGAATGGTGTGAAAAGGAAAAACATCCAGTATGCGGCAGTCCTGTGGGCGAAAATGCCTTGTTGATGCTAGAGGTCAGAGGAGAATGGGCCGACTGATTCAAGCTGATAGAAGAGCAACTTTGCCTGAAATAACCACTCGTTACAACCGAGGTATGCAGCAAAGCATTTGTGAAGCCACAACATGCACAACCTTGAGGCGGATGGGCTACAACAGCAGAAGACCCCACCGGGTACCACTCATCTCCACTACAAATAGGAAAAAGAGGCTACAATTTGCAAGAGCTCACCAAAATTGGACAGTTGAAGACTGGAAAAATGTTGCCTGGTCTGATGAGTCTCGATTTCTATTGAGACATTCAGATGGTAGAGTCAGAATTTGGCGTAAACAGAATGAGAACATGGATCCATCATGCCTTGTTACCACTGTGCAGACTGGTGTTGGTGGTGTAATGGTGTGGGGGATGTTTTCTTGGCACACTTTTGGCCCCTTAGTGCCAATTGGGCATCGTTTAAATGCCACGGCCTACCTGAGCATTGTTTCTGACCATGTCCATCCCTTTATGGCCACCATGTACCCATCCTCTGATGGCTACTTCCAGCAGGATAATGCACCATGTCACAAAGCTCGAATCATTTCAAATTGGTTTCTTGAACATGACAATGAGTTCACTGTACTAAAATGGCCCCCACAGTCACCAGATCTCAACCCAATAGAGCATCTTTGGGATGTGGTGGAACAGGAGCTTAGTGCCCTGGATGTGCATCCCACAAATCTCCATCAACTGCAAGATGCTATCCAATCAATATGGGCCAACATTTCTAAAGAATGCTTTCAGCACCTTGTTGAATCAATGCCACGTAGAATTAAGGCAGTTCTGAAGGCGAAAGGGGTCAAACACAGTATTAGTATGGTGTTCCTAATAATCCTTTAGGTGAGTGTATATATATATATATATATATATATATATATATATATATATATATATATATATATATATATAACAGATTTGTATTTAGTTTTGCACTACATATGTATGTATGTATGTATGTGTGTATATATATATATATATATATATATATGTATATGTGTATGTGTGTATGTATATGCGAGAACTGTGAGAACATGACCATGGCAACGTTGAAGTCACAGCCACCCCCTGCCCTGGTCCTTCTGCTTACCTGCTCAAGGCCGCACTGGCTAGTGCTGGGGGCGATTTGGGGGCTTCAATGGCACGCTCCTTTCCACTGGTTGAGTTCATGGATGGGTCAGGTGGCTCACGCCAGGATGAGTTTAATTCAGAGTCTGGTGCGATCACCCAGTCAGAGGCTGACCTTTTTTATGAAAATTCACTTAGCTGGGAAAAAGATATATTCACGCCAGGCAAGGAGTATGCTGGACACCAGTTACTTCCCTCCGTGTACCCACAATAAGATCGGTCTGTGATTGAGGAGGAAGCTGGGCATCCTCATGACGCGTCGCATACGCCTGATCATGGATATGTGAGTGTCTGCTGGTTGTGCAAAGGCAGAGGACTCACGTCCTTGTCTTGGGCAGATCTTACACCCCATTCTCCTGTTCTTGCATGTAATTAGCATAATATCCTCATTGATCGCATGCGCCTAAACTTATGAGAGGTTTAAATATGTCATGAACTGCCTTTTTAAAATGTTGTACTGTTCTCTGAGGACCACATATAATGTTATAAAAATGTGTACATATAGGCTATTTTCTGTCCTGTTTTGACCCCCCTCATCGGAAAACAACATTTGAATAGGCATGGTGGATTGTAGACTCTGAAGTAAACGGCCACTTATATGATTGGCTAACAGGTTTACGATGTAAACTTCTGCATGTATGTTTGGCAGCCTACATCCTTCATAGATGGACAGTGCTGTGATTTAGGTTAAAAATGCATAAATACTCAGTACATATCAAACGATCTGTAATAATAGACAAAGCAATAGTGACCATGTAATAAAAACAGTTACTCACACTTGTGTGGTGCAACATAACTGTTGGATCCAATATAGTCGGCACGGCATCATCTTTTAGTTTCAATCTTTCTGAAAATCCTGCATCATATTGTGCCTTGTTTGTAAACAAATCTGTGGTACAATGAAGTGAACAAAGGACCAAGTTCTCACTGATGCGGTCTGGAACTTCATTAAAAATAAAGTTCATCCACTCTTTCCTAATGTTGGGATCAGAAGAAAGGCAATGCAAAGACTGTGTTTTTCCACAACTTGGCAATGTCTTGTTGTCTTCAGAGCCATCTTTATCATTTGTTTTCTGCATAGACCTGTGTTTGTCTACTACATGTGTGAATCGGTGGGCGGGGCTAAACAGGCAGGTATGTAGAAGCAGGCATTGATCTTCTTCTGCGGAGGTGGTGTTTAGCCACACTTATGTAATAAAGTCCACATCCTGTCGTTTTGGCAGATTGGCTTCAATATAAGCTGTTTTTAGACTAACAAGAGAGTTTTGAGTTCTGAAACTTACAGGATGTTTTTATACTTACCTTGCTCCGCGCACCCAGCAGGGGGCGGGTTAGTGACTGAGGAGGAGGTCTTATGGTGGCGTCCTCTGGACTCGTCAGAACCGGCCGGCCGGGGGTCAGTCGTGGGGCTGAAGGCGGACCTGTGGCCACGTCCAGCGTGCCGGGACTGTTGAGATCTTGGGGCAGAGTGCCGTGAGAATGGCATTTGCGGGCCAGATGACCCAGAGGCAAAGGAAATAGCTCTTTTATTGAGAATTTGGGTACCGCTGTCCCGGTTAAGGGGAGCGGCAAATGAAATGTATTCAAAACAAAATTCTCCTCCCGGCCCTCCACCGGGGGATGGAGCGGTATTACCATCTCCGGAGCTAGCGTCTTGGGCTCTGGGTCGTCCGTCTCAGGAGCGCCTGGGAGCCTTCCGGGTCCTCGAGGGGGTCCGTGAGACAGGGGGCGTCGACTTCCTGCGGGGCGTTCGACGCGTGGGCTGAGAGCTGGGCCCTGGTTGAGGCGGAGCAGCTTGTTTATACCTCTGATCTATGAAAAAAGGTCAATGAGAAGTTGGCAGTCAGTATTTGCATACCCCGCCCCCGGACATACGGGTATAAAGGCGAGGCAAATACTAGAGTTCATTCAGAAATTTTCTTCGGAGCCGATGGTCTTGTATGCTGTCTGCTACGAGTTACACACACCCGTGTATTCCTCTGACGATCTGCATGCTGTTGGATTTGACGGTGCATAACAGCGGCTTTCTCCTATCCTGTGCACGGCTGTGCATTGTTGCCCCTGGGCGCTTCGACAGCGCAGATAAAAACTCGAAAGAGTTTCTTAAAAGAGTGATTTTATTTAAAAGAGTAATTTCCTCTAAAAGAGCAAACACAGCGAGCGTGAACGTCCTTTTCAGGACGCAAATTTATAAAGATGCCATTCCGCCTCATTCCAGAAAGGTAAGTGCTTCGAGTCTTTTCTCAGCACCGAAGCCTCGGGACGCACCCTTGCCTCCCGACGGCACTTTACCTGCTCCGCCCCGCTGCGAAGCTCCGCCGGGTACGTCAAAAATACTCGTCCCCTTGGTGCCCCTAGCACGGAGATTGGATGCGTGGCTTTCACTTCCCAACCCGTCACGCTGGCTGGCCCGGACCATCCGACTCGGTTACGCAATTCAGTTTGCCAGGCCCCCGCCCCCCTTCGCGGGCGTCCGCTTTACCGCAGTGCATGGCGAACATGCCCAATCCCTGCGCGCGGAGATCGCTACTCTTCTACTCAAAGACGCGATCGAGCCTGTCCCTCCAACCGAAATGAAGAAGGGTTTCTACAGCCCTTACTTCGTTGTACCCAAGAAAGGCGGCGGCTTACGACCAATCTTGGACCTGCGAGTTTTAAACCGAGCACTGCTCAAACTCCCGTTCAAAATGCTCACGCTAAAGTCTATCTTAACAAGCGTCCGGCACCTAGATTGGTTCGCAGCGGTAGACCTGAAGGACGCGTACTTCCACGTCTCAATTCTGCCGCGACACCGACCCTTCCTACGGTTCGCGTTCGACGGCCAGGAGTTTCAGTACAAAGTCCTCCCCTTTGGCATGTCTCTGTCCCCTCGCGTCTTCACGAAAGTCGCAGAGGCAGCTCTTGCCCCGCTCCGAGAAGCCGGCATCCGCATACTCAACTACCTCAACAACTGGCTCATACTGGCCCACTCCCGAGAGTTACTATGCGTTCACAGAGACCAGGTGCTCAAACACCTCAGCTGCTTGGGGCTTCAGGTCAACCGAGAAAAGAGCAAGCTCACTCCGGTTCAGAGCATCTCCTTTCTCGGCATGGAGTTAGACTCAGTCTCAATGTCTGCACGTCTCACCAACGAGCGTGCACAGTCGGTGCTGAAATGCCTCGCAAAGTTCAAGCCAGGCACAACGGTCCCTCTAAAACTCTTCCAGAGGCTCCTGGGGCATATAGCATCCTCCGCCGCAGTCACGCCACTGGGGTTGATGCATATGAGACCGCTTCAGCACTGGCTTCAGACTCGAGTCCCGAGACGAGCATGGCGCCACGGCACGCACCGTGTGATAATCACCCCCGCATGCCGCCAAACACTCAAACCCTGGACAGACCTCTGCTTTCTACGGGCAGGGGTGCCCCTGCAGCAGGTGTCAGGACTCAGGTTGCTGCGTGCCACTCACATCCCCGGCAAACTCAATGTGGTAGCAGACGCGCTGTCACGACAACGCTTGCCCAGTGGAGAGTGGAGGCTTCACCCCCAGTCGGTTCAGCTGATTTGGGAATGATTCGGCAAGGCCCAGGTAGACCTGCTTGCCTCCCGAGAGACCTCCCACTGCCCGCTCTGGTATGGCCGAACAGAGGCCCCCCTCGGGGCAGACGCGCTGGCACACAGCTGGCCCACGGGGTTGCGCAAGTACGCATTTCCCCCAGTGAGCCTTCTTGCACAGGTGCTGTGCAAGGTGCTGTCACTCTTCATGCTCATTTCTCTCATGGAAATCTACTCTCACTTTGAGGGATCATCGATTACTCCTGTCTGCTTTCCTGCCCGCTGTGTTTGTTTGCGTCGATGCTGTAGGCGCTAGCCTCATATTGGCTTAGTGTTTCTTTCTGTTTTGAGCCATCTTTCCTGGCCGGCTTCAGGCTTTTCGGCCACCGCCGCCGGGCCGGCCCCGGGCTTTCAGTCGCTGCCACCAGGCCGGCTTCGGGCTTTCAGCCGCTGCCATCTGGCCGGTTCCGGGCTTCCAGCTTCCAGGGTTAGCGAACATGGCTCCCCCAAAGTTGAGGAACACAGAGGAGGAATATGCAACTATCATTCATGTAAATGAACTGTTACAACAGCAAAAAGATATGTTCATGGCTCTGTTACAGCAGCAGCAGGAAATGTTCAAAGATTTTGTTAAAATTATTATGGACTCAGTGAACACCAGAATGGATAATGTTTCCAAAGAATTAAAAGAGCTAAAAGCAAGTTTACAATACACACAGAAGGATGTAGATGAACTTAAAGTCACTCAAGCTAAACAGTCTGAGCATGGAAAAATCACAGAAACTGATATAGTGAAAATCTGTGAGAGTCTACAAGTTATGTGTGAAAAACAAGAACATCTTGAAAGTCAATCAAGGAGAAATAATATTGTGATTGATGGAGTTCCTGAATCCACTGGCAAATCCTGGGCAGACTCTGAAGAAAAAGTGAAGGACATTTTTAAGCAAAAACTACAACTACAAAGAGACATGGAGATGGAGCGTGTACACCGAATAGGAAAGCCTGAAGCTTCTAGAAATAGACCGAGCTCTATGGTTGTTAAATTTCTGAACTTCAAGGACAAAGCTGCTGTCATGCAAAGAGCGAAGAACCTCAAGGGCACAAAAATTTTCATAAATGACGACTACACGGATGCTGTGCAGCTAAAAAGAAAGGAATTGATGCCAAAGTTAAAAGAAGCATGTGACAAAGGTGACATTGCCTACCTTAGATACGACAAACTCATCATCCATTCCCGCACTAGCACCCCTGAGTAATCTCTGCGCAACTCTAAAGGTATGATAACGCATAAAACTCATGTACTCAGTACCAAGAAAAGGCTTAAGACTAGCACATATTAATATAAACAGTCTCAGGAATAAAATCAATGAAGTTGCTGAACTGCTAAATGAGTATAAAATACACATTCTTGCTATCTCAGAGACCCACTTGGACTCCTCCTTTGATGACACAGAACTATTTATTGAAGGTTACAACATATACAGAAATGACAGAAATGGTTTCGGTGGTGGAGTTGCTTTTTATATTCAGAATCACTTACCAGTAAAAATAAGAACTGATTTAATGAGTTTCAACATCGAAATATTATGGTTGCAAATGCATCTACCTCATCGAAAGTCGATACTTCTGTGTTGCTGTTACCGGTCACCAAGTGCCAATTGTGAATATCTTGACACTATCTGTAAAATGTTGGATATAAATACTACTGTAAGTCAGGACATATATTTCATGGGTGACATAAACATTGACTGGTTTTCTAAAGACTGTCACTTGAAAAGAAAACTGTTAACTACTGCAAATGCATGTGGACTTAGTCAACTGATAAATAAGCCCACAAGAACATGTTTCAAGAGCGATGGCTCTAGAACATCTACTTGTATAGATCATATTTTTACAAACCGTCCTGAACTGTGTAAAAAGGTACTGTCTATTCCCACTGGTAGCAGTGAACATAATTTGATCATTTCTGCGTTAACAACCAAGTTGAGTGGATCTGGAACTGCAGTCTTATTTAAAAGATCTTATAAATTGTTTAAAAATGACAAGTTTATTGAATATGTTCAAGGAACAACGTCACACCTTGGTTGGATGATGAACTGAAAAATTCTATGAAAATAAGAGATCAAATGAAAAGAACAGCAGTTAATACAGGAAATAAATGTGATTGGGACCTATATCGTAAAATGAGAAATTCTGTTACTAAACTTAATAAAAAAGAAGAAGAAAATCTATTTTGATAATCATGTTAAAAATATAGGTAATGATAATAGGAAGTTATGGAATGTTTTAAATCAATTGACTGGAAAGAAAAATAAAATAAATCCATCTTTTTTGGAAACGGGATAAATTTATAATTAAGCCAATAGATATTGCAAATTATCTTAATGATTATTTTATAAGAAAATTAGATAAACTAAGAGAAAATATGCCTAATCTAAGTAATGACATATCTTACCTATTAATAAGAAATGAATTAATGAAAAATAAAAATTTAAGGTTTAAATTAGAAAGTGTAAATATAGATCAAGTAAAGAATCTTTTAAAATCTTGCAAAAACAAACCACCAGGTGTCAACGGTCTTGACAGCAGGCTTCTGAAACTAGCTGCTGACTTTATTGCCTCGGTTCTAACCCATATCATTAACCTCAGTTTTATCTGCTGTACCTGCCCACAGGCATGGAAGCAGGCTAAAATAGTTCCTCTGCCCAAAGATAAAAAACTGCCTTTCTGTGGTCCCAACAGTCACCCGATAAGTATATTACCTGTATTATCTAAAATAATGGAATCTATAGTGTACGATCAAATTAATAATTATTTTTATACAAATCATTTATTAACAGATTTTCAGCATGCATACAGAAAAAGTCACTCCACTGCCACTGCACTGACTCATATGTCTGATGATTGGCTTAGAGAGACTGAAAAGAGAAATATTACAGGTGTTGTGTTTTTAGATTTTTCTGCTGCATTTGACATCATAGATCACGACCTGTTATTAACAAAATTATCTTGTTATGGTTTTGAGCAATCAGCAATCACATGGATGTACAGTTATTTGTCAAACAGAACACAGACAGTGTTTTTTAATGGCAGTTTCTCAGGTATCAGAAATATTACATGTGGAGTACCCCAAGGCAGTTGTCTGGGTCCATTATTATTTAATATTTTTACTAATGATTTACCGTATATTTTATGTAAGGCTAACATTGTCATGTACGCTGATGATTCAACTATATATACATCAGCAAGTACGCAAATGGAATTAGAAACTGTTTTAAATAAAGAATTACAATATGTAGTAGATTGGATCAAATTAAATAAACTGGCATTAAATACTGTAAAAACTAACTGCTTGATTGTAGGTTCAAATTATAACATTAATCAAAATCCTGTAATTAATATTAAAATTAATAACGCAATTATTGAACAGGTGCATGAGACCAGACTGCTGGGTGTAATAGTTGACTCTAGAT
Organism: Xyrauchen texanus; assembly: GCF_025860055.1. Lineage (NCBI taxonomy): Eukaryota > Metazoa > Chordata > Actinopteri > Cypriniformes > Catostomidae > Xyrauchen > Xyrauchen texanus. The sequence continues at coordinate 17,480,829 of NC_068289.1, forward strand.
TATCGTGGAAAAAAATATTAGTAATATTATTGCAAAAATGGGAAGAGGTATATCTATTATGAGAAGACACGCAAATTTTTTAACTTCAAATATTATGAATTATGCGATGAAAGCACTAATATTGACATACCTCGACTATTGCCCAGCAGTTTGGTCAAATGTCACTGGTGAATATATGAATAAATTACAACTTATACAGAATAGAGCTGCTCGTGTAGCACTTAGGTGCAGCTATAGGAGAAATATTATATTAATACACAAAGATCTTAATTGGTTGTTGGTTGAAGATAGACTGTTGTATTCACTGTTAATTTTCATAAGAAATATTTCTATTTCAAAATTTCCTTCTGTTTTGTTCAAGCATCTTTCTTTTAGTGTAGACAATCATCAGTACAGTACCAGACATGCAACTAAAGGTAACTTCACCTTACCCATAGTAAGAACAAATGCCATAAAAAACACTGTTGTGTTCAGAGGTATGAGGGAATGTAATAAATTGCCAAAACATATTATGCTTACTAATAATGTCAATAAATTTAAATTATATGTAAAACAGCATCTATTAAAATAATATATCTGACTGTTTATATTTATTAATATATGTGTGTGAATATGTATGTACATGCACATGTGTAGGTATGTAATAGGTGTATGTGTAGAATGTGTTTTTATATATGTGTATCTTTCATGCCCGTATAAGGGGATATATGTATGTTGATATGTGTATATACACGTGTATATGTATGTGTATATGTGTATGTGTTTGTGTATTTTTCTTTTTTCCCATTTATTTATTGTATTTTTAATGTACATATTTTTCAGGACCCCAGGAAGAATAGCTGCAGCACGGCTGTAGCTAATGGGGATCCTTTCAATAGAAAACAAAAACAAAAACAAAACAAGGTCAGGAAGGACGAGGAGCAAGTCACACTAGTGGCTCCATACTGGCCCACCCGGGCCTGGTTCTCGGACCTTGTACTCCTCGCTACAGCCCCTCCCTGGCGAATTCCCCTGAGGAAGGACCTTCTTCAAGGCACGCTCTGGCATCCGCATCCAGACCTCTGGAAACTCCACGTCTGGTCCCTGGATGGGACGCGGAAGATCTAGCTGGCCTACCACCCACTGTCGTAGACACAATCAACCAAGCCAGAGCCCCTTCCACCAGGCAGCACTACGCCCTGAAGTGGCGCTTGTTCGCAAATTGGTGTTCTTCCTGGGCTGAAGACCCACAAAGGTGCGCAGTTAGGTCAGTGCTCCTATTCCTGCAGGAAAGGTTGGAGGGGAGGCTGTCCCCGTCCACCTTGAAGGTGTATGTTGCTGCTATCGCGGCCCACCACGACGCAGTAGATGGCAAGTCCCTTGGTAAGCACGACTTAATCATCAGGTTCCTAAGAGGTGCCCGGAGGTTAAATCCCTCCCGGCCAAGCCTGTTCCCCTCCTGGGACCTCTCGGTAGTCCTCGCGGGCCTCCAGAGACCTCCCTTTGAGCCGCTAGAATCAGTTGGACTCAGGGCCCTCTCTCTCAAGACCGCCCTGCTGATCGCCCTCGCCTCCATCAAGAGGGTCGGGGACCTGCAAGCGTTCTCTGTCAGCGACACTTGCCTGGAGTTCGGTCCGGCAGACACTCATGTGATCCTAAGACCGCGACCGGGCTACGTGCCCAAGGTTCCTACCACACCTTTCAGAGACCAGGTAGTGAACCTGCAAGCGCTGCCCCGGGAGGAGGCAGACCCAGCCCCGTCATTGCTGTGTCCAGTACGTGCTTTGCGTACCTATCTGGACCGCACGCAGAGTTTTAGACACTCTGAGCAGCTCTTTGTATGCTTTGGGGGACAGCGGAAAGGAAACGCTGTCTCCAAACAGAGGCTTTCCCACTAGGTAGTAGATGCCATTTCACACTCAGGCCGTGCCCCCCCCTTTGCGGGTCCGAGCTCACTCGACAAGGAGTGTTGCGTCCTCATGGGCACTGGCCAGGGGTACCTCCCTGGCAGACATTTGTAGAGCAGCGGGTTGGGCGACACCCAACACCTTTACGAGATACTACAATCTCAGGGTTGAGTCAGTTTCATCCCGTGTTTTCTCAGGTCCGAGCCAGCAGAACTCGGTAACACGCTGATGGGCTGACCGGGTGAATCGCTTGCATATACGCCCTTTCCCTCGCTTGAGGTAAAACTGTGCGTCTTTTTTCCCAGGAGATTCCACTCAGCTCGAATCCCTGGTCGATTCCTCCCTAGCCCTCATGGGTCCGCAGTTCGGCGGAGGAACTTGCCGACCCAATCCACTGCGGGTACTCAAATCAACCCTGTACTGGAATAGGTGCTCCACAGGGTGAGGACTCCTACGCGGACTCCCCCTGTGTGTATTTTCCGTGATACGGTCCCCTTACGAGCGGACCCCCATTTTCCTTGGGTAAGTTTCGGCTGCCCTCCGGTCACCGTGTGTAGCAACTCCCCCTCGCTGAGGCTGGATCTACCACCGCGCCACTTCCACGTGTCGCCTAAAAACACATGTGATGTATTCACCACCTTACCTCCCCAGCTGGGTAGGGGAGGTCTCCGCAGAGTCTGTTCCCCCTGAAAGAATAGGAAATTGGGTAAGACCCCCTTCCCTCAGTGCGTGTAAGGGCCCCAGCTGTCTATTGCTCTATGCGAGAAACATAGAGAGAAAAGAGGTCCAGCCAGGCTTGGCCCATTCCCAGGTTGGCAAGCGTCACCTTGTTCCCCTGTCAGGGTAACCAAAAGGATTCTGACGACTTTGGTGGGGCATTGGGGAAGGGTACATGTAGTCTGATACAGCTGGTCGTCTGGCACGTAAAAAACACCTGCCCGCTCCTGTGTCAGACCACGTACACGGCTCAGCGCATGGCGTGATTTAAATTGGACCCCTAGTGCCGCTTCTCCGACACAATGTGGAGAGAACGACAGAAGGGGAACGTCTAGGTTACGAATGTAACCTCCGTTCCCTGATGGAGGGAACGAGACGTTGTGTCCTTCCCGGCCACGTCGCTGAGCCGAGCCGCTGTAGTGGCCGGACCATTTCCGGCTTCTCAGAAAAATCCTGAATGAACTCTAGTATTTGCCTCGCCTTTATACCCGTATGTCCGGGGGCGGGGTATGCAAATACTGACTGCCAACTTCTCATTGGCCTTTTTTCATAGATCAGAGGTATATTCGGTGGCTCAAGAGAGACCCCTAGTGTCGCTTCTCCGACACAACGTCTCGTTCCCTCCATCGGGGAACGGAGGTTACATTTGTAACCTAGACGTTTTTCATAACATAATGATAAGCTTGTAAATGCTATAATTGTCTCTAAGTTGTGTAAAGGACATAAGAACATTGTCTAAATAAAGATCTGTTCCTGTACGTAGAGTCACGTGATGCCATGCAAGAAGCGGACATGTAAACGATGAGCTCTGCACACTTTGCTAGTAAAATTATTTTTTTTGTATCAAAAACCGGTGAGATTTGATACACCCTGCTATATATCTGTTCTTTGAAGTCAACATGTAAAATAATTACAAATCCTTGGGCTCTGGACATATTAAAAGACACTTACGTGCTCTAGCTGAAACCTCAGATAGGCCTGCAGACAAGGGAATCGGTTTGGACTGTCAGAATCATCTGTCAAACATGTCTGTGATGCTGACAAAGTTGTTGCTGACTTTGAGGATCTTGCTGGAATACATCGATCGATTACTGTGATTGAAAATAAATTCTCTGAGTTGGTTACAAGAATCAGGGATGTCGAGAGATGGGCCGATTATCTGGAGTCATCAAAGAGGAAATTATCTGCTAACCCCCTAGCGACCAAAGTTGATTTGGAACGCATTTTGGAAAAACTGGAGGATTTGGAGAAATTTACTGCAGCCTTTGCCCCGCTAAGGGAAGTGGGCATCCGCATACTCAATTACCTTGATGACTGTTTTTTCCTAGCCCACTCTCGAGAGTCACTCTGCGACCAGGTGCTCAGGCACCTCAGCCATTTAGGGCTTCAGGTTATCTGGGAAAAGAGAAAGCTTGCCCCGGTTTAGAGCATCTCTTTATCTCGACATAGAGTTAGACTCAGTCTCACCAACGAGCACGCACAGTCGGTGCTGAAATGCCTCACTTTATTCAAGCCAGGCACAGCGGTTCCTCTAATACAATTCCAGATGTTCCTGGGGTATATGGCATCCTCTGCAGTGGTCGTGCCACTGGGGTTGATGCATATGAGACCGCTTCAGCACTGCTTTAGACTCGAGTCCCAAGATGGGCATGGCGCCACAGCACATACCGTGTGTTCATCACCCCCGCCTTCCACCAGACTTTCAACCCATGGACAGACCTCTGTTTTCAGACGACAGGAGTCCCCCTACAGCAGGTGTCCGATGCATTCTGGACCCATATCAGATCGCCTACAAACCCAACAGGTCAACTGAGGATGCTATCGCCTCAGCTCTTCACACTGCCCTGACTCACTTGGACAAAAATAACACGTATGTCAGGATGCTATTCATTGATTTCAGTTCTGCCTTCAATACTGTGATCCATCCAAGCTGATCTCCAAGCTCACTCATCTTGGCATAACCTAGATCCCTCTGCATCTGGACCCTGGACTTCCTCACTAACAGACCACAGTCTGTAAGGATAAGCAACCACAAATCCTCCACCCTCACCTTGAACCGTGGTGCACCACAGGGCTGTGTGCGGAGTCCAATCCTTTACTCCCTCTTCACCCTTGACTGCATACCTGAGGCTCCAACTCCATAATCAAGTTTGCAGATGACACCACGGTGGTAGGTCTGATCAGCGGTGAAGATGAGACAGCCTACAGGGAAGAGGTACAGCACCTGGTAGTGTGGTGTGCCAACAACAATCTCACACTCAACACCCAGAAGACCAAGGAACTGATTGTGGACTACCGGCGGACTAGGAAAGGACACACACACTCCCAAATACATTGATGGGGACGAAGTGGAGCGTGTGACAAGCTTCAAGTTCCTGGGTGTCCATATCTCTGAGGATCTTTCCTGGACCTACAACACCTCCACTCTGATTAAAAAGGCGCAACAGCGCCTTTACTTCCTTAGGAAGCTAAGGAAAGCTCACCTGTCCCCCTATATCCTGCTGAATTTTTACCGCTGCTCTATTGAAAGTGTCTTAACAAACTGCATCACAGTGTGGTATGGCAACTGCACTGTCTCAGATCAGAAGGCACTGGGTGGTGAAAACTGCCCAATACATCACTGGTGTCCAGCTACCCTCCATCAATTACATTCACAATAAACGCTGCCTAAGGAGGGTGAGAAGCATTATCAAAGACACCTCTCACCCCATCCACGGTCTACTCCCCTCCCATCTGGGAGATGCTATAGGATTCTTCGCTGTCGCACCAGCAGACTCAGGAACAGTTTCTTTCCCTCAGCTGTCTGACTACTGAACTCTAAACTCAAGCGCTGAACACTACATCCCACCCGAACTTCGTATTTGTATTTTTCTTTTAATAATTTATATATATATATTTTTTTTCTTTTCTTTTTTTTCTTCGCACATTCCCTTGAACATTTCTTGCACATAACGTCTTCCTCCAGATGCTGCTTGCACTGTTATGGCCACCGGCCATATACATATATTTACACATTTACATATTTATACCTCATTCTGTACAATGTACCTTCAGTTAATTCTTCTTCATTTGCACCTTGTACTGTATTATAGCCATTGGCATTGAGCTGGTCACTGCTTCTCTACATCATAACTTTGCACTCAAAAAACCCATATTGTATTTACTTACATATTTATATATATATATATATATATATATATATATATATATATATATATATATATATATATACACACACATATTGCTATTTGCACTTCTGGTTAGATGCTAACTGCATTTCATTGTCTCTGTACATGTATTTTGCACAGTTACAATAAAGTTTAATCTAATCTAATCTAATCTAATCTAATCTGTCAAAATTGATAAAACTTTGCAACCCTGTTTCTGTGTATATTCACCTTATTTAGCCAGAGAAACTAGCACTAGCAGTGGAGAGGGAAGAAAATGTCGGCTGTGGGATTCAGTCAGAGTCACGGCTGGGTTGGGGGATTGTTCTCTTGACTGCATCGCATGTAATGGCTCCCATCCTTTGTGTACACTTGAGGAGGGCCATGCTCGGCATTTAACAGCAGTGGTGACAAGAGACTATTAGCTTCTCGTCCGTGTTCATTTCTTTTGTTCGTGTTTGAGCATGTAAATTGCTCATACCTATTTAAATAACTATCCAATGGCATGCTGTCTTACATCTTTGAGTGGCATGTGGCCTGAATCTAAACTTTATTGGTTGCTCCCACTAGTCAACTGTCCACTAGCATTTTTAAATTAAATTGTCAAATGGATAAAGAAAAGCAATTGGCAAATGAAAAAAAGAAAATAAAAAAAGAAAAGGCATTTGACTGATTTTCAAACGAATAGATTGATTATTTATTTCTTCATTCTTTTTTAATTGGCAATCCAAGGCTTCCATAGTTCTTCAGTTGTCTCTGTTACTGGAAGCATGGAAGGATGAGATAGTGACTGCAGAAAATGATCAGAAACAACACAGATTAGGATCTGCTGCATTCTGGCACATTCTTTAACTACTTTGTCCTTTTTTTTTTTTTTTTTTAGGTAACAGGTAAGTATAACACAGTTTAAATCATAATCTTAACAGTCTTCCTTTAAAGGTTACATTTTCGTGACTATTTTAAAAAAAAAATACAGTTAAAGCAGAAACTTATGTCAATATGCATGCTAATGCAATACATTCAAACTATCTTCTGAGTATTCTATTTTTAAGCAATTTCAATAAACATTTGAATACATTTAAAGAAGTTTGTTCTGTGTCTTATTCACACAATGTATTCCCTCAACATTTCAAATTATCTTCAACCCATTTTAGTTCAGATTTAGTTAAGTTCAACACCAAGATGCATCAGAATTCCTTCAATAAGACCACAAACATCATTGTGTAGCACATGTGTCACTTGATATGTACTTAATACTAATATTATCCATAGACCAGTAGATTCGACTACGGAGGCGTAATTGAAACAACACAGGTTAAGTAATAAAGAAAATCTGTATTGAAAATAAATTCAGTAATTGTTGCTTTTTTTAAATAAATAATAAAATAAAATGATTAACAATTTGTTACAATCTCTACCCAAAATCACAGTGATATGAAATTAAAATTTCAATAATTTAGCAGTTTACACCTGACTCACTTTGTTTATTTGGGTGCAACTTCTAGGATTTGTAAAATTTCTTAGAATACATACAATATCAAACATAAACAATGACCTTGTTCACAATTATAAAATTGGACAATTAAACAATCACATTCAGAAATAACTCTTTGTAGTGAACACAAATTAAACAGTTCAAATTATTCAAATGAGATTAAGTTCAAATGATTCAGTTAAAGAGATTAATTTGAAGAGATTCACTCCAAGAGATTCAGTCAAAGGAAAAAATTTGAGCGGTCCCTCAAAATCAAAGCTCGGTTCCGTTTATAGGACAGAAATTCTAGCAGGTAATTAGAACTTTCCTACCCAACTCCTCAGGTGTTGGTTGGAACTTAACTCTCACAGTAGTCAGTGCTCATCTGACTGGGGAATGGCTCGCCATCTTGCTTCATCAAGCTGAAACGAACGCAGTTCCAGCATAGGAAAAAAAACCCTGACCAAATCCAAAGAAAATAGAACATAAATTATCTATTTTTATCTGATGCTGTTAACTTTTGATCAAAGTTACGGGGCTGCTCATCTCACCAATCTTACAGAGAAAAGAAAATGGCTTTCCCCATCCAGCAACTAATGTGCTGGGGCAGTACTTTCAATTTAGAGCTCACGTAATTAGACAACAATTGCGATGTCAATCATTAGACCGACATGCATTTTATTTAGATTTTCTTATTTTCCATACACTCTTAACTCTTTGCTGGTTAGTTTATTATTTTAACAAACTTTTTAATTATTTCCTTTTCATTTATTCATTTATACTTCTCAGTTATACAGGGTTACAATTGCTCAGTCGATTCACTGATTAATAGTACTCTCAAATGTGTTTAAGGTCAGCTGTTTTAACCCTTATGAGTATTAAATCTTAATGCAAGCCACCATTTTATGTTTCAGCTTCTCCATGTGAACAGATGAATCGAATAAACTAAATATAACACATAATACAGCTCAACATGTCAAACAAACACAAAATACACATTAAATATATGTCAAAGTGCCGCATTTCTGTTTGAAATCAGATTTCTAACAATATAATGCATTTTGCTCTCTGTTCTTGGAAATGGCGTCGATTAAATTGTGAATAAAATAATAAATTTTAAATCCATTTTAGATCTGAAATACTCAATGTACATCATTACTGAACTTTTATGAGTCTCTTACATGTCAATATTGATACATGAAACTGATTGAAACTGCAGAAAATTATTCACAGATTAGGATCTGCAGCATTCTGGCACTTTCTTGAATTACTTATATACTTATTGAAGTGTATGGAAGTGAAGCATAGTTCTAGCGGGAAGCAGCTGTACATCATCACATCATAAGCTGGGTAATTCCTAGCCAATTGCATGTAAGCCATTGTTTTATAAGTCTGCTCATAATCTATCACATTGCTGTTTCAGTGTGCTAACACGGAAAACAGACACGTTTCAACCTCTCCAGGCCACAGGAGATCCAGTGCACAGAACATCTCTGGAAGCCCGCCTTCCCTTTCCAACGACATCATCACATCATCTCAACTTCTGCCAACAACAAACCCATGGGGAGTAAACAACCAGCAAACCTTATCTTCACCCATATCTCATTCATTTAGGAGGTCTCTATCTCAATTAGATTGCATGACCCGGCGCAGAAGGAGCGCGCTTCACACCAAGTCCGTCAAAATCATCGGCTCAGGCAGCAGCTGGTTTCCATCAGAAATGAGTCATTTTCATATCCATCAAATGCATTCAGATTTAGTCATGGGTCTAGGCCTTCCTTTGCCACGCTGCCTGTTCATTATAAAGTGGCAATGCTGTCTGTTCATCATAATGCATCCGCATCAATATCAAAAGCCAGTATTTCATGTCAAGCGCGTATTCACTCTCATAGTAATGGCAGGCAATCGTGCAATCTCATGAGGGCAACTCGGTCAAGGTTCATTCACATGTCATTAACGATGCTGCATGCCCGAGCATTCCCCATCGGGGAATTAAGATAATAATTCACGCATATCATCATGTACAGTCAGTGCTTATCGTACGGGCTCCCATTACTCCATTCAGTAAGATATCCCCGTTTTACTGGTCGCCTTCGCCCAAATCACGTAATGGGTGCTTTCCAATACAATTAATCATCCCTATGCCATACTTACTAGGAAAGACCAAGCCCATGATGTGGGCTTTCCGAGGGAGCATGGCATCACAGTTTAACCCGTCGATGTGCGCCCCCCTTTTTCAGTACAAACCATGAAAATGACATACCTGAACCTAAATGGTTGTATTTACTGGAGCCTTTGGAGTATGGACATAGTTGTAGTATAATTTGAAAGAAGACACTTTGGGCTTTATTTCCCAAATTTCAGAATTAATATATGTTGTTATTTTTCAAAGTTGGAGAACTATGAATTTATAGTATGGAAATATTTTGTGCTGAACATGTTTTTATATAAACAATTGGCTGTTTCTGGAGGATTGCTATCACGCAACAGAGATCGGATGTCAAGGTTGAACCCTCAGACCTTTGAAAAGATGTAGAATTGGTTCACATTAATTACATATATAGATGGTAAATTATATATTAAATGTAAGCAGAGTGACGTCACTCCCGAGTGTGAACAAATGCGTATCAACAGGTTAACATAGCTTTCACCAAAGCCTTGTGTAAGGGTCCTTGGTGAAATAAACAACTTATTTCGTTCGATCCATAAACGCAGAATTTTCTTACTCTATACGTACTTCCACACAAATAAACAACTTATTTCTTTTTGATCCATAAACGCAGAATTTTCTGTACTTCCACGCTCCCATCGCAAGCATGACAACGCACTTCTGACACCGGGGATCTTCAAGCACTTGGGGCTTTATCCATGATCCAGAATCTAACAGTCATGTCAGCCCAACTACATTACTTTTAAGCATCAAAGCATATATCAAAAGCTTGATATGAGCCGATCCCTTTTAATGCGCATGGTCACGGACGTTACATTTCAGTAGCAGGTAAGTAGGTCTGTCAATCACTGGATAAATCCTGTGCCGAGTCAAGCTCATTAATATAATCTGTTACCGTTGAAAGAGACCTAATAAGTCCCAGACGTCTCCAGAATGTGTCTGCAAAGTCTCAGCTCAAAATACCCCACGGATCATTTACTATACCCTGTTAAAAATGTATCTTTAGGGTGGAATCAAAACATGCTGATTTTGTGCATGTCTCTTTAAATGCAAATTATCTGCCGCTCCCCGCCCCCTTTCCGGAAGAGGGCCGTGCCTTATCAGCCCCCGCTTAAGACACAACAGCAGCAACAAATCAGAACCAATATGATTGACAGCGTAAATACCGGAGTTCAGCCATATACGTATGAATATATATGTATATCCGGTCTCCACGAATGCAGTCAGAGACTATGGTAACCTTAGTGCATTAGCCGTGGAATCAGCTATCAAGCACATTCAGAAAGGAGATTTGCTAATATTCACAAAATATAAAGCGCGATACTTGCATATTCAGGATGTAAAGCTGGGACTCGAACAGTTGGTACTGATCCATGCTTGATAATCACATTTTGAAGATCCAGATTTATATTGACACACATTCACAAAGCAGTCCGGTGTAAAATGATTTGCACAAACATACACACATTTTGTATGTTTTGGGGCACATTTCCTTCAAAAACAAAACTGTCCACTGCGGCTCTGACGCTGGGAGTACATTAGACTCCCATGTTCACTTTTACAGCCAAAAACAAAACTCTTACGAAGCGGAGACATGATTCTTCTCACTCTATTTGCTCCAGCTCGAGGAAGGAAGAAAGAGAAAAAAAATAAATAAATAATAATAATAAGGGCCACATCTCTCGAATTTCTAGGCATCGCGCTCCATTCTCTAAACACGCAAGCTTCCCGCCTAAGAAACACGACAGGATCAGGTCTATTTACACGTCGTTCTCTGGACAGTTTGGGCCTCATAAGCAATATATATATATATATATTTTAATAAATATTGATTTTATATTACATTTTTTTTTTTGCAGTGATGTTAAATGTTAATGACGGCGCTGTGAACGTCACTCAGTTTGGCATAAGGTCTACGATACAAACAAATTTTAACAGCACAGACCTACTCAATGTAAATATAATGAAGGGAAAATAATAATCTAATCGCTAAAAAGCACATTTCCAAATTAGCACATCAATTCCATTATTAAAGAATAGAAAGATTAAGTGCTATCTTACCGGATTTAGTGCATCTTGAATTACATTTTTTTGTCTGATCTGGCTGCTTCGAGTTGTGCCTTCTCATTCATTATGACTGTAGAACTCCCGGCAGGTGTAAGTGTTCACTTTCACCAGGAGTTCACCTTTGATGTGGTCCACAGATGCTCAATTCCTTGTCTCTGTCTACACAGCGGTCATCAGTGAAAACACCCTCTCCACGAACGCGTTGGTGACCAGAATGCTCAAAACCAAAGATACTAGAGCTGTCATGTTTGGGGCACAGAAATGCTTCAGCAGAGCTGTCCGTGAAACGTATCGGTTACCTAACGTAACCTCGGTTCTCTCTAGATGAGGGAACGAGTATTGCGTAAGCTAGCTTACGCTACGGGAAAGATTCATCTTTTCTGAGATATTGAAGCCAAAAAATTATCCTTAATTTTTGTATCCATTGTCAACGCAGTGCGGCAGCTGCAGACCTTGAGCGAGCTAGCTAGCGAGCTCATAGGTTGCTCTGCGGCAACTGCTGCAGCCTATAGATGAGCTTGGGCGAACTCGCATCCAATGAGAGGCGTCCGCGCGCTCACTGCATCAAAGCCCGCCAAAATGGGCGTGACTAGAGTGCATATAAGCGTAGTTCGTAGGCTGGAACCCTGGTTTTCATTGACTGAAGCGAAAAGTCGCCGTGGCGCTGAAGCACGGCCGGCTACGCAATACTCGTTCCCTCATCTAGAGAGAACCGAGGTTACGTTAGGTAACCGATACGTTCTCTTACGAGAGGTTCTCTCGTATTGCGTAAGCTAGCTTACGCTACGGGAACCCATTGTCAACGCCGTGCGCGCCAAGCATCCACTGTATGAGCCCCAGGGAATTAAGGGGGACCCGGGGAGCCCTTATGAGTGGGGAAATAATATTTGGCCGGCAAGAATGCGGGTCATTGATTGTGTAATACATAGGCACATGGTAGGACGGGAACGACAGAGCGGCGGTGCCGGTCTGTGTGGAATGTGTCCCATCAGTGCAGCTCACCAGGGGAGCTGTAGCTTATTAAACCGCTAGTAGTTTTGTCTGCAGAGCGGGCACTTCCATATTGTAAAATCTGACAAAGGTGGAGGGGGAAGTCCATCCCGCTGCCACACATATGTCGTGAATGGAAATTCCGCTGGACCATGCCCACGAGGATGCCATGCCTCTAGTGGAGTGAGCCCTAATGCCCAGCGGGCATGGCAGGTCTTTTGACGCGTATGCAGCAGCAATAGCGTCCACTATCCATCGCAGCGCCGATAGGGAAATGACCTGTGCTCTGAAAGGAGTACCGATCACCTTGGGAACATAGCCGTGTCTAGGCTTTAAAATGACCTTGGAGTCACTTGGTCCAAACTCAAGACACGCAGCGCTGACAGACAGCGCGTGAAGGTCTCCCACACGTTTGACTGATGACAGGGCAGTCAGAAAAACGGTTTTGAGTGAAAGGTATTTCAAATCCACAGATTGAAGTGGTTCGAAAGGGGGGGCTTTCATAGTTTCGAGAACTATAGAAAGATCCCAGATAGGAACCGATGGGGGCGCGGGGGGTTCATCCTTCTAGCTCCCCTGAGGAAGCGGATGACCAGCTCGTTTTTACCCCATGACTGGCCGTGCAGGGGTTCAGAGAACGCCGCAACGGCCGCCACATACACTTTGAGCGTAGATGGGGATCTGCCCTTATCCAGCAGCTCTTGTAGAAATACGAGCAGCGACGACACCCCACATGTCCGCGGGTCCAGGTCTCTGTCGGTGCACCATTTTGAGAACACAGACCATTTTGACGCATAGAGTCTTCTCGTGGAAGGGGCTCTAGCGTGTATGATAGCGTTTATTACTCCTTCTGGCAGAGCGACGGGTAGTCGTTGATCACCCACGCATGCAGCGCCCAGCGCTCTGGGTGGGGATGCCAGATTGTGCCGCGAGCTTGAGAGAGGAGATCTGCTCTCACTGGGATGGGCCACGGCGCTGTCAGTGACAGCTGCGTAAGCTCCGGGAACCATGTCTCATTCTCCCAACGCGGGGCTATGAGGAGCACCGAGTGACGCGTTTCCTGATCCTCTGCATTACCTGTGGCAATAGCGAGACGGGAGGGAAGGCGTAAAGCGGGCGTCTGGGCCAGTCCTGGGCCAGCGCGTCCTCGCTTTCGAGAAAAATATTGGGCAGTGAGAGTTCTCTTTGGACGCAAAGAGGTCTATCTCTGCTCTGCCGAATAGGTGCCATAACGTCTGGACTGTTTGAGCGTGCAGGGACCATTCCCTGGGGAATATTGTCTCTGGACAGTCTGTCCGGGCCGTCGTTCAGGTTGCCTGGCACGTCGCGTCGCCCTCAGCGAGCGCAGGTGGCACTGGGACCAACTCAGTATGCATTTTGTCAGATGGAAGAGGTTCCTGGATCTGACACCGCCCTGACGGTTTAGGTAGGATACCACAGATCTGTTGTCCGAACGGACCAGGACGTGGTGACCCTGAATGACCAGGAGAAAGCGCACGAGCGCGTACTCGACCGCTATCATTTCCAGACAATTTATGTGAAGGAGCTTTTCCTGAACTGACCATAGGCCGAAAACCGGAGAGCCCTCGCAGACCGCGCCCCAACCCGTGTTGGACGCGTCTGTCGAGATGACTTTTCGGCGAGATACAGCTCCCATTGTCACTCCCCGCTGATACCATTCGGACACTGTCCAGGGCTGCAGAGATGATATGCAGGTCTGAGTCACCTTGATGGGCTGGCGGCCTGTGGCCCAAGCCCGGCGAGACGCGCGGGTGTTTAGCCAATGCTGAAGCGGGCGCATGTGCAGTAAACCCAGCTGAAGTACTGCTGCGGCTGAGGCCATGTAACCTAGCACTCTCTGGAATTTCTTCAGAGGCGTGAGGCTGTTCATCTGAAAAGATGCGGCTAGTCGCTGAACACGGCGTGCGCGCTGTGTAGATAAGCGAGCCGTCATTGCCACGGAGTCTAGTTCTATTCCCAGGAAGGAAATGGTCTGACTGGGCTGTAGTGAGCTCTTGGTCCAATTGACTGCAAGACCCAAACTGTTCAGATGGCTGAGGAGAACTGCTCTGTGAGACAGAAGCTCCATATGTGACTGAGCCATAATCAGCCAGTCGTCCAAATAGTTCAGAATTCGCAAACCCTGACTCCGCAGGGGTGCGAGCGCCGCATCCATGCACTTCGTGAAAGTACGGGGTGCTAAGGACAGGCCGAACGGAAGGACGGTGTATTGATAAACCTGGCCGTCGATGGCGAATCTCAAGAATGGCCTGTGACAGGGATTTATCTGAATCTGAAAGTATGCATCTTTCAGATCGAGAGAAATAAACCAGTCCCCTGGCGCACATGCGCGAGGAGTTTCCTGATTGTAAGCATTTTGAACGGTCTTTTGCAAGCACCTTGTTCAAAACCCTGAGATCTAATATGGGTCTGAGGCCGCCGTCTTTCTTGGGAACAAGAAAATAACGGCTGTAAAGCCCGACTCGCTCAGAGAGGGTGGCACTTTTTCTATGGCCCTTTTGCACAGAAGGCTTGCTATTTCTGAACGAAGCAAGCATGCTGCTTCCGTGTTCACAGTGGTTTCGAGCACGCTCTGAAGCGAGGGCGGCGATCGAACTGTAGCAAATAGCCCTGTTGTATTGTGCTTAACACCCACTTGGATATCCCTGGAATAGCTTCCCACGCTTTGAAGCGTAACGCTAGAGGGTGAATGGCCAATTCGCTCTGATTGCCGCACACAGAGCGCTGAACAAAATGTGTGAGCGCGTTTAGTGTGTTCATGCATGATTGCTCGCAGACAGCATGAACAGGCTGTTTTGTGAGTGACTTCCGATTGGAATGAATGGGGAAAGAGTCACATCTGTTACGTGATGCGCAAGCACGGGACTTACACACAGAGGAATGGTTGCTGGCCGTGTAACAGAGCGGGCAGAGAATGGGCGCGCGCACGCATTTGTGGGTGCATTTATTGACTCTAGCACTCGAGCGGTTCGTAACCGCTTTATGTGAGCGTGCTCTGGTGGGGACACGAGACATGCAGTGCTTGTGTGCAGAAGTGAACACTGGATTGTGGGCACATTTTCTACACATAGGGCTGGTCATGTGACAGAGCGGGCAGAGAATGGGCGCGCGCACGCATTTGTGGGCGCCTTCATTGACTCTGACGCTCGAGCGGTTCATAACCGCTTTATGAGAGCGTGCTCTGATAGGGGCACGGGATGTGTTATGCTTGTGTGTAGGGACGAACACTGGGTTGTGGGCACTTTTTCTACACATAAGACATGTTTGCTCTTTACAAGATTTATTTGGGTCGCCGTGAAAACGGCGTTTGAGTGCAGGCAAGCGGGCAGTGTCACCGGCTTGTTGGCTGCTAAATTCACCACTGTAGTAGCCTGAGAGAAGGGGACTGACAGGGGGCAAAGCTTTGACGGTGGTCCGGCCGCAGTGGGACTGAGCCGTCGTTTGTTCAACAAAGTTAGGAAGACTTCGGCTGCTCGGGTTTCAGCGTTACCTTAGATCGAGGCCCGCGGGGGGGTGCCGGTCTGCGGCGGCTGTCTGAGCGCGATCGAGGGTGGCCGCCCTGTCGACGCTGAGAAGTCTGAGATTGTTGAACTGGGCGCTGTGAAGAGGCTCGTGCAGGAGGCTGATCACGTGAGCGGCCTGCAGAGGAGCTAGCGCGACGCGGCAGGAAGAGGTTCATAGCTTGGGTGGCTTTCTGGACTTCTGAGAAGCGGTCAACAATGCCACTCACCGCGGAGCCGAAGAGACCGGTTGGAGAGAGCGGTGCGTTGAGGAACGTGGAGCGCTCTGCTTCTCCCATGTCGGCTAGTGTTAGCCATAAGTGTCTCTCGGTCACAGTCAGCGAGGCCATGCACTTCCCTAGAGCTTGGGCTGCAGCTTTGGTAGCCGAAGGGCGAGGTCTGTCGCGCCAGTAGATCAGTAACAGCCTCTGGGTGCCTGCCTTTCTCATCCCACTCCCGAAGAAGGTCTGCTTGTAGGATCTGTAAAACGGCCATTGAGTGCAGAGCAGATGCGGCTTGGCCGGCGGCGGAATAGGCGCGGCCAATATAGGCGGAAGTCGCTCTGCAGGCCTTAGACGGGAGCACAGGCTTGGAACGCCATCTCGCGGAGGGCGGACAAAGGTGTGCTGCTACCGAGTCCTCGACCGGGGGGATGGAGGAGTAGCCTCTCTCAGTGGCGCCGTCCACCGACGCGAGAGTGGTGGAGACGTGTGAACGGGTCCTGGCTGAAAAAGGAGCGTTCCACGACTTTGCAAGCTCCGTATGTAATTCCGGCAGGAAGGGAGCGGCCCGGCCGCGGGTGTAGAGCGGCGATGGCTTTGAAGAAAGCAGCCGACGAGTCTGTTGGGTGCCTGCTCAGGGGCGGTGACCACTCGAGCCCGAGGCGGTCGACGGCCTGTGTGAGGAGGCGTGTTAACTCCCCTCGACTCGGCGCGGGTCCTGCTGGATTCCTGGGCTGAGGAGGAGGCTTGGGAGCCTGTCCACTCCTCGCTGTCCGAAGCCATGATGGAACAGCGGCCCTTATCCTCCGCTTCGTCATCCGAGATGGCAGCAGTGCGGCCGCTCGGCGGCAACTGCGGCGTCCGGGGCGGGGAGGGTGAAAGCGATGCTCGAGGGAGAGGCTCCGGCGAGGCAGTCGCTTCAACCACAGTTTCCGGCAGCCTTTGTGAGCGGCGCTTCTTCCTGCGCGGCTGAGGGTAAAGCGGCGTGGCGGTTTCTGCTTTGACGCTTCGAGTCGAGCCCGCAGGGTCGACATCGGTAGCTCCTCGCAGAAATCGCATCCGCCCTCAGTGAGGGCGAGCTCTGCGTGCCCCAGTCCCAGGCAGAGAGCGCAGATGATGTGGCGGTCTCCTGTGCTGAGAAGGGCGCGACATGAGGCGCAAGTGGAGCGAGGCATCTTGAAAAAGACGCTCGTACTCTTTTGTGAATAGTTCGTGAGAACTAGCTTGCTGAATAAAAGGACACGTCGTCCGGATGGCGTAGCTTCGCAGGATGGCTGAAGGTGGCTGAGACGGCCGGCTTCTTCTAGCGCTGTCCATGCTTGCTAGATGCCCCTCGAACGGCGACGCGGCTTCCAGGTCAGCGATCGCGGAGAGCTTCGCTGAAGAGATGAAAATCAGGGTTCCAGCCTACGAACTACGCTTATATGCACTCTAGTCACGCCCATTTTGGCGGGCTTTGATGCAGTGAGCGCTGGACGCCTCTCATTGGATGCTGAGTTCGCCCAAGCTCGTCTATAGGCTGCAGCAGTTGCCGCAGAGCAACCTATGAGCTCGCTAGCTAGCTCGCTCAAGGTCTGCAGCTGCCGCACTGCGTTGACAATGGATACAAAAATTAAGGATAATTTTTTGGCTTCAATATCTCAGAAAAGATGAATCTTTCCCGTAGCGTAAGCTAGCTTACGCAATACGAGAGAACCTCTCGTAAGAGAACTTCGGTGGAATACCCTGCACTCTCCTTTTTTAAGGTCACCTGTAACTGGTTTTAACCATGTATATATTTTCTCCAATTCTTTATTATACGAACAAAGACACTTTTTCTTCTCGGGAGCTCCGGATAAACCCATTTTTTTCCAGTGTTTTCCCGCTCTGGCAAGAAAAAAAGGCTGCGCTGCGCATATTCAGTGTTTTCTTATTAACTTTTTTATAGTGATTTTGTAATTAAAGGACGATGAAATAAAATGATGCCAAAATAATAATAAAGATAAAAAATTATCCAGACAAAATTGAAATGCGGGACACTGCTTATGACTTGCGGGACGCAGGACAAAGCTTCCAATTTCAGGACTGCGACAGGTGGTCACCCTACCATACGACCTGCGTCTGACATGCTTGTGTCGCGTCTCGGGTGTGTTGTGTCACAAAAATTTAATGTTTAGGTCATTGTGTCAAGTTAAATATAGTTTAATACTCAATCTTTAAACACATATTGAGATCCCTTAGTTCACATTTGAACCCTTAGTAACGCATATCTGTTTTGTTTTCTTCACCGTACATTTTTTTAACGCTTTTTTTTTGTATATTTAATCACGCGTTATTAACACGTTAACTCGACAGCCCTAACAATAAATTGATCTGTAAACTGCATTTTAGAGTCAAGAGTTCAGTTATTCCTGCAGAGATACCCCAAATCAACAGCTACCTGATGCCGTGTCACATTTCCTCCTTTTAGCGAACCAGGGTTACAGTCGAAACATCAGTAAACTCACCTATTCATGCCATGACATTGCTTTTTTATATTGTGTCAGTGTTTGTTATGAAAGAAGACTCAGATAAATCAGAAAACTGCAGAACCTTTAGTACAGAAGTACAGAACAGTAGTTTTGTTAAAATGCTTAATGTGATTTTTACATTTTCCCTGGGAAAATACTATTTACTGCCAAAACAACAACACTGTAATCCAATGAGAAATACACTATTTTCATGTTAAAGGAACAGTTCACACAAAAATGAAAATTTGCTGATAATTTACTCGCCCTCAGGCCATCCAAGATGTATTTTCTGTATGTAGTTTCTTTCTTCATCAAAACAGAATTTAAGATTTTTAGGATTTCAATTCAGGCCTTCTCCTTTAAACAATGCAAGTGAATGTACTCCTTTTTGACGGTCCAAAATGCATTCTTAGGGTGCATCAAAATAATCCACATGACTCCACTCGACAAATAAAGTTCCATCAAATGATGGATTCATTTTTTAAACAAACCATACTTATATACTTTTTAACTACAAATGTTCGCTTCCGTACATCTCTGTGATGTGCGCTCATGACAGGGATGTCATCCTCAAGCTCATTGGTAAGGTCACGCGTCACACGGAGGAGGAGGCAGGAAGCGTGTCATTATTTACAAGAGGAGCGATGCACAAAAGTTTAATTGCCTTTGCTGTAGATTTGTATTTGTATAAGAATGGTCCTTTGGCATGTATATCCTGGATGCTTCAACCTTCAGAAACCCCAAAGAAAAATATTAACTTTTCATCGATTGCCTATACATGATCATGAGTGATTGAAGCTCTGGCTTATCGTGCTGAACCTGGATATCAGTACACCCCTACATTCTCTCAAATATTGGATGGTGTGCAGTGAACATTTTACCCCTGAGGATTTCAGATCATCAAAAGAAACAAAGGGTCGATATCTAAATCCATCAGCTGTGCCCGTGCTGTTTTTCCAGCGAACTCAGATATGTGTGAAATCTTTATCATTGTCATGCCTCCCTCTGTCTCTGAACCTGTCTCAGTGCCCTCATCACCTGATTTCTAATTCACCAAACCCAGGGTTAGGAGAGTTACATTTGAAATGTATTCCACTACAGATTACAGACTGCATGCTGTAAAATGTAATTTTTAATGTAATCTAGATTACTCAAGGTCAGTAGCCTAATGTATTCTAAATACTTTGGATTACTTCTTCAGCACTGGTAGATTTTTTCACTCGTTTTGACTTTAAAAATTCTGCCAGTACAGTAAGACAAAATACACATGTTAAAAATACATTCTCTGAACAACCTAAATATCTTATGCAGTGTTTTTGTAAAACAAGATAAATCAAATAGATCTTGTTTTAAGGATTTTTAGATATTTCTACAGAAAAAAATTTAAGAAATATTATCAATGATACGATTTTTGCCCTAATATCAAAGGTCTTACAAGAAAAAAAGAAATTATGATCTAATGTGAATTTTCTTGATAAAAAATATGATTGTGCCTTGTCACATGCATGTAAAATGGCTAGAAATAGAATTTTAGCTTAGTGTAAAGCTGACAATTTACATTTACAGTTTATTTGTATTTCTTCTGCTCCAAGTTTATGTTATGGCCAGATGGCAGTGGCACAATGTAGTTTATCTAAAACACAGGAATAAGAATACAGAAAGAGTTGTGCTGCTTCCATTAGTGTGACCGCTCTGGTAATCTTTTTATTACAGTTAACAATGCAATCACTTATCAAGTTTCTTTAACATTATTGTTCAACATTTGACAGTCAACACTTCACATGTGCACTCTATAACATCAATAAATCCTGTTTGTTACCAAATCATTTCAGGGTAAATCTTTTACACCCTCATTTTACACTAATACACTCTAATATACATTCTATTCAATGTATTCATGCACCTTCACCAGTTACTTGAAAAGATTGACATTTTCCCTCAGTAATAGTTCCCAATGTTTAGTAAAACATCTATCTTTAAGGATTAGATTGTACATTTTTAACTAAATAAATCAGCAAGTCACTCTTAAATGTTATAAACACAAAACGTCTCGGGTTATGACTATAACCCTTGTTCCCTGAGAAGGGAACGAGACACTGCGTCGTTGAAAACGACTCTTTGGGGAACGCTTCTTAGCGTGCGCCTCTGAAGTATGAATGAAACTATTCCAATCTTGATTGGTGTTGCGTCATGACGTAACATGTGACGGCATAACCGGATGCATAAAAGTGACGCCGGCACACATACACATTAGCCTAGCGATGAAGCAAGCCGCTCTCAGGCCTTGAGGGGCGTGGCAGGACGACGCAGTGTCTCGTTCCCTTCTCAGGGAACAAGGGTTATAGTCATAACCCGAGACGTTCCCTCCGAGGGAACTCGCGACTGCGTCGTTGAAAACGACTCTTTGGGGAACGAATGCCCACTAGGCCACGCGACCGAAAAAAGGCCTGCCCTAGGGTGAAACTGAACTCAGGCACTCAGCTAGGACGAGAGCACACATGCGCCAGGCGTACTAGGGAGGTGCAGACTGTAAAACCTGATGAAAGTGTGCGGGGTAGCCCAACCGGCTGCCTCACAGATCTCCTGGAGGGGTACTCCCGATAAGAGAGCCCTAGAGGACGCCATGCCTCTAGTTGAATGAGCCCTCACGGCCAAAGGTGAAGGCAAATTGCGACCTTGTAGGCCGAGATAATAGCCTGAACAATCCAATTACTAATGGTTTGTTTCGAGGCAGGGAGCCCCTTCTTAGGTGACCCAAAACACACTAACAGTTGGTCCGACCTCCTCCAAGAAGAGGACCTCTCGAGGTAAACGCTCAAAGCTCTGACAGGGCAGAGCAAATGGAGCCTCTCTTCTTCTGCCGACACATGAGGTGGAGGATGAAAAGCCTGCAGGAAGACCGTGCCGTGTTAGACGGCACCTTAGGCACATAGCCAGGTCTCGGGTGTAAAATGGCTTTAACTCCGCCAGGGGCAAACGCCAAGCAAGCTGGCGTCACTGCCAGGGCTTGAAGATCACCCACCCTCTTTAGAGAGGTAATAGCTAAGAGAAAAGCCATCTTGAACGTCGGGTCCTTGGGCGAAGCCGACTGAAGGGGTTCGAAGGGGGCCAGGGATAACCCTTCGAGAACCACCGCCAGGTCCCAGGCAGGAACCCTGGACCTGGTTGTCGGTCTCATCCTCCATGTACCACGGAGAAAACGAATGACCAGCTGGTGGCTCCCCAGAGGCCCATCACTCAGTGGTGCATGGAACGCCGAAATGGCAGCCACATACACCTTGAGTGTGGAAGGGAGAGACCACAGAGAAACGATCTTGAAGAAACTCCAGAACTGAAGCCACCGGGCAGTTAACTGGATCTACTTCATGTTCTCTACACCAAGTGGAGAACACATTCCACTTGAGGCCATATAATCTCCTAGTAGACGGAGCCCTAGAGCTAAGTATGGTTTCAACCACCCCGCTGATAGACCAGCATTTAGGTACTGAACCCCCTCAGGGGCCAGACCCACAGTTTCCACAGCTCTGGACGAGGGTGGAAGACTGTGCCCCCCGCCTGAGACAACAGATCCCTCCTCAGAGGAATCTGCCATGGCGGAGCTATCAGGAGTGAAATTATGTCTGAGAACCATACTGGGCCGGCCACATGGGGGCAACCAGAAGTAGACTGATGCCCTCTTGGCGGACCCTTTCCAGGACTCCCGGAGCAGAGCTGATCGGGGAAATGCGTACAGGCGAAGCCTCGGCCAAGCCTGTACCATGGCGTCCAACCCCAGTGGGGCTGGATGTGAGAGGGAGAACCAAAGTGGACAGTGGGACGTCTCTCGAGACGCGAACAGATCCACTTCTGATGGTCCAAATTTGTCCCATATCAACTTCACCACCTCTGGATGAAGTCTCCATTCCCCGGCCTCAGCCCCTGCCTCGACAGGATGTCTGCTCCCTGATTCTGAACCCCGGAATATACATTGCTCTGATAGACAGTATTTTCCCTTGGGACCAAAGAATTATCTGATGCGCCAGTCTGCACAGAGGGCGCGATCTGAGTCCTCCTTGTCGGTTCAGATAAGCTACCACTGATGTATTGTCCGAACGTATTAGGACATGGTAACCCTTGATGTCTGGAAGGAAGCTCCTCAGAGCCCTGAACACAGCCAACATCTCTAGACAGTTTATGTGCCAAGAATGATGATGGTCCTGCCAACAGACCCCTGGCAAAGCGGCCGTCCATGACCGCGCCCCAGCCAGTGAGGGAGGCGTCTGTCGAAACGGTTTTCCGGCGACATGACGCTCCCAACACTGGCCCTTGGGACAGGAACCAAGGTTTCTTCCATATTAGCAGAGAACGAAGGCACCTGCGCGTTACTCTGATTATACTGAAATGGATTCCCGCTGGGGAAAACCCCTTGGCTTTCAGCCACCACTGGAGGGGCCTCATGTGTAGAAGGCCCAACGGTACAATGTTGGATGCCGCTGCCATGAGGCCCAGCAGTCTTTGAAATTGCTTTACAGTGATGGCCTGGCCTAGCTTTAACCCGGACACCATCACCATAAGGGACTCGATACGTGCAGGAGACATGCGTGCCTGCATCGTAACAGAGTTCCACACAACGCCCAGAAACGTTGTGCACTGGGATGGTTGTAACACACTCTTTTTGTGTTGAGTCTCAACCCCAAACTTCGAATGTGGCCAAGAACGACATCTCGATGCCGAATCGCCATTTCTCGAGACTGGGCCAGAATGAGCCAGTCGTCGATATAATTCAGTATACGGATGCCCTGAAGTCTCAGTGGAGCAAGAGCTGCATCCATACATTTGGTGAATGTGCGGGAGATAGTGCTAGGCCGAACGGAAGAACCCGATATTGGTAAGCTTCGCCCCGAAGCGAACCTCAGGAACCTCCTGTGACATGGAAGGATGGATACATGAAAATAGGCGTCTTTTAGATCTATCGTGACAAACCAGTCCTCGGATCTGATCTGACTCACGATGACAGGAATAGTAAGCATTTTGAACCTGAACCTCCTCAGAGACCGGTTCAAAACTCTGAGATCTAAAATCGGCCTCAACCCCCATCCTTTTTGGAACTATAAAGTACCGGCTGTAAAGACCGGACTCCTGTCTGAATGATGAACACGTTCTATGGCCTCCTTCAGCAGCAGAGATTGCACTTCTTGTTCCATCACCTGAGCCTGCTCGGAACCACTGTAGTCTGCACCACCCCAGAGAATTTGGGGGCGGTGCCCGAACTGCAGTCTGTACCCTGAATTTATTATATGCAGGACCCATGCAGATATGTTGGGAAGATGATTCCATGCCTCTACAAAATCTACTAAGGGAACCAGCCTCTCGAGGCTGGTCTCGAGTGCTTTGAGCACTGTTCTCGACTTCCTGAAGCGGGATACCGGCAGGATTTGGTCGATACAGTGCTTGTGACCACAATTGATGTGTGTTTTTTATTTTTTGACGCGAACGGCACGGTGTGCTTTAGCTGGAGATTGGTGTGGCCCGGCGTCAGAGACGGCGGAAACCAACACCGATTTCCTGAGGACTCCGCCATGAGAACAACCTCGGTTGCTCTGCAGCGGGGCAGCCCTCCGAGGTTCTAACACCCGGTTAGGACCTCTTCCCAAACCCTCCTAGCCTTAAGGACGTCCCTCAGGTCGGCCCCTGGCTGGAGGGCTTCGCTGGGAGCGCTTCCTCTGTTGCCAAGCTCCTGGAGGAGGGGCTCTAGAGGAAACGCTCTCCTTTTGCTCTGCGCGGTGCGAGGAGCTGACTGAAGGCTGGGGCTGATGTGTTTGCCCCACCCTACTTGACTTAGACTTGGATTTACGGGGAGAAACTGCTTGAACGCCGCAGATTGTTTCCTCGCCTCCTGAAACCTGTCGACGACCGATGTAACGGCGTCGCCGAACAGGCCAGAGGGCGAGAGCGGGCATCAAGCAAAAAAGCTCTGTCTTTTTCTTTTATTCCCGATAAATTTAGCCACAGATGCCTCTCCGTGGTCACCATAGCTGCCATAGAGCGGCCAATAGCGTGGCCGCCTCTTTAGTTGCCCGGAGAGACAGATCTGCGGCTCTGCGCAACTC
Organism: Xyrauchen texanus; assembly: GCF_025860055.1. NCBI lineage: Eukaryota > Metazoa > Chordata > Actinopteri > Cypriniformes > Catostomidae > Xyrauchen > Xyrauchen texanus. The sequence continues at coordinate 17,505,620 of NC_068289.1, forward strand.
CGTGATATCTTCGGAGTTGGCCCCTCCCCTCGTCTAAATCTTTCAGGAGATCGGCCTGGTACGCCTGCAAAATCGCCATTGAGTGCAGGCACGAACCAGCCCGACCTGCCGCCATGTAAGCCCTGCTTATTAATGCAGATGTATCTCTGCAGGGCTTACTAGGCAGCGCCGGGGTTTTAAGGAAGATGCCGACTCAGGAGAGAGGTAACCGGCTAAAGCCTCCTCCACACCAGGCATCTTCCCATAGCCCATATCCCGTGCCCCTAAAACATCGCTGTAATCGACCACACTGGGGGTGGAGACACGGGACGAATGTGGTTTATCCCACGATCTCGAGATCTCTTTGTGGAGATCGGGAAAAACGGCAAACCCGGCGCTGGGGTTGTGACGCGTGCTGCAGGAAACGCTCGTCTAATTTGCTTCCGACGTGCGTTCCCTGCTCATTTTGTGGCCAGCTAATGTTAAGTCTGGCCACAGCACGCGTCACAACCTGAATCAGCTCCTCAAAAGCCTGGCCGAAAACCGGCGTGCTTGGCTGCTCACGGTCGTCCGCATCAATGCTGAGCATTTCCACTTCCTCGGAAGCAGAGAGCTCGAGCATTGGGACCTGATCGAGGGCAGAAGAAGCCGCGACGCGGGCTTCTGCATCACTCACAGTAGGCTCGGGATCCTCAAATGAAGAATGAGAAAGTGCCGCAGCAGTCTCATTCTCATCTGCAAGATCCGCTGCGAACCCCACGATCTCAATCGCCGCGCTGCCTCAACAGACGCGGGACCAGAACCGTGGGGAACGCGAGCCTGACCGTGCTCATCAAAGCACGCCAACCGGAGCGCAGCACTCTCATGGGTAGTGCTTCACAACTTACACAGGCAGATCCCTCGAGAGCTGCCTGTGCATGCTGCGCTCCCAAACAGTTCACACACAAATCGTGCGTGTCCCTACCCGTAATAAAACGAGGGCAGGGGTGCACGCACTTCTTGAACTGCTTGGTGGCCATAATTCTTTTAAATAGGACAAACAACACCAAATAAGACAAACAATATACATAGAGCGCTTGCTGAAGAGCGAAAGCTAATGTGTATGTGTGCCGGCGTCACTTTTATGCATCCGGTTATGCCGTCACATGTTACGTCATGACGCAACACCAATCAAGATTGGAATAGTTTCATTCATACTTCAGAGGCGCACGCTAAGGAGCGTTCCCCAAAGAGTCGTTTTCAAGGACGCAGTGCGAGTTCCCTCGGAAGGGAACTCAATTATGTAAGCTAACCAAATGACTTCAACAATTCATCAATAATTTACCCTGATTACTAATATAATATTGTCATTACCACCTTAACTGTGTAATATAAACTATAACTATACATTACATCAACACTATAAACAAACACAGCAATTGTAAGTTGTGCAGTAGTTGACCATTTTAGCATAAATTTACATGTTACCTCGTCATGACTAATCATGGCCGTCAACATCGTAATGCCTCAATGATACAAACTCAGAAAATCAACTCTATTCTAGGAAATCACATTATTGAGTATGTCACTCATTTTCAAAAACCATTCAAAAAGCTGTATTAATTGTCCACGTGCTGCAGCAATGTAGTATACTACTGCACATGCGCATTCAGATTGTGATGTTGCCCATAAGATTGCGGTGTGCATGACAGAAGTTAAAAAATGGGCGAAGAAACGACAAGAGGAGAAGATCATCAAACATAAACAACCTTGCAACCCACGCTTATTAAATTGCTAGACGTTGTTCGTCATCAATAGCATGGAGGTGGTTTGGTTTTGAAATGCTAGTCAAAAGACGGCAATCTGCAAACTGTGCCGACGGTTACAGTCGAAAGCAGCTCGATGACCAACCTGTTTCACCATCTTCGAACTACACACAGCACTGAATATGAGGAATATGAAAAGCTTCATGAGTTAACTGAACACAACATGCTTGCAGCTGACAGGGTAAAAGCAAAAACACACACTCAACAAACTTTGGCCGAATCGTTTCACAAAAAAAGTTCCTTACATCAAAATAAGCAACAGATGGCAAGATATAACAAACGATGTCACCAATAACATCGCAAAAGACATGGTGCCAATTGAAGCGGTTGAGAGAGATGGTTTTAAACAACTTTTGAAGACTTTAGACCCAAGATACACACTGCCTGGGCTTTTTTTTTTTCATCTTTGACTTTATTAAAAAATTTACAGAAGGGTGTAATTTGTTTACAAATGCAATACTTTTTTTTTCTTCTTGTGCTGTGTTTGAAAGAAGTTTGCATTTGGTGACTTTTAAAACTTCCCGTTTTTCCGGGAAGTGCATGATGACCTGATTCCTCAGGTGGATAGGGTCATTGCACTCCACCTATGCCCTGAATACCCTACCACCTGGCGGGGTCGCCCTGTACTCCCCTCGAAGGCCTGTAGGACAACGTCAATACTGACGGCCAAAGCCTACAGTGCCACCAGACACGCTGCTTCCGCACCTGCATGACATGGCCCTCCTGCAAGTCCACCAGGCCAAGGCTCTCAAAGATCTGCATGGGGGTAGCCCTGATCCTGATGTGCTGCAGGAACTGCGACCGACCTCACCCTCAGAGCCACGAAGGTCACAGGGGCAATTAATCCAGGGCAAGCATGTTAGTCCAGACGGACAACACGGCAACGGTAGCATATATAAACCGCCAAGATGGTTTACACTTATGCCGAATGTCGCAACTTGCCCGCCATCTCGTCCTCTGAAATCATTGCGGGCCACTTGCATCCCAGGTGACATCAACTGTACAGTGGAAACCCTGTCATGGCAGGTGATGCTCAGGGGAGAGTGGAGACTCCACCCCCAGGTAGACCTGTTTGCTTCCCGGGAATCCTCCCACTGCCCGCTCTGCACAGATGTGCTGGCGCACAGCTGGCCCTAGGGTTCCCCCCAGTGAGCCTGCTTGCACAGATCTTGTGCAAGGTCTGGGAGGATAAGCAACAGGTCATCCTCATGGCACCGGATTGGCCCACCCAGGCTTGGATCACGGAACTCAAGCTCCTCCCGACAGTCCCTTCTTGGCGAGTTCCTATGAGGGAGGACCTCCTCTCTCAGGGACAGGGCACCATCTGACACCCATGCCCAGACCTCTGGAACCTCCATGTCTGGCCCCTGGATGGGACGCAGAAGATTTGAAGACAAGATCACTCAGGCCAGGCTCCCTCTACGAGGCAACTATGTGCCTTGAAGTGGCGTTTGTTCACAAAGTGGTCTTCTTTGTTAGCAAAGTGGTCATCTTAACCATACCAAAACTGTGACCCTTAAACCATAATACAAATCAAACCATGAGCCTGCCGAGAGATAGCCCGCAAGCGTCTCTTCGACCGGCGGCATCACTGAATACCCCCGTGCCTCAGCACCCACGATAGTCGAATATAATGATGTCGAGGGTTTGTGAACATGGGAAAAAAAATAAATATATATATTATTATTATTACTATTTTATTTTTATTTTTTTTAGGGGTTCTCCATGAGGGAAAAAGCTCTTCATGGAGGTTATCAAAGAAGGGAAGGGACTCATGAGGCGTTCCCTTTCTTAGACTGGAAGAATCTATCCCCTAATTTGGAGGGTTTGGGGTCTCTTTTTCGCGTGGCCAGTCCAATCTGGCAACTGCACGAGTAACAACATCGAGCAATTCCTCCGTAGATTTTTTATCGCGGACGGAAAGCTCGGAGGCTGGAAGAGAATCGCGATCCTCCTCGTGATCCGAAGAAGCGTCGGAACGCGCTTCGAGATGTGAAGGACCAGCTGGGTTTGGGGAGAGAGTTAGAGAAAGGGATCAACCTGTCTCTTGCTCCTCCGCCAAATCCATGCAAGAGCCCCACGAACGATCTTTTTTTTTTTTCGTGAGTGCTGACTCCCGGAAGCAAGCGAGGCGAGCACGAAGCACTTTGCCTGTTAAAGCAAATCGCAGTGCTCGCACCTGCCCTGCTGTTTTTGCCCCCCTGACAGCATGCTCTTACCCCCCAAACAAACAGAGCAAAAACTTAAGCAGTGTTTGCGGCTTTCAGTCATTCTCTCTTTTTTTAAGAAATATATATATATATATATATATATATATAATATTTTCTAATCAGAAGAGAAAAATATTCACTGCACACTGTCTAACCAAATCTAACTCCTAACAGAGGAAAGAAAGTTTTGACAGGGATTGTAAAACACACAGAAACAGAATCACTCTGAAAAAAGAGTTTCTGACGACACCTGGTGACGTATCCATTTATAGCCTGGCCGCAGGTGCATCTAATGATTACATCAGCCGAGGCTATAATTCCGGTCAATGTTCATTGACGTGTTACACACACTATTTCAGCTCGGTCACAATTAGGGTTGTTCCCCGTAGCGCTTAGCAGTGCAGCATAGTGAAGCTTTTTGTAAAGGGAACATTTGTTTTGGGGATTTATTTTTATTTGAAGTGCAAAAAACCACACAACAACATTTTGGTCACACTTCATGTTCCTGAGTATTTACTGAATAATTACTGAATAATAATAATACTGAATAACATGTACATGTACTTATATTATAACACTGCTAGTAAGTGTATGTTATTATTATGGTTATGTTTCTAGTACTTAATAATAGTAACTTGTAATATGTGTAAAACAGACACTGTTAAATAAAGTTTTAACAATATTTATCTTCATTCTCCTCCCATAGGAGTAAAAGGTATTTGGTAACCAGGATTTGGTTCAGCCGATTTATCTATTGTTAAAATCTATCATGTGACTTAAATGATCAATCAATCAAAAGACAGACAGCAGAGGGAGTTTCTTGTGATAGGCTGATAAATTTGATACGTTCTAGATTAAGGACTGACTCATTTTTGAAAAATATTTTTTAAACACACCAGGAAAATGCAAGTCTGCTGTAAAACTAAATATCAATTATTTACAATGCAAACATTTTTGGTTGTATTCCTCACATTTGTATTAAGGAATAGGTCTGGATTTGGTTTTAAGTGAACTGTGAGTGAATGTAAATGATGTGTACTTCCATACATACATCACAGTGCAGTGTGGCTCTCACGTTATATGAAATGACAGTCAATGTATTGTCCTGTATACTGATGTTCACACAGCAACTGTTTGCAGAAAAAACTTGTTTCCTGAAATTAAGGGTGTCTATTCGGTTAATGTGGTTACCATATTTAGCATTCCAAAACAAAATCAATAACCGTATTGTTCTGCTGTGTGAATGTGGCCATTTAGACACATGAATGAAATCACTTTCATGCATTATGTTCTGTTGTTCTATGTTGTGAGACAAAGACATTCAGGCTACTTAAAAAAGGTAAAATTTCTGTTGAGTGGAGGAGAACTTGATACACAGTCTGTCACCAGTGGACTCTGTAAAACTAGGAGATGAGAAAAGATCACTACCAGCAAACACAAAATGAAAGGAAAGCCACAAAATGACAATTTAAATCACCAAAAGAAAAACAAAACAATGTATGCATATCATAGATCTTTATGTTGCATATTTAAATGAACAGCAATATCTGTGTGTTCTGCAATTACATATTTAAAGATAAGTATTCTTAATTACAGGATATAAACAAATTACACAACAGTATTCATTATAAAACACATGTCTGAAGCATCAATGTAGTCTTTTAAATTTTGACTGAAGCATACACACAAGGGTATATCTCATAAATGTTTTAAATGTCATAAATGTATCAAATGTATCAATGACATATTTGTTTAACAAAACGATGGTTTGATATTTTAGTACATGACCTTTTCTATTGCTATTTTCTTTTGTTAATGATTTTGTGCTTCATAATTGTTTGACTTCATACAATGTGGTTGAAAAGTCTACAATAGTCTGTTTACTGCAGCCGTAGAGTTAAAGAGAGGTGTACATGTATTTTTTTTAAAGTTCACATTAATATATGACATTGGTGTAATTGCATGTTCCATTGTGAAAACTTATAATGTGTGTCATAAAGTGCCATTTGTCACAAAAGGTCATTGTGTTGAATGAACTGTCTATTTTACAAGGCAATAACAGTGGATCTGTTCAATAGCTTTTTTGTAGTCAAGACTTTAAGGTAGTGTATGTTCAGAAGTTGTCTTATAGACCTGACTTGGGAAATATTCACTGGAGTAAAAAGTGTGACTACAAGGTTCTCGAACATATAAGCCATCATAAAACGTATATGCAATCTCAGCTGTCACGTTAAGTGTTTACTTCAGCTTTTAAGATAAGATTCCTAGGTGACATACCATATTAAACACTAAGAACAAATGAAGTTAAGCTTCTCCTCACAGTTTCTGGGCATCCAGACCTTATTATTCTTGTCCAGAGCTCCACAACGGAGGTTTCCGGCAGGACACTGGAGCTGTCCCTCTTGGGACCAGGCCATATAGTCAAGATCATCTCCATTGACCCAGAACCACTCTCCAGCTAGGAAGCGCAAACCAGTCCATACGTATTCTGTTTGAGCTGCTATGATTTTCTCAACAGCATAATTCATCCTGTTACTCGAGCTCAAAATTGACAGATCAGTATTATGATATCTGCAGTATTCCAAAGCTCCCTCCCATGTCTGATTTAGTGGCACCAGAACAAACTCAGATAGCATCATACAGAAGAAGGTGTAATGATGAAGTTTTCCTCTATCATGCAGTTTCTTACTGGTTTTGTTTAGATAGGCATAGCTATCACTGTCTGGTTGTTTATAATCCCAGCTAATTTGTACTGCATTTTCACCTCCTGCCCACTTCCAGATATTTGATACTTTGTAGAGTCCAACCCAGCTGTGATACGTTTGAACAATTGCATCTTTCAAAAATTGCTGTTCCTCACTCTCATTGGTGAAGGTTGACAGGTTAGTAAAGTGAGTTTTGCAGTGCTGTTGCGCATTGTCCCATGTTGCATTCTTATTCACAAAGAAATGTTCCTTGAAGAGACAGGAGGTGAGTCCATAGAGCTCCATGATGAGGAGCACAGAAAGTGTAGTCTTCATCTGTATCCACAAAAGAGAGCTTGTGAGTTAACAATGATTATTTGAAGTTGAGGATTTACCTGTGCATGATGATACTGACTCTCTCTTACTTAAACTGACATTCAACCAATGACAAATGAGTGTGATGAAGTCACAGTAACAGAGTCCAATCACAGCACACCTTTACATTCAGGACAAACATTTAACACATAAAAAAGATAATGTTTCTAAGACAAAGTGGGCAGTGAAATATGTCCACATATTTTCATGCATTCCCCAGTTTGTTTAGATTAGTAGATCCAGATTTGGTTCTCATCTGAACCTTGAACAAGTACAACTGGTTTGTTTTTAATTTGGTCTGCTGTAGCTATTCAACAGACACAAAGACATTTTCCACACATCAATTAACCAGCGCAGATTAAGTTAAACACCTCCACATTGTTTCAAAGAAATATCAGTGATGCTATATACAGCAGAATGTAACCTAATCAGATTAAGGATCATATGGGTCAATCCTAATATGGAGTAGTAGTACATTTATGTAGCCAAATTTAAATCTATTCATAAATTGGTCATGGCCCCTTAAAGAACCAGAGTTTTGTGACACCTGCTTTCCTGCACTCTCTCATGTTGCTCATGTGTGGAGAGGGGGTTCAGCAAAAAATGGCAGCAGGAAGTAAACTTCCAGAGAAATGAATGATAACAACAAACAGATGCATTTTTCTGTGTTACCGGTTGAGTTAAAATTGTAAAATAATTATAAAAAAAATGTAAATCGCATAGTTAAAGATTTTACTTAATATTGTTAGCATTGTCATTTTTATTACAAGTCTTGTATTTTAAATTAGACCATTTGAAATTACAACTGGTCTCTATCTGTTTTGAAAAGACGGTGTTGACTCAACTATGCTCAGATACAGGGAAAACGTCCTGGTTACTTTCGTAACCTCCATTTCCTGATGGAGGGAACGAGACGTTGTGTTGATGTAGTGACACTAGGGGTTGCTCTTGAGAGCCCGAGACACCTCTGATCTTTGATAAAAGGCCAATGAGATTTGGCAAGCGGTATTTGCATGCCACTTCGCTAGACATACGGGTATTACGGAGGGGACGTGCATACCGCTCATTCAGGTATTGTGCTGAGGAGCCGAGAATAAGGTCCTGGCCATTTTAGCGGGTAGTTCAGCATTGTGACAGGAGGGACACCATCATCAGGGAATGGAAGTTACAGAAGTAACCTGGACATTTCCTATCTGTCACTCACTCGACGTTGTGTTGTGTGCCACAACTAGCTGAACTGTGTTACGTGGATCGGCGGTGCGAGATGGGCAGACTACGGTGTGCAGCATAGCCAGCGCACAGGGCCAGCACGTAACCTCCCCTGACACTAGTATGAGTGCCGAACAGCCCTTTGGAGATGAGTCAAATACCCAAAGGATAGGGACAGACTAGCCAGTCGTCTCCCCAGAAAAAGAGAGTATTCGCCAACTGACCGGATGCCAGTGTCCACGTCGCCAGACACCGCTGAGACAAAACCCCGTCCAGAGAGGGGGGGGGTATTTTAAGTGGAGATATGTCACATGGTCTTGCAGAGTCCAGTCGGAAGTATGTCATGTGGTGAAGTCCCATGATAGGTCCTACCCAATGGGGTAGGAGGCTCTACTAGCATGGTGACTGGGGCAGAGGGGCCCAAGGAAGAACATTTTTTCAGCGGAATATACATTGCAAGGGTTACCTACGAGGAAACAGCACATGTGGAGCACATGTCCTAGTATGGGGCTTAGTTAGCACAAGTACTAGGCTGGCAGCGAGTTTCTATGCAAACTCGCCTGCCACAGGGCTAGGAGGAAGTCAACCAGGGAACACATTTGTGAACACTCTTGGGAATCAACAATGCACATCTTCAGCTCAAGGGAGGTCAAAGGTGCTAAGTGCAAGCGATATACCTGGCCGGCTGACCTGAACTTACCTGTTCGTTCCTGTTAAGAGCCGGGACGAAACCGGCTTGACTCGGAGATTGTAGAATCTCGCAAATGTGTTGTTTGTAGCCCAGCTCGCTGCTCTACAAATGTCTGTTATAGAGGGACACTTATAGAGGCCGCCACACTCCTGGTAGAATGGGCTCATAGCCCTGCAGGGGGGCGGCACAAGCTGGGCTTGGTAAGCTATAGTTATGGTGCCAATGATCCAGTGGCCAATCCTCTGATTGGAGACAATGCTTCCTTTCTCCTGTCCACCAAAGCAGACAAAGAGCTGCTCAGAGATCCTAAAGCTCTGTGTGCGATCCAAATAGATGCGTAAAGCGCGCACTGGACACAGCAACGCTAAGGCAGGGTCTGCCACCTCCTGGTGCAGCACTTGCAGGTTCATCACTTGATCCCTAAATGGCGGTCGGGGTCTCAGGATCACGTGAGAGTAGCCCGGACCGAACTCCAGGAACGTTTCGCTGACAGAAAACACTTGCAGGTCCCCTACTCTCTTGATGGAGGTGAGCGCCGGTTATGTGACCCGGGGAATGAGGAGACTGCTCTTTTGTTGAATGTTTGGGTACCGCAACTACTTGACCGCATGTGGCAAAACAAAATGAAACTGAAACAAAAGATCCTCCTCCCGGCCCTCCACTGGGGGATGGAGTGGTCTGTCTACCAGCTCCAGGACAGCTGGTTTTCTCGGCCCTGGGTCGCCCGTCTCAGGGGCGCTTAGAATTGGTCTTCTTAGCAGGTGGCCATGAGACGGGTGGCATCTGCTTCCTGCAGGGGGGCTCGACAGCACTTGGTGATACAACATTTGGAGGCTGAAGCGAGGAGCTGTGAGTAAGTTGGCCACATTTTTGTGAAAATTATTAAAAAAAGAGACCCTGAAAGTTCATGTGTCTTTGTATTAAAACTCTGGCATCAATTCACAATCTTAATTTATAGTAACATGGCAGCATTGTGAGAAGTCCACTGACCTCATGGCAAATGTTCCAACCTTTTATATGTTGTTTTCATGAAAAATAGACTAAATGCTGCAAAATTGTCAATAAAAGCAGTTTGTTGAAGAAAAAAACTTGAAAATGTCATTTGTGGGCTGTATTATGTTAGAAAATAGCAATAAATTAATTTGTTTTCAATAGATAATTAATTCTGTTTTTTTATGTTCTTGACCTTTTAAGAGTTAATGATAATAATGACTGATTCAAGCACCCAGATATTTCACATAATCCACTATCTGTCTTGGGATTTTGTTAGTCAGTAGATTAATGCATAGATCAGCACTTTGATTAAGAATAATCATATCAATGACTGATTAATCTAGTGCTTATTTTTTGCAATTAGTTTTGAAAGGTTTTGGATTCTAATTTGCCCAGATATAGCTTTGTATTTTAATAAAACGAGACATCTGTGTGTCAATGAATGGGTGTTCCCCTTCTGTCGCTCTCTCCACGTTGTGTCAGAGAAGCGACACTAGGGGTCTCTCTTGAGCGCCGATATTCACCTCTGGACTATGAAAAAAGGCCAATGAGAGTTGGCAACCAGTATTTGCATGTCCCGCCCCTGGACATACGGGTATTTAAGTGGCACAAATACGGGAGTTCATTCAGAAAATTTCTTCGGAGCCGATGGTCGTTGTCTGCAACTGCTGCGTGTACACACCGAGTTCCTGCTATCCCTCTGCTGCATGCTGTTGGATTCTACGGCGCACAACAGCGGCTTTCTCCTGTTTGCACGGCTGTGCATTCCTGCCCCTGGGCACATCGACAGTGCATGATGGCAGCGGGTGCAGCTCTGCCGGGTACGCCCCCTCGAACCACCCGCACCCCGACATGCTCGTTGATTCCCGTCCGTGCTCGAGGCAGTGGTGACTCGCCTCACAGCCAGTCTGCCGACCCTCTTGCGATGGAAGCAGATGAGCTCACTGCGGCATCGGAGGGCGTGTTATCTGATGCTGAGGACTCCCCTGGGCTGCCGCTTTCAGGCCTGCACGCCCAGGCTGAGGCTGAGGCACAGATGACTGACATGCTTTCCAGGGCAGCCAACAGCGTGGGCTTGGACTGGAACCCTCCATCCTCCCCACAACCATCACGGCTGGACGACTGGTTCCTGGGGTCTGGGCGCCGCTCACAGCCTCGCCCCCCCCCACCCTCGACGGCGGAGCGCGCCATGGGTACGAGGCGATTCCCCAGGTGGATAGGGCGGTTGCGATCCATCTATGCCCCGGTACCCCTACCACCTGGCGAGGTCGCCCCGTACTCCCTTCCCGGACCTGTAGAGCAACCTCCTCGCTGACAGCAAAGTCCTACAGCGCCACCGGACGCTTCCGCCCTGCATGCCATGGCTCTCCTGCAGGTCCACCAAGCCAAGGCACTACGCGACATGCACGGGGGTGGCCCTGATCCCGACACTTCTGCAGGAACTGAGCTCAGCGACCGACCTCGCCCTGAGAGCGACGAAGGTCACAGCGCAAGCGCACGCTAGTGGTCCAGGAACGTCAACTGTGGCTGAACATGGTCGAGATGCGTGAAGCCGACAAGACTCGCTTCCTCAACGCCCCTGTCTCCCAGTTCGGCCTCTTCAGCGACACCGTCGAGGACTTTGCCCAGCAGTTCTCCATGGTGAAGAAGCAGACGGAGGCCATCTCTCACATCATGCCTCGCCGCAAGCCTGCCGCCACGGCCCATGCCCCGTCTGCTCGCCGAGGGCGTCCTCCCACGGCCAGAAGGCAAGCCCCTGCTCCGCCTCAACCCGGGCCCAGCTCTCAGCCCCAGCGTCGAGCAAACCGCGGTAAGCGCACGCCCCCTGTCTCACGGACCCCCTCGAGGACCCGAAAGGCTCCCAGGTGCTCCTGAGACAACGCACCCAGAGCCCAAGACGTTAGCTCTGGAGGTGGTAAGACCGCTCCGTCCCCCGGTGGAGGGCTGGGAGGAGAATCCTTTGTTTTTCATTTGCCGCACCCCTAACACGGGCTGCGGTACCCAAATTCTCAATAAAAGAGCTATTTCCTTTGTCTCTGGGGCACATGGCCCGCAAATGCCGTTCTCACGGCACTCTGCTTTCAGGCCTCAACAGTCCCGGCTCCATGGACGCGGTGTCCCCGCCTTCAGCGCCACGACTGTTCCCCGGCCGGCCGGTTCAGACGAGTCCAGAGGATGCCAACATCAGACCTCCTCCTCAGTCACGAACCCGCCCCGCCGGTGCTGTGAGCAAGGTAAGTGCTTTGAGTTTATTCTCAGCACCAGAGCCTCGGGACACCACGTTGCCTCCCGGCGCCGCGTTACCTGTTCCGCACCGCTGCGAAGCCCGCCGGGTACGTCCAAAAAACCCGTCCCCTTGGTGCCCCTAGCACGGAGTTTAGAGGCGTGGCTTTCACTGCCCAACCCGTCACGCTGGCTGCACCGGACCATTCGACTCGGTTACGTAATTCAGTTTGCCAGGTCTCCGCCCCCCTTCGTGGGCGTACATTTTTCTGCAGTACACGGCCAACATGCCCACTCCCTGCGCGAAGAAATCGCCTCCTTTCTATTAAAGGACGCGATAGAGCCTGTCCCTCCAACCGAAACGAACAAGGGTTTCTACAGCCCTTACTTGGTTGTACCCAAGAAAGGCGGCGGCTTACGACCGATCTTGGACCTGTGAGTTTTCAGTCGGACCTTGTCCAAACTCCCGTTCAAAATGCTCACCCAGAAACAAATTCTATCTGGTGTCCGGCATCTAGATTGGTTCGCAGCGGTAGACATGAAGGACGCATACTTCCACGTCCCAATTCGCCTGCGACATCGCCCCTTCCTATGGTTCGCGTTCGATGGCCAGACGTATCAGTACAAAGTCCTCCCCTTCGGCCTGTCTCTGTCGCCTTGCGTCTTCACGAAAGTCGCAGAGGCAGCTCTTGCCCCGCTCCGAGAAGCCGGCATACGCATACTCAATTACCTCGACGACTGGCTCATACTGGCCCACTCCCGAGAGTTACTATGCGCACACAGAGACCAGGTGCTCAGCCACCTCAGCCGTTTGGGGTTTCAGGACAACTGGGAAAAGAGCAAGCTCTCCCCGGTCCACAGCATCTCTTTTCTCGGTCTGGAGTTAGTCTCAGTCCCAATGACAGCACGTCTCTCCAACGAGCGTGCTCAGTCAGTGCTGAAATGCCTCGCTTCCTTCAAGCCAGGCGCCATGGTCCTGCTAAAATGTTTCCAACAGCTCCTGGGGCATATGGCATCCTCCGCGGCGGCCGGGCCATTGGGGTTGATGCATGTGAGACCACTTCAGCACTGGCTCCGGACTCGAGTCCTGAGATGAGCATGGCGCCGCGGCATGCACAACATAAAAGTTACCTCTGCCTGCTGCCAAACCTTCTAACCCTGGACAGACCTCTGCTTCCTAAGGGCAGGAGTACCCTTGCAGCAGGTGTCCCGATGCGTTCTGGTCACAACCGACGCCTCCAAATTGGGTTGGGGTGCCGTATGCAACGGGCGCGCAGCCGCAGGCCGGTGGAACCGAGGCCCGCTGCGCTGGCACATCAACTGCCTAGAGCTGCTGGCTGTTTTTCTGGCCCTGCAGAAGTTTCTCCCGTTAATTCGGAACAAACACGTCCTAGTCAGGACAGACAGCACCACGGTCGTAGCCTACATAAACCGCCAAGGTGGAGTACGCTCCCTCCACATGTCACAGCTCGCCTGTCGTCTCCTCCTTTGGAGTCAGCGACTCAAGTCACTGCGCGCCACTCACATCCCCGGCAACCTCAATGTGATAGCGGACGCGCTGTCAAGACAAAGCTTGCCTGGCGGAGAGTGGAGGCTCCACCCCCAGTCGGTCCAGCTGATTTGGGACCGGTTCGGCAAGGCTCAGGTAGACCTGTTTGCCTCCCAAGAAACCTCCCACTGCCCGCTCTGGTATGCCCGGACAGAGGCTCCCCTCGGGGCAGACGCGTTGGCACACAGCTGGCCTGCGGGGCTGCGCAAGTACGCATTCCCCCCAGTGAGCCTTCTTGCACAGGTGCTATGCAAGGTCAGGGAGGACGAGGAGCAAGTCATTCTGGTATTCCCTTACTGGCCTACCCGGACTTGGTTTTCGGACCTCACGCTCCTCACGGCAGCCCCCCCCCTGGCAAATTCCCCTGAAGAAGGACCTTCTTTCTCAGGGACGGGGCACGCTCTGGCACCCGCACCCAGACCTCTGGAACCTCCACGTCTGGCCCTTGGATGGGATGCGGAAGATCTAGCCGGCCTACCACCGACCGTCATAGATACAATCAATCAAGCCAGAGCCCCCTCTACCAGGCATCTCTACGCTCTAAAGTGGCGTCTGTTCGCGGGCTGGTGTTCTTCCCGAGCCGAAGACCCGCAGAAGTGCGCAGTTAGGTCAGTGCTCGTGTTTCTTCAGGAGAGGCTGGAGAGGAGGCTGTCCCCCTCCACCCTCAAGGTGTATGTCGCCGCTATCGCGGCCCACCACGACACGTTAGATGGCAAGTTTCTTGGTAAGCACGACTTAATCGTCAGGTTCCTAAAAGGTGCCCGGAGGATAACTCCCTCCCGGCCTAACCTGTTCCCCTCCTGGGATCTCTCGGTCGTCCTTACGGGACTCCAGAGACCCCCCTTCGAGCCGCTTGACTCAGCTGGACTCAGGGCCCTCTCTCTCAAGACTGCCCTGCTGATCGCGCTCGCTTCCATCAAGAGGGTCGGGGACCTGCATGCGTTCTCTGTTAGCGACGCTTGCCTGTAGTTCGGTCCGGCAGATACTTTCGTGATCCTAAGACCGCGACCGGGCTATGTGCCCAAGGTTCCTACCACACCCTTCAGGGATCAGGTGGTGAACCAGCAAGCGCTGCCCCGGGAGGAGGCAGACCCAGCCCTTTCACTGCTGTGTCCAGTACGTGCTTTACATATTTATCTGGACCGCACACAGAGCACCAGATGCTCTGAGCAGCTCTTCGTCTGCTTTGTGGGACAGCAGAAAGGGAACGCTGTGTCCAATCAGAGACTCACCCACTGGGTTGTCAACGCCATTTCCCTGGCTTATCACACCCAGGCCGTGCCACCCCCCCTTGCGGGTCCGAGCTCACTACACCAGGAGTGTTGCGTCCTCATGGGCACTGGCTAAGGGCACTGCCCTAGCAGACATTTGTAGAGCAGCGGGCTGGGCAACACCTAACACTTTTGCGAGATTCTACAATCTCCGAGTTGAGTCAGTATCGTCCCGTGTTTTCTCAGGTACCGAGCCCGTAGAACTCGGTGGCACGCCCACGATCTGACCGGGTGAATTGCTTGCACCTTGCGCCCTTCCCCCTAACCAGGGGAAACAGTGCGCCTTCATTCCCAGGAGATCTCAGGTTTGGTACACTGGTCGATTCCTCCCTAGCCCTCGTGGGTCGCAGTTCAGCGGAGGAACTCGCTGACCCAAGCCACTGGGGGTACCGCAAGCTACCCTGTACTGGTATAGGTGCTCCACAGGTAAGGCCTCCTTCGGACTCCCCCTGTGTGTAACACCACGGTTCTGTCCCCTCTGGCGAGCTGACTCCCGTGTTTCCCTTAGGCAGTCATGGTTGCCTCGGTTGCCGTGCTGTATGTTCCCCCCTCTATGAGGCTGGATCCACCACCGCACCGACTTTTCCACATAGGCCCTAAGCAGGCCTCTGATGGTTTTGCCACTTAAACTTGCCTCCCCTCTCGGGTAGGCCTGGCCTCCGCAAGGTCTTCTCCGCCCTGAATAAGGGCTAAGACCCCCTTCCCTCAATGCGTGTAAGGGCCCCGGCCTTAGTTGCTCTCTGCGAGAAACATAGAGAGAAAAGAGGCCCGGCCAGGCTTGGCCCGTTCCCAGGTTGGCGGCCAGCACCTTGTTCCCCCCTCCAGGGTAACGATAAGGAATCCTGATGGCTTAAATGGGGCATTGGGGAAGGGTACGTGCAGCCTGATACAGTTGGTCGTCCTGCACGTAAGAATACCTGCTCGCTCCTGTATCAGCAGTTCACGTACACGGCTCAGCGCATGGCACTTTTATAAGTGGACCCCTAGTGTCGCTTCTCTGACACAACGTGGAGAGAGCGACAGAAGGGGAACGTCTAGGTTACGTATGTAACCCCCGTTCCCCGATGGAGGGAACGAGACTTTGTGTCTCCCCTGCCACGTCGCTGAGCCGAGCCACTGTTGTGGCCGGACCATTTCCGGCTCCTCAGAAAAATCCTGAATGAACTCCCGTATTTACGCCGCTTAAATACCTGTATGTCCGGGGGCGGGACATGCAAATACTGGTTGCCAACTCTCATTGGCCTTTTTTCATAGTCCAGAGGTAAATATCAGCGCTCAAGAGAGACCCCTAGTGTCGCTTCTCTGACACAACGTCTTGTTCCCTCCATCGGGGAACGGGGGTTACATGCGTAACCTAGACGTTACACTTTAAAAATAAAATGCAATAACAGATGTGGTAAGACGAGAGTAGTGGAAACACAGACACATTTATTGACAGTTCTGTATATGAACAGTGAGTGCGCCTGAGTGCCCGTGAAAGAGATTACACCGCTCACGAACAACTATCTCCCATCACACATCTCAGCCACGAAACACTCTACACTCACACTATATAAAGAGGAAACACCACGGTGCCAACCCATCAACAATTAGCTCACCTGGTTACTGCACACTTGAGAGCGATTAATAAAAGAGAGGGAAATAAAGAGAAAAAAGACAACATACACATACTCTCTACATACACACAAACAATATGCCCGTGAATGTATCACAATTGGGCACACCAAAAAGAGTGCTGACAGTAAATTACACTAATAACAGTCAAATCAAAATCAAATCAAATCACTTTATTGACACTCAACATTATATAAAAGTGCAACAGTGGGTGAAAGTCTTGGGTGCAGTTCCGAGCAACATAGCAGTCATGACAGTGATGAGATACCAATTTACAATAAACATCAGATTTACGCAATAAAATGTGCATATCAAATATACACATAATTACACACCACACAATATACAAATAATAACATATAATGTACAGTATACAATACAAACAATATAGAATACACATACACACATTATAGAATACACAGTGTACAATAAAAAAAATAGTATATATAAAATATACAGTAGGTTGTATTGTGCTGTATTGACATTCAGGCTGATAGTCAGTTGCCAGTGTGTTGTTAAGAGAAAATATCATTTATAACAGTTCAGTGTAAGATTATTAAAGCTTATGTATATTGATCATGAGAGATCAAGAGTTCAAAAGTCTGATTGCTTGGGGGAAGAAGCTGTCATGGAGTCAGCTGGTGCAGGTCCTGATGCTGCGATACAGCCTGCCTGATGATAGCAGTGAGAGCAGCCCATAGCTCTGGTGGCTGGAGCTTTTTTCACACACCAACTGGTATAGTATATGCTGCATACAAACACTTGTCATAACATTCAAAACACACACAGATGAAATAGAAACTCCTACTCAAGATCTGGAGATGTTTCATCTGGATTATACACATACCTGACGAAAGCTATGTCAAAACGTGGTGACAACACATCTCATCCATCTCAACCCATAACTGACAGCGATGTATCTAATAATCATTCAGTGAATATTTGTAAACAATTGTGAAATCCATCTTTTACCTCTTTTTTTCCACATATGTGTGCATGTGGTCATGGTTGTTGAGGAAATAATATAATGGACCTGTGAGAGCCCAAACACTGTAAATACTAATAGGTAGGTGAGTGGTCGATGTTGTGATTGGCCGCTGCAGCTGCTGTAAAAAAATCACGGGATTGGTTGCCGCTATAATCAATCACGGTATGGGTCTGTAGTAATCTGTGCATTCAAAGAGAGTTTAAGCAGTTTGACATGAATAAATCCCTACAAAATGTCAACATCAACTATAATATACTTAGATTTATATTTAATACATTTGGATACTTATGTTGGTGATGGCAGATAGGGTAGAACCGCCCCTGAGCTTACAAAATATTTTAAGTACTTTTCTGGAGTAAATCATGAGAATGAGCATGTACAGGCAACATTTATTCAGTTTTTTTTGTCTGCACCATGTATGCTTCATTCATGCATCTGCAAACCCACCTTTGGTAAGATACAAAAGCTTGCAAAGATCAGTTATGTGCTGTGATGTGGCTCTGCTGAGGAGTCCCTCCCTTAAGGTAAAAGAAAATGCATCAATTACAGTGAAACTACATTTCAACAGTGGGTAATTCCATAATAAAATAAAATCTTATTAATGTAAATTCTAGAATTATACAGAAATGATTTTAACTCCACCTTAGAATATATCAAACAATATTTTGAGATATTTGGCATTACAATACAATACTCAAAAAGAATACAACTCTCTGAAAAGTAACACTGCAAAAAATATTACTGTCTAAAAACCATTACCTTCTGAAGCATGAAGCAAATGAAACACAGGTAACCATGTCTCTCTGAAATAAAGAAATACATACATGTGACATTATTAAACAGTATTATTAACAGTCCTACTACAAATCATCACCGTAAAATTGAGTCTTATATATCTCATATATAATCCTTTAGTTAAAACACAGCAGATGACAATGTATTTAAATGTGTGCTATATTGTTGTCAGACATACTGTACACAGAGGCGGAACTATGGGACAAGCCAGGCAATTACAGTAATTCACTGCAACAACACTTGAAACCAATGATTGCCCATCCATTTAGCTACAAATTCAATTAAGAGCACAATTTTAAATGTTGCAAGAGTCACAACATTTTCATGAGATCAGGCTGCATGTTTTGAATGTTCAAAAATCTGTGATACACCATAGAGGGGCCCCCAGCCCTTTAGCAACAAATCAAAGTCTCTCTAGCAAGTCACTGTCGACCATCTTTGGAACACACTCAGGAGGCTATTTCCTGTCATGCCAGGGCAGCTCCTATTTACTTGAATGGAGAAAGACCAACATCTCAAAAGCGGTTGGTCAAGATTATGATCAAAGAACAGTCTTCAAATCAGCATTAAAATATGTCAGTACTGGTATCGTAAATTTTTATTATTTGATAAAATTTTCCCAGCTTGTATAGCTAATGTGCATGCACGTTCTAGAGTTGATTGACAAGTGATGTCTGTATATTTATAAAAAAGGTGATTGGCTCTTTAATTTTAAGAGACTTCTTTTCTACATTCATTGACCATTGGGCGCTGGAGCTCCTTGGTTGAGCATTCCAATTTCTCCCTTTCTTTTTAATAGAAGTGGCTTATATCTGCAAAATAATCTCTGCTACTATTTCAAGTAAGAGCGAGATGCAGGAATTATGAAGAGGATGTCCGATGTACCAATCTGGGAGTCAGAAGAGGAAAAAAGAAAGAGGGGGAGGAGAAGAAGCATGACAGTGCTGACTGATACTGAATCTGTATTGTTTATTGAATTCTCTCTTCTCAAGAAAAGATGTGTGAATAAAGCCTTACATTGGATTTAGTACTCCTTCTCAAAGAGAACTAGATACTTGTCACAAATGACCATTAGAAGTTTTTGTTCAAATATGTGTTCATTTAGAGACAGTTTTATGCATTCTCATATATTTACTTCACAATTCTTTAGAAAAGATTGGATTGTCATTCAGTTGTCCTCTAAAGTATGCAACTCTCTTCGTAAGTTACATATGTATCGAAAGAGAGGGGCACATATAGAAGAGTCAGCTAGTTTATTTTTTCTGTCGAGTTTAGATAAGCAACTTCTACTCTGTATTAGATCATTTACTTTTCATGAAAATAGTGGTCGTTAGATGGCATTGCCAGCTTTTTAACCTATACTGTATGTTACAAAAATGAATGCTTGTTAGTGAAAGAGTAGCTTAAATGCTCCATGTTTTCTAGCACATATTGAATGTGAATTCAATGTATCACAATGTGGTATTATTGATATTTATATTGCCTTCTCTCAAAAAATATTTAACCTAATCCTGTGTGTTACAATGATAATATTCAAGCTAAATGTATCTGATGTCTGGATGTATATAATTATTTACTGATATCTGAATTTGTATACTTACATTACTTTAATTATTTTGCAGATCTATGGAATTCCAGTGCTATCCAAGGTTATAATAATTTTGAATTTTTCATTTAGTTTTTATTTCTGTTTCTATTTATTTTAAATTTTTTCACTCCAATTTAGTTTATTTTTTTGTGTTTAAGTTTTTCAGTACATTCAGTTTTTATTAAGGGATATATTGGAGAATGGGTAAAACCGGTATTTGTGTAATGTAAGTCATATTGCTGGTCAAATTCATAAATCATATTATTGCCGGGAGCCTCCAATTAGGATTTTGCTCAGGACCCACAAATGGCCCTGCTGAAAGTACACTTATGCAATCAACTGGATTCTCTGCAACAGAAATATAAACTACGCTGGGTAGGGGAGGAGGGTATTGTCATATGGTAGTTATATTATGTTACATACCATAGTCAAAGAAAGAAAAGCCACTCCATGTATTTCATTCCATTATCTACAGCAGGGGTGCTCACACTTCAGTGGAATGAGATCTACTTTTTCATGTTATTGCAGCAAGGTCAATACACAAAATATATACTTTGTCATAATACCAAAATGTACTGTATGTAGTTGTTTGTGAAATTAAACAATTCTTGATACCAGCTTACTGTCACAGATAAACTCACGGAGACAGAGGGATGGACACAATCATGGGGTTTATTGAAGGGGGGAATGGATAAGTTGTGTAACAAACAGGTGAGGCAATCCAGACACGACCAGCAAGTAAATTCCAAAGAGAGAAATATAACAATGTCCAGAGGAAGGGAAAACTCACAAAATCTTTTGGTCTTAACAGGAAATGTAAATGAAACAGGCGAATCCAAATGCTGGGGAACAAACGGAGTAAGAACTAACACTAACCTCTGGTGAGGGGAGCAATAACAGGTGAGTATATAATTACAGGTAAATATAGACAAACTAGGGAGTCCATAGTCTAAAGTACAGGGCTGTTAATCAGAAGGTCACAGGTTCTAAACCCACGGCCACCACCATTGTGTCCTTGAGCAAGGCACTTAACTCCAGGTTGTTCCGGGGGGATTGTCCCTGTAATAATTGCACTGTAAGTCGCTTTGGATAAAAGCGTCTGCCAAATGCATAAATGTAAATGTAAATGTAAGAAGAGACAATGATTGTGAGTGAGAGCGGGGTTCTTATGCAGTCCTTGATTAGACACTGATGAAGTGCTGGCACGTGTGATCAACTCAGCGGAGCGTGATCGCTGTGTGGAGTGAGGGAGAGGGAGCAGAATGTGGCGTTATAGAGGGATTCCAGAGGATCCGTGACACTTATCACAACAAATAATCACAATAACTAATTTTTTTGTAAGAATTGTACTCAAATAATTATTCAAGACTACTAAACAGTCAGTGATAAAATAATAATAAATCAATAAATAGAAAATAATTAATAGTAATACACAATATACAAAATTAAGAAATCAGCTTTAAATGTATTTAACAGCGGTATCAAGTATTCAAGTAATCATTCAGAATGAAATGATAAAACTACTTCTGGTATTCACTGTATAATACATTAATACTTTTTTTAAAGCTAATATAGTTATCCAGCCATGAACAGTGAGTGGTTTTCTTGTTACTCACTAAAATCAGTTGGGTTAAAAATGACCCTTGGTGTAGCTTTAACCATCCTAGTATTATTGGTACTATTATTATTGTTGACATTATTATTATTATTATTGCTGTGTAAATAAATTATAATGCATAAGTTACAAATATCTTTTAAAAAAAATTTAAAAGTTGCAAACATGTTCATTAATTAAGTAAATGGTTGCAATTGTGTTATCAATTTACTTCCTTTTTATCATTAAGTTACTTACATTCATGTTTCAATTTACAAGAACCACCACAAATAAATAAGTAATAAATAAGTAGGCAATGGTGTAACATTGCTGGCAAGGACAAAGACGATGGATTGACGAACCCAAGTGCAGTTTATTAAACAAAAGTAGAACTAGAAACATGAAACATGACTAAACTAGATTTGATACAAACAAAATATGACTTGACTAAATCTTGACATGGCTTGGCTTAACCTGACTAAAACAAAACAAAACTACAACAAAGTTACATTAACAATACTCCACAAAGGACAATGGTAAACATGAGGGTGGGGGGGGGGGGGGGGTGCATGAGAGGCTCGAGGGGTGGAGCCAAGGTGGAGTTGTTGGGATGGAGGTGGGCCTGGATCGTGGAACAAAGGTGGTCCTGGACCATAGAGCAGAGGCAGACCTGGACTGTGGCACCGAGGCAGGCCTGGACCAGTGAGCAGAGGTTTGCTTGTGACATGGCATGGAGCAGACTGAAGCTTGGCTGTGACATGGCATGGAGCAGACTGCAGTTCGGCTGTGACATGGCATGGAGCAGGCTGAGTCGTGGCTGTGACATGGCATGGAGCAGGCTGAGGCGTGGCTGTGACATTCATGGAGCAAGCTGAGGCATGGCTGTGACATGGCCTGGAGCTTTTTTTTTTATTAATGTTTCAAGGTTCCACTTCTGAAGTGTTTCCCTATTTAAAAAATATAATTCATATAAAGTGAATTAACAACAAATAAAAAAATTCAATTTCAAGCAATGAGCTTCATTAACAATGGTAAAATATCACCATCAAAATATTGCTGCTTTTTGGCATTAAAAAGTCAAAATAAAAGTGATAAATGTCACGACGTGAAAAAAGTCATAACCGTCATGAATTCAGGGACGCAGAACTATCTGAAAAGTAGCTTTTAATTAGGCTATCACCCAATGTCATGTAGATGCTGGCTATTGTGTAATAAAGGGGTCAGCAACCTATGGCACAAGTGCCAGCAGTGGCACACGGAGGGGTAATCATTGGCACGCCAGCAACTGTGAGAGAAGAGTAGACTATATCAATTCCGCACCTGCATTCCAATCTACATCTTGAAGTAATCCTTCCTCATGATTATGCAGCGTGTTTTCATCAGCTGAATGGGAAGTGTAAAAGTGTGATGAGACTCGCACTGCGCGTGCAACCCATTCACGCATCACGAGCCAGCAGCACATCTCTTTCGAATAATCGCAGGAGTAAATGCGCCTGCTTTGCTTCGCTCAGACTGCGCGGATGACAGCCTACATTCCGCGTTTCATTTGTTTCTTTTTGCTTTCAGAACAACACGTCATGTCATAAGGAAAGCACCACTATTAATCCTTCATCGGCACAGCCGTTGACTAGGAAAATAAAACATGGCACTCCATGTCAAAAAGGTTGCCGATCCCTGGTGTAATATCTTGTTTAATCCAATTTGTGTATTATATAATTTAGTGCCTTGCAGATATAACTTTCAAGATAAAATGTTTCATATTTCCGCTTTGAATTATTTTTATGTTACACTATAAAAATGACAATAGGCCTATTCTTTTCAGTCAGTTGATGAAAAACTGCTGTGTCTGCAACACCGGATAATGAGTCTAAAGCCGTGGCATCTTACAATTTATTTGCGCGTCAGCCAAATATATGAAATATTATTTATGATTTCCAAAAAACAGTATCGGGACAAACACAGAAAGTGAGGGGGAGCATCCCAATTAATAGATTCTACGCCACAGTTTAAAATATGCTGGCTTTATAGCAAGCGTTATGTCGGTAGCCAAGTGCCCAGCAAGCAATTAAGCGTCTAATAGACGTCAAAACACAGCCCAGAGGTCTAGGCTAAAACAAGGCTAATTTTGGGCTGTCAGTGAAAATGTAATAGACGTCTAACCATAGCCCAAGAATAGACGTCTAACCATAGTCATCAATTAGACAGCTATTGAACGACTACATATATACGTCTAATAGACAGTGAATATAGGTCTAGGCTAAAACAAGGCTGAAATTGGGCTGTCAGTGAAAATCTAATAGACGTCTAACCAGAGCCCAAGAATAGACTAATCACCAATTACACAGCTATTGAAGAACCAAATGTAATAGACAACAAAATGAGGCTAAAGGATTATTTTCACTCAATTATAACATTCTCATAAATGACAATCCATCTAAACAAATTAAATCTAAAATGTTTTATTTATAAAAATAGCATTAACAACTTAATTTACAAAAAGATCGAAACATAAAAATTAGCAAATAAAATATTAAAAATACAATATAAAGATGATACAAAATATGGAAAACAACTTAAGATAATAAAAATATAAAGAATTACCAAATTAAAAGTAAAATAAAATAACCGGTTATAACAACAATTAATTGTTAAATGTATCCCGCTCTCCCTGGTGCTTGTTTAAAATGCCCAGACATTGCATTTCTTATTTCAAATTCAGTTGTTGCTGGAAAGTTCGTCATCACAGCATCTGCCAAACGAGAAAGAGATAATTGCACAAGAACAGCATTGTTGACATAATTTTTAAATAATTACAGTAATTTTGACATTCATTATATTTTGCTTGGATGCAAACTAGAGATGGGCAATATAGAGTTAAGATACATGCATATCGTTTCCAAAGGAATATAGATTGAGACTATATAATTAATATCAAGACAATAATTGATATAAATATTATTAATAGCTGACAGATTTTGCCTGCATAATGGTGATGCACTAATATATATATATATATTTATTTTATTTAGCTCAAAAACTGAGATAAGCTCTCTGGTCAATGTGTACGCTCGTGAGCAGACGCTGACACACAAACCTCTAATAACTGAGAACAATGCAGTGTTTTCAAAAGCCACCTTCTGCATTGGACCACCACCCTTCATATTGAACTTTGACATGAGGGAATTTTTGAAAACACTAAAATATAATAGAAATTAAGGTGGTTAACAATTGTGGTTAAAGACTGACATTTCAAAATGTCAGTCTGACATTTGCACTTACATTTCAAAATTAACGTTAAAGGATGTGTTAAATCTCTTATTTACGTTGTGACCACATGAAAGACTTGATCAGTATTGACACCAGAATATTTGATTAATGTTGCACATTTGGTAGGCTTTACCTGTCCAGCATTCTTCTGGCACTGTCTTTGAGGTTTTTTCCTCCTATTTTGCACAACTTTGCCACCTGAACAACACATGCCAATTTCAGTATTTGGAAGGTAGTATTACAGTATATGCTTCAGTTTACAAGTTTTTACCAACCATAAAGGTTGATGCCCATTGACCTGAAAGTTTTCCATCACTATGCCTAAAAAAAACCTATTTCAGCAGATTAAATTAATTATTTTAATACTGATGAATTAATAATTATAATAATAATAATTATTATTAATAAATAATAATTAGTTTTCATTATTGCCATTTAAAATCATGTTTTTTTTTACGCTTTACAAAATTTTATTTTTTAAAGTGTTTCAAACTCAATCTTAATGTACTTAAATGTACAATGACAAAGATATTGTATTTTTTGGCTCATAGTCTCCTCTTAGTATGCAATAAGTCACAGTTCAATCCTAGATTTAAAATTAAAGTAAAAATTTATTATAAACTTTGTCAAAGATGATCATTTTAGTGAGGAAAAGTTGCTCTGGAGTGTTTTTTGATTTGTTTTTTTTACCATTGCTGCCCGGGTATTCTCACTTTCCAACTGCCTTTCTAGGTATTTGAAATCCTCCTCAGTAGCCAAGGTAGACAGGTGGAACACAGTGTCTGGTTCCACATTTTTACCAATTCTTCTCAGTTCTTCTTTTATTTCTATAAGCTGTGTCAACACTTTTCTTTGGAATCCTAAATGCAACAAAGGCCATGTTAATATCAAATACCATACAAAATAGCATCACAATACAGAGATATGACAACTACAATACATCCATAACAAAGAAGTTGCATGAAAATTTGAACACAAATTTCTGCCTCATCTATAGGGGATATCAAGGAGAAGAACTGTGGCCAGCTATCAAACAGAAGTTAAAAGATAAAGTAGAAAATCTTTATTTACTCCCACGGTAGTGATTCAGGAAAATCGAGAAAAATATTGTAGTAACAATCCATTGATACTTACTTTTGTCTGTCATTGGGAACTTGTCTTGCTTTTCTGTAAAAAAAAAGAAAGCAAAAACATGTAATCGATATGCAATTAAAAAAAACATGATTCTCCTAATAAATTGTTAGAAAGTAGTTACGCGGACCACTAAATTTTCAAACATCGACACATTAAAAGTAATATGTTAATTAGATAATTTTAACTGATGATTCTTGACTAAACTTAATGTGGAAAAAGTTCAGCTCATAAGTATGTCCATACTAACCTTGGGGAGTCCTGGGTGTCCTGGCTGATTGCCGTTCAGTCCTGGTAAATAATGAAGTATCACTATATTATTATTTGGAATCTTCACATCAGAATATAAAAACTCTGGCAAAACATGTCCATACTAACCTTGGGAACTTCTGTCTTGAGGAGTCCTGGGTGTCCTGGCTGATTGGCGCTCAGTCCTGGTAACTAATGAAGTATCACTATATTATTATTTGGAATCTTCACATCAGAATATAAAAACTCTGGCAAAACATGTCCATACTAACCTTGAGGAGTCCTGGGTGTCCTGGCTGATTGGCGCTCAGTTCTGGTAACTAATGAAGTATCACTATATTATTATTTGGAATCTTCACATCAGAATATAAAAACTCTGGCAAAACATGTCCATACTAACCTTGGGAACTTCTGTCTTGAGGAGTCCTGGGTGTCCTGGCTGATTGGCGCTCAGTCCTGGTAACTAATTAAGTATCCCTATATTATTATTTTGAATATTCACATCAGAATCTATAAACTCTGGCAAAACATGTCCATACTAACCTTGTGAATTTCTGTCTTGAGGAGTCCTGGGTGTCCTGTCTGATTGGCGCTCAGTCCTGGTAACTAATGAAGTATCACTATATTATTATTTTGAATATTCACATCAGAATCTATAAACTCTGGCAAAACATGTCCATACTAACCTTGGGAATTTCTGTCTTGAGGAGTCCTGGGTGTCCTGTCTGATTGGCGCTCAGTTCTGGTAACTAATGAAGTATCACAATATAATATTGTCTGATTGCCGGATAATTTGCAATAAACTAGTTTTTAACTATTTTAATAAACTAGTTGATTTCAAAATAATACTGCTGGTTTTTAAACATTGAATGATTTAAGGCCAAAGTACATTTCTAATCTTCTGATGCATTATGAACCACCCAGAGCAGACCTCTCAGGTCATCTGGAACAGTAGTCAGCTACTTTTCTGTCCCCAGAATCAAAACTAAACATGGAGAAGCAGCATTTAGTTTTTATGCACAATATATATGGAACAAGCTCACAGAAAACTGCAGGCCTGCTGCATCTGTTAATTCTTTTAGATCAAGTTTAAAGACTTTACTGTTTGCCGCTGTGTTTTATTAATTGGAAATAAATAATGTTTATTTATATTGTCTTTTTTATATTTTCCTATGTTGCTGTTAAGTTCTATTAAAGCACTTTGAAAACTTGCCCTAATTCAAAAAATTATATTTCATATCTTAAAATAAAAGCTAAAATATATTTGTATCTTTTATAATAAATAATAATGTTTCATAGTTTCATGCTTAAAACCTTTGAACACAGTTGCAGTTCGCGTGCAGATAACTTTTTGGAGGGAAAAAAAACTGCAATGTCAACACTGTATTTCACGGTTCCTAAACATTATAACAAATAATGTATTTAACTAATGAACATGTCAAAACGAACACGAATACTTACAAAATCAAAGTAGAAATGTTATGGTTTTATAAATGTGTGGCTCGCCCGTTGCTCTCCTCTCCAACAGGTGCTTTCTCGTGAAAAATATAATTGAAAATGGCGGAATTGTTAATCGTGAGATCTGGCAACAGTGATCTCGTCGCACGTCATGTCTCAGTAGGGCTTCGCTTGTGCCATCTAGCGGTTGAGAATTGAAATAGAAGTTGTATTTAACTTAAAATGAAAGACAGTCCTATACTATCGTAGAATGTGTATGACTATGAATGTTACAGCAAAGATAATGCTGTTTCAAATGTTTATAAAATTGAGGGCTAAAAGCAGCCTACACATATTGCCCGTCCAATTCAGAGCTGTTGCTTAAAAAAAAAAAGACCATGAAATGGCATCTTGTAGAGACTGACATTGTGAACATGATGGGATAACAAATCTACCTGGCCTAAAACTAAAATGAATCATTCTTTACTTTTGACTCAAAGTGGGCTACAAAGTCAATAGGAGCTAAACTATTTACTCTTGAAAGATCCAAGATGGCGGCGCGGTAGCACGCAGCGGCCACTCCGGATCCACAATGGTGCTATTTTTGTTAAAAAAGCCAGACTTTTGCAACACATGGACATCGGAGCAACCAGTGTTCGTGTCTACCATCGCCAGACACTACTCAAATATAAGACTCATGCAAAAACCAAGCTGCATGATGACCTGCAGGAGGCGCTACGCGTACTCGGCTTGCTGCGGAGACCAGGCCTCCAGCCCTCGGCGTCGCCTGATGCCGGTGGCCGGGGAGAGGACGTCGTAGCGGTGTGCGAGAGCGGAAGCGCGGAAAGAGGGCGGGGTCCATGCTAGGCTAAAAACAAACCCTAGCCGGCCGGCTCTCCCGTCTATCCTGCTCTCAAATGTTTGCTCCCTGGACAATAAACTGGACTATATCCGACTCCAGCAGGCTACGTAGCGTGAGTTTAGAGACTGCTGCGTCTTTGTTTTCACGGAGACGTGGCTCAGCGACAGAGTTCCGGATGCCGCCATTCAGCTAGACGGGCTCGCCTCGTTTCGTGCCGACAGAAATACAGCTCTCTGCGGTAAGACTCGCGGTGGTGGCTTGTGTGTTTACATCAACACGGAATGGTGCAAGAACTCTATGCTAGTCTCTAGTTACTGTTCATCGCTGTTGGAGCTTGTGACTGTTAGATGCAGACCTTTTTATCTACCACGGGAATTCACCACTGTTTGCATAACCGAGTTTACATTCCCCAGCGCTAACGCTAAGGAAGCGCTCTGTGAACTGTATGGGGCTATGAGCGAACTGCAGAATGCTCACCCCGACGGACTGTTTATTGTCGCCGGAGATTTCAACCATGCAAATCTCAAGACAGTGCTCCCTAAATTCCATCAGTATGTGGACTTTGCAACGAGAGGGGCTGAACGTGCTTGATCTTGTTTACACAAACATCCCAGGCGCTGCACGGGCGGAGCCCCGCCCCACCTCGGCTACTCAGACCACATCTCTGTTATGTTAATTCCAGCATACAGACCGCTCGTCAGACGCACAAAACCGCTTCAGAAGCAGGTGAAAACCTGGCCAGCAGGAGCCATCTCTGCTCTTCAGGACTGTTTTGAGTGTACTGACTGGCACATGTTCAGGAGGCTGCAACATATGGCGATTCTACCAACTTGGAAGAATACACAGCATCAGTGACCAGCTACATCAGCAAGTGCATTGATGATGTCACTTTCTCCAAGACCATCACCACACGCTCCAACCAGAAGCCGTGGATGACTGCGGAGGTGCGCACGCTGCTGAGGTCCGAGACTCGCCTTCAGAGCAGGCGATAAGGCAGCCCTAAGAACAGCTAGGGCCAAACTGTCACGGGCAATCAGAGAGGCAAAGCGCACTACGCCCAGAGAATCCACAGTCACTTCCAGGACAGCGGTGACACGCGGCGCATGTGGCAGGGCATCCAGGCCATCACCAACTACAGGACAACATCAGTTGCCTGTGACAAAGATGCCTCCCTTCCAGATGCGCTGAACGACTTCTACGCTCGGTTTGAAGTGCAGAACGACGTGATGGCGAGGAAGTCCACCCCTCCTCCCAACGACCAGGTGCTCTGTCTTACCACGGCAGATGTGAGGAAAACTCTACGTAGAGTCAACCCACGGAAGGCTGCTGGACCAGACAACATTCCTGGCAGAGTGCTCAGAGGATGTGCAGACCAGCTAGCAGATGTTCTTACCGACATCTTCAACATCTCTCTGAGCAGCGCCGTTGTTCCAACGTGCTTCAAGGCCACCACCATCATCCCCATGCCAAAGAAGTCTCCAGTGTCCTGCCTCAACGACTACCGTCCCGTCGCACTTACACCCATCATCATGAAGTGCTTCGAGAGGCTCGTCATGAGGCAGATTAAGACCCAGCTGTCCCCCTCACTAGACCCACTGCAGTTTGCGTGATCGTTCAAACCGTTCAACGGACGATGCCATCACCACAACCCTCCATCTGGCCCTCACCCACCTAGACAATAAGGACTCATACGTTCGAATGCTGTTCATAGATTTCAGCTCAGCATTCAACACAATCATTCCCCAGCACCTGATTGGAAAGCTGAACCTGCTGGGCCTGGACACCTCCCTCTGCAACTGGATCCTGGACTTCCTGACTGGGAGACCTCAGTCAGTCTGGATCGGGAACAGCATCTCCACCACCACCACACTGAGCACTGGGGCCCCCAGGGCTGTGTGCTCAGTCCACTGCTGTTCACTCTGCTGACTCACGACTGTGCAGCAATGCACAGCTCGAATCACATCATCAAGTTCGCCGATGACACGACCGTGGTGGGTCTCATCAGCAAGAACAACGAGTCAGCATACAGAGAGGAGGTGCAGCGGCTGACGAACTGGTGTAGAGCCAACAACCTGTCCCTGAATGTCGACAAAACAAAAGAGATGGTTGTTGACTTTAGGAGAGCACAAGGTGAACACACTCTGCTGAACATCGACGGCTCCTCTGTGGAGATCGTCAAGGGCACCAAATTCCTTGGTGTTCACCTGGCGGAGAACCTCACCTGGTCCCTCAACACCAGCTCTATCACCAAGAAAGCCCAGCAGCGTCTCTACTTTCTTCGAAGGCTGAGGAAAGCACATCTCCCAACCCCCATCCTCACTACATTCTATAGAGGGACTATTGAGAGCATCCTGAGCAGCTGCATCACTGCCTGGTTTGGGACTTGCACCGCTTCGGACCACAAAGCCCTGCAGAGGATAGTGAGGACAGCTGAGAAGATCATTGGGGTCTCTCTTCCCTCCATCAAAGACATTTACAAAAACACTGTATCCGCAAAGCAACCAGCATTGTAGACGACCCCACACACCCCTCACACAAACTCTTTACCCTCCTCCCGTCTGGCAAGAGGTACCGAAACATTCGGGCCCTCACGGCCAGACTGTGTAACAGCTTCTTCCCCAAGCCATCAGACTTCTCAATACTCAGAGACTGGTTTGACACACACGTGTCCTGAGTTGCACTTTAATAACTGTCACTTTATAACTGTCTGCTACCTCAATAACTGCTATGTGCATAGAACATTATCTCATAGTATGTTATGTTTACATTTTTAGAAACTGTCATCTTTTTGCACTACTGTGTACTGGTCGATGCTGCACTGTCTATTGTCCTGTTCATTGTCAGTAATTTGTTGTACTGTCCTGTACTTTTTGCACATGTTTGCACGTGCACTTTATATAGGTATATATAGGTAGTTTATATAGGTATTTTATTTCGTTGTGTTGTCTCATGTGGTCCTATGTTGGTCCTTTGTTGTTTTTATGTAGCACCATGGTCCTGGAGGAACGTTGTCTCGTTTTGCTGTGTACTGTACTAACTGTATATGGTTGAAACGACAATAAAAACCACTTGACTTGACCACTTGACTAAATCGTGAGCCTATAGAACGTGAAAGAAATGAAAACACCTTGTAATCACTGTTGACTTTGCTTAAATGATGGAATACATCTCATACATCTTTATTTTTACCAAAACGACATGTATCCAAATTCAAGGTTATTTTGGCAAGTGGGTTGCGGACTATATCGGGCAAAACCGAGAAGGTGAAATTACGGCTAATGCTTGTGTGAAATAGCCCGCTTTACTGAGCTAAATCGTGTCTACGCACAGCCTACACATAAACATAGCAAATAAATGTAACCAAACACTTTTTAATTACAGTTGACTTTGCTAACATGATGGAATATCTTACATCTCGCAAGTTATTTTTGAAAAAATTACATTTAACCAGATTCAATTTAATTTAGGCTAGAAGTGGGTTACACATAGCCGGACTATATCGGGTCTAGATTTAACCGAGACGTTGAAATGAAGGCTATTGCTTGCTATTAGATCGCTAGCGAATTATAAAATTACGTGCTCTGGATTATTTTTTAACATCAGTATAAGAATAAGAACTTTGTAATAAGGCCTTGGCAATATCACAAATATAGCAGGTTATTTTTTTCGTTGTTGACATTCAGGCTTCTTTTCTCTTATACTTGCCCCTTGCAAATCCACTTGTCCCAGACAAGCATTAATGTCAAGCCCTACTGAACTTCAAACCAAACTCTTCCAAAGTTCCAACAATTCCAAATTACACAAATCACAGATTGACAGGATAAGACAGAATAAGTTAAAATATTTTTATCTAGCCTACCTGCTTTTCCTCTCTGGTAGTGATTCCCGCTCTGTTGCTGATGCAATGTGGTTTTAGGTCATCTATCATCTGTCTTGTGGCATATTAATGTTATGGTAATGGCAGGATTAAAGGTTTAAAAACATACTGCAACAAAAACGAAAACTAAATCTTATTCAAGATAATTTTTATTTTATTTTTCAGAGCCTCAATCTACAACAACTGAAATGAGTCCAACTTGGTGAATTATCTAAATTTACATCAGTTACTGGCTGCCTCATAGAAAACTTCCAGTGTGCAAATGGCATATAATTACAAAATTTGTTTTTAAAACACTTCAAATCTAAAGTGATATTCAACTATAGATTGACAAACCATTGTGTAAAATGATTAACATTTATGCTTAACTTTTTCTAGCGACGCATTCGTTGACCCATTGAAGATTCAAAAACGCGCATGGGCAGAACTCAAGTTTCAACATAACAAGCATTATGATTTCGACCAAATGGGTCAGCGGTACATATTGATGAATCAGCCTCATTTCAATGCTGAATATATGATCTATTTTTGACCTAACAATTTTCTGATGTACCAAATAAATAGTGAATGTTGATTCAGCATTGAAAATGTATTGATGACTGATCCCGACCATTACTGTTGTAGGATTATCCATGAACAAAGCCATCAAATGAACAAACACTGCATTCCTCAATGTCATAAAACGAATGCATGGCACCTGAATCGCTGAAGGAGGTCTCTCTCCCAGCCCTGCTTAGTATCAAACTGAGGGCCTCTGTGCAGAGAATTTCTAAGTGCAGAAGTTACAGGCCATAAAAGACAGAACATATTATCCTGGAATTCCCAAGAAAGACTCAGAACACACTCTGTTTTGTCCTCCGATATAAACCAGTTTGCTACACTTAGACTCATCAGATCACGAGACATCGTTATTATCCTGCCGTTCGTTATCGTTATAATAGCAGCAAAAAAGGAGATTTCATCATCCAGGTACATTTTCACACAGTAGTCACAGTACTTTTCTATGAATTTACCCTATAAAATATACAGAATGCATTTAAACCAGCAATTTACACTATACCTAGCCTTGCTAGATAATTCTGAAAATGGATTTGATCAGTGGTAACTTTTATAACTGACAAATTAATGATTATGTACTGATGTATCTTTTTAAAATAAGTGTAATGGTTTGTAATCACTTCTAACTAACGAATCGATGATTAACATCTTTAATCTTGTATGGTAACTTCAAGGTTCAACTGGATATTTGTTGTGGAAAATTTATATTTTACTTTCTTTAAGACATTATGTGGATTTTCTTTCGATTCAATCGTGTTTCTATTTTTTCACCTGGCAGGAGCAAGAGAGACACACACACACACACACAGTAAAACAGATGGTCAAGAAATAAATCCTTTTGAACTCCTCAATATGAGTACGGGAAAGACAGAGGGATTATTTAGCCATAAATAAAGCCTTTTGTTGAGTTTCACGGGTGTGAAACTCAGTGAAGCTCAACAAAGGACCACTGTCTTCAGGACAAGATAGCGTTTATATGGCCTTTTTATGACCTCACAGATGTAGAGATCATAAAACCCGGGGGGGGGGGGGCTTAGAAGAGCCATTGGTATTTCTAAAAACTAGCTAGATCGGGTTTTACTGGGATTGAGTGGAAAATTACAGAAGAAGGGACTTTGAGGACGGGGGGTATAAATAGGCCATGTGTTTTCTGTGTGAGTTAGGTCTTGTTCCTATTGCGAGGTAGCTGTATACTTTTATGAACAAACCTCTTTTAAAAGAATAAACTATCTTTTAAAATATAATTTGGATCCAGATGTCTCTTATCTTGATGCATATTTGTTTAATAATTGTTTTTGCCACAACAATTGGTGTCAGAAGTTGGGATCTCACAGCAGTTTCTTCTGGTCCTGAAGACAGCAGATTTGACGAATGATCATCCCAGAAGCACCAGGCTTCTGGTCTTACCTCGAAAATTGAGAGAGAAGAGCCAAACTGCTTTCAGGGCCAGGAGTGACTCGACTGAGATCAGAAAGAACCCGGTGGCAGTAAAAGCATCTCGGTAAGAGACAGTAAAATTATTTTATTTTGGGTGGTGTAATTTGATATGACTGTTAGCGAACCATAATGGCTGGAACTATCTCTTTGGTACGGGTGGAGAAGGTTTTTCGAGGGGAAAATTGTAACCTGAGGAAGTCAAGTCAATTTTATGCCGAAAAAAACTAGCTTGTAGGTGGACGGAAGAGCCACTAGCTCGCAAAAAGTGGACGGAAGGGCCACTAGCTCGCAAAAGTGGACGGAAGAGCCACTAGCTCGTAAAAAAGGTGGACGGAAGAGCCACACAGAGCATATTTGCTACCCTTGCTGATTTGAGGTGACAAAATCGGATCTGTTGAAGACGTTTGACAGATTATTAGACGCGCGCCGAAGGGAAAATCCAGGAGAGATAGATATCAGCCAATATGGGGTCATCTAACAGTAGGCCTAAACTAGATAATTGTTTACACACCAGTTTTCGGTCAAATGAAAAAGAATTACGGACATAAATGCATGCTGGATATAGAAAAGTTGATCAAATATCATGATTTTCCTGAAGAAGGAACACTGAGCAAAATAAGACTGAATGTTGTGAAAAAGTCAGTAAAAAAAAAAAAAAAAAAAAAAAAAAAGCAGTGAAAAGCAACAGAGTTGTTGCGGTTGTTTTCGTCATGTGTGTGAGGAATGTGAGCAGACTATAGCTTGTTGGATTGAGGAAGCCGACAGAAGAGAACGAAAGCAAATGATGAATGAATTAAGCAAAGGAATGAATGAGGATGTGTGTATAAAAAAAAAATGGCTCCATCAGAGCATAATGTTACTAATAAACCGTGTGTTTGTGTTTTCCAAAATGTAACCGAGATTGTCTCGGCGCCGCCAGCATATAAACATCACTACCCCGTGGCGGAGCTGAAAGCCCTGAAACTGGACCATGATCTCGACTGCTCTCCGATCCGAAGACCAGCACAAGTAACAGCACGATATGCACAAGCGCAAGAATTCCCACGAGCACCATCACCGCCAGTACAACAGGTGGCGGTAGAATCCTCAGCGCCCGCTGCCATAGGCAGCGAAGAAGAACAGGAAGTTTTCGGGGACACGTTTGAAATGGTTCCCAGCACAACTGATTCAGAAAGACCAAGCACCAGCGGGCCGAGAGTGACAAGATCAAAGACGATTAAAAGTGGAAAGATCAGTGTCACAACTTTGAAAGTTGCCACTCCGAAAGACACAGTTTCGAACATAACAGCACCAAAGGTCGAAGTTGCGGGACCGGAAGGGCCAATGCTGGTCTTTAGAGCTTGGACAGTGGCTGATATGAAAGACGCGATGGCGCTGCTGCCGGACCCACAGAACGCGGGCGACAGATTTGCGAAAGAACTGTTTTTACTGTGCCAAAAGTTCAGCCCGACTTCACAAGAACTGAGACGGATGCTGGGTGTGAAAATGGGTCCAGCAATCTGGCATAAGGAGAGCAGGATGGAGAGGGTCTGGTTCGGGGCGATCAGTGGCTGACCACAAGACAGGGAAGTGACCATTTATTACTAACACGCAAACACAACACACACACAAACACATACACTGATTTACTTTCTGCTATCTGCAATGAAGAATCTGCTTGCAAATCTTTGTGTGTTTTGAGCAATGTTGTGAATGATGAAATCTTGAGCAGTGTTTCCGATGAATGTTTGAAAATGTACAAAAGCACAGGGTTTTCTCAAATGCCAAAATACCCAAAGATAGTCGAGGGAGTAATAATTAACTTTCTGGTCGATTCAGGAGCTTCAATTAGCACTTTACGAAAATGTGACTTGCCATGTGTGCCGAAAATGACAGGAAAAGTGTGTGAAAGCACTTCGGCTTCGGGCCATATGATCTCTGAACAATTCACCGAGCCCTTAGAGTGTGAGACAGAGGGAGGTCGAACTCTGAAACACGAGTTTCTCTGGTTGGCCAATTGTCCCGCGCCTCTAATGGCCAGAGATTTATATATGTTATAAATTATATATGTTATTAATTATATATTAAATATGTTCTAAATTTGAGCCACGGTGGGCTCCACAAATTATATGTTCTAAATTTGCGCCACAGTGGGCTTACGAATGGCAGATAAATGATGTTGATTGGGCAGAGATGATTTTGAAATTGGCTAAAGATCGAATAACACCAGTCAACACAGAGTTTATGACGCCTGATAGAATGCATTGTACGTCACATGTCGTAAACGAGCGTGATTCACACTATGAAGAAACCTGGTTTAGTGGAGTGAAGAATGAAAGTGAGAAATTTGACAAGATTTTCTGGACAGAAAATATGTGTGTTTGAATGAAAAACAATTGCAGTGTTGTTTAATGGCAGGACACAGTGTTCCTCATTTATCTGTGCCCAAGAGCACGAATAAGAAGTGGGCAGAATTGGGGCTTTTTGTGAATGACTGTTTGCAGGCTACAGACTGGGTTAAAATTGATACAGACATAGCACAGAGCAAAAGTGTTGGAGTATTTAAATCAAACTGTGATTTTAATGTGTGGGTTTTGAGAACTGTAACCGCTATTGTGAACAATGATGTGACAAAACAGGGGGTGGGGGATATTTCTGCGTCAGAATTTTATGTTTCTCTGGCAAAAATACCTTCAAAATGGTGGGCAAAACACAAGTACGCTGTGGGTTTGATAAAGGGATGCGAGCCGGTTGTAGTCACCCCAAAATCTGATTACAAACCGTGTCAGGCGCAATATCCCCTCAAACGTGAGGCATTGCAGGGCATAATGCCAGTATTTGATTCTCTGTTGAAGGAGGGAATAATTATGCCATGCAATGATTCACCAGTACACACACCAATTTTCCCTAAAAAAAAAAAATAAAAAAATAATAATAATAATAAAATATATCAACAAACTGGACAGAATAAAGTTGGTTATGCAGTTATGACTGAATTTGAAACTCTGATGTCTGGCAAATTACCATCACATTATTTTGCGCAGGCAGCTGAACTGGTCGCGCTGACTGAAGCATTTAAACTGATGTGTGATGATTTACACAGTCAGGCATGACTTTGGTGCTTTGTGGAAGCACAGAAAGTTTTTGAAATCAGATGGGCGCCCTATACTAAACGCATCTCTAGTATCGGACCTCCTCGAGGCCATTCTGTTGCCAGACAAAATTGCGATTTGTAAGTGCGCAGCGCATACTAATGATAAAGGTTTCATTTCAACAGGAAACGGCAGAGCTGATATGGCTGCAAAAGCAGCGGCAGCGGATCAGACTAAAGATACTAGTAAAAGCGCCACTTGCGCACAAGTCAACATTAACTTTGACATTTCTCCTTGTTTACAGAGCATGCAGTCCTTTTCCACAGGAGCTGAGAAAAACACCTGGAAGGCATCAGGCTGCAGCCTTGTAGATGGAGTTTGGACATCAGTTGATGGAACGCCCTGTTTACCCAAACATTTCTTTCAACATTATGCTAAATTGACGCATGGTTTAGATCATGTGTCAAAAGGGGGAATGATTGCACAAATGAAAGAATTGTGGTTTACCAAGGGCTTCACAATATTTGCTGAGAATTTTTGCAAAAGATGTGTTATTTGTAATACACACAATGTGGCACGAGGCGTTAAAACACAGCTGGTATCCCAGCCAGCCCTAGAAGGGCCGTTCGAGTACTTAATGATGGATTTCATTGAATTAACCCCTTGTGGGAAGCAGAAATATTGCCTGGTAATGGTTGACATGTGGTCCAAATGGGTCGAGGCTTTCCCAACCTCGAAACAAGACGCGGCGGCAGTAGACAAGGCTCTGCTGACCGAGATTGTTCCGAGATGGGGAATTCCAAGAAAAATCAGTTCTGACAACGGAACACATTTTGTCAATGAGGCAATAAAGCAGGTGGGTCAGTTCTTAGGAATTGATATGAGAACACATTGTGCCTATCGAGCCGCCAGCGGAGGCGCTGTGGAGCGTGAGAACCAAACGGTAAAGAACAAACTGGCAAAGTGTTGTGAGGAAACCGAACTCTCATGGGTAAAAGCACTCCCAACTGTGTTAATGTACATGAGAAAGAGAAAGAGAGTAAAAACAAATTTGAGCCCATTCGAAATTCTCTTTGGTAAACCACCATTCATGGGAATAGAGGGGTGAAAACGCAGGCTTCCATCAACGGATGTGTGTGA
The DNA here is from genome assembly GCF_025860055.1 of Xyrauchen texanus. Classification (NCBI taxonomy): domain Eukaryota; kingdom Metazoa; phylum Chordata; class Actinopteri; order Cypriniformes; family Catostomidae; genus Xyrauchen; species Xyrauchen texanus. The sequence goes on from NC_068289.1 coordinate 17,544,217, forward strand.
AAATGAGATGTTGAATTACTGCAAAGAAATGTCGTGTCTGTTAGCCAACATGTCTGTGCAGGTCAAAGCTGGCCAGGGAAGAGTTGCTGAGACGTTCCTGCATAAGATCAGGGCGGGGGATTACGTGGTAATTCGTGACCTGAGAAGGAAGAACTGGAGGGCGAAACGGTGGCGAGGACCGTACCAAGTCTTGCTGACAACACACACTGCGGTGAAGGTGGGAGAGAGAGCTACGTGGGTACACACCAACCACTGCAGGAAAGTTCCGCCCATATCGGAAGGGCAACAGGAGGAGGAGCCTCAGCAACAACAACAACAAATTCAACAACAAGTTCCAAGATCGAGCCCAAACACCAGGTGCAAGAGCAAGGTCACTCAGGAGGAGTGATAAGGCCGGTGTGCAGAATAAAGCTATTTGTGCAGCCACAACCAGACATTGATAAGTGTTGAAATGAGGCAACTGAGGGACGCAGTCATTCAGAACCGTTTAGTTCTTGATACACTTACGGCAGAAAGGGGCAGAGTCTGTAAAATTCTGGGGGTGTCTTGTTGTTTTAACATTCCTGATTACAGTGATAATATAACCAACATAATCGAACACATGAGAGAGGCCGTAAAAGAACCTGAAAGGACTGACAACCAGTGGGCCGGGTGGATTATGTCTTTGTGGGGAGGATGGATGTACTGGGTAATTCAAACTGTTTTGCCAATTGTAGTGTTAGGAATTCTGATTCTGTTCTGCTTGCCATGCATTATGAGATGTATTTCCAACTCAGTACAGAGATTGGTCAGGGCTGGGACGTCCATACAAGCAGTAAAACTGACCGTTTATCCAATAGATGAGACACACAAATGGGATGATTATGAGAGTGACGAGAGTGATTCTTAAAATTATGTCTGAGATGACTGAGGATCTGATTCTCAGCCAGAAAAGGCGATAACAATGTTGAAGTAGAGTGATCAGGTATACAAAAATCAGACATGAAGAGTGTAACTGTGATGTAAAGACTTGAAATGATTGTAACCATTTATGGGTTTGATGTTGAGTAATGTTTTATTCTTATTTTGTTATATTTTACTTTATTTTTAGTCAAAACTAATGATTATGAAACCAAATCGTTTATCAGAGAATGATAAACATGAGGGATTGTTGTGGAAAATTTATATTTTACTTTCTTTAAGACATTATGTGGATTTTCTTTCGATTCAATCGTGTTTCTATTTTTTCACCTGGCAGGAGCAAGAGAGAGACACACACACACACAGTAAAACAGATGGTCAAGAAATAAATCCTTTTGAACTCCTCAATATGTGTACGGGAAAGACAGACGGATTATTTAGCCATAAATAAAGCCTTTTGTTGAGTTTCACGGGTGTGAAACTCAGTGAAGCTCAACAAAGGACCACTGTCTTCAGGACAAGATAGCGTTTATATGGCCTTTTTATGACCTCACAGATGTAGAGATCATAAAACCCGGGGGGGCTTAGAAGAGCCATTGGTATTTCTAAAAACTAGCTAGATCGGGTTTTACTGGGATTGAGTGGAAAATTACGGAAGAAGGGACTTTGAGGACGGGGGGTATAAATAGGCCATGTGTTTTCTGTGTGAGTTAGGTCTTGTTCCTATTGCGAGGTAGCTGTATACTTTTATGAACAAACCTCTTTTAAAAGAATAAACTGTCTTTTAAAATATAATTTGGATCCAGATGTCTCTTATCTTGATGCATATTTGTTTAATAATTGTTTTTGCCACAACAATATTATACCCCATTTTTTTAATGTGTAATGTATTATCCATGTTGTAAAACTAATGAATTAACCAGTATGAATTGTAACCAAGGAGTTTCATGTTTTGTTACCTACATGTATAATATTCATTAAAGAATGTAATATTTAGTATGCCAATGCTTGCTGTGTTAAGTAGAGAATGTTGATGACAACATATGCCATGTCTCTTGTACTGTCAAGATATAAAAGTTAATGATTAAACAAGCACTATTTTTGAGCGGAAAGTCCCAAGATTCAGAATCAGAAGGCTCGTATATCAATTCTGAAAAGGGACAGACCAGTTGACCATGTGACCCTGAAAAGTCACTTCTGATTAGCATGGGACACCTTTGGGAATGCAGCCAATTTCAGTTCAAATGTCTCCAAACAGGAAGAACTTCTCATCTCTTCTCTCTTCTTGGCTCTTGACCTCTTCTCTCTTCTCTGGCTCCTCTCTTCTGAACTCTTCTGCGTAGTGTCGCTTGCTTCTACTAGATCCTCCGTGCCATGTAAAGTCCAAGGAAAACTCAGGACACACAAAGTCCAGAGGAAGCCTCTTACTCTCTGCTCTACGGTTCACAAACCCAACCGGAGGCGTGGGTCCTCCGTGCGGAAGGCCTCGCCACAAATCCCACCTCATCATTCATCCAGACAATAAATATATGATCTAACAGAGGTCCGAACATCAACGGAACAAACTTTTGACCTAGTTGAATCCTTTGGGTAATCCGATTGCGAATCAATGTACAGCCTAGGCCGAAAGTATTGGCAGTGACATAAATTTTGTGTTTTGAAAAGTTTGCTGCTTCAGTATTTGTAGATAATTTTTGGTATACTGGAAAACAATGATAAGCATTTTATAAGATTTAAAGGCTTTTATTGGCAAAAACAGTCATTTATGTAAAGAGTCAATATTTACAGTGTTGACCCTTGTTCTTCATAACCTCATTAATTCGCTCTGGCATGCTTGACTTAATAGTGCTCGGAGTTGATCACAATTTGTGGGCTTCTGCTTGTCCACTCGCCTTTTGAGGATTGACCACAGGTTCTCTATGGGATTAAGATCCGGGAAGTTGCCTGGCCACAGATCCACAATTTCAATGTAATGATCTCCAAGTCACTTTATTATCACTCTTGCCTTGTGACATGGTGCTCCATCACGCTGTAAAATGCACGGATCATCACCAAATTGCTCCTGGGTCATTGGGAGACGTTGCTCTTGCAGGATGTTTTGATACCATTCTTTATTCATGGCAGTGTTTTTGGGCAGAATTGTGAGAGAGCCCACTCCCTTGCATGAAAAGCAACCCCACACATGGATGGTCTCAGGATGCTTCACTCAAGTCAAGTCAAGTGGTTTTTATTGTTGTTCAACCATATACAGTTAGTACAGTACACAGCGAAACAAGACAACGTTCCTCCATGACCATGGTGCTACATAAAACAATATAGGACAAACACAGAACCACATGAGACTACACCAAATAATATTTCTACATAATATTCCTACAAAAAGTGCATGTGCAAACGTGTGCAAAAAAGTACAATAAATTACTAAAAGGAACAGGACAATAGACACAGTAAGAGACAGTGCAGCGCTGACCAATACACATTTGTAATGAATATTGCAAAAAGATGACACATATAACACATATTGATGATAAAAATGCCAAATATAAACATAACATAGTGTTCTATGGACATAGCAGTTATTGACGTAGCAGCCAGGTATAAAGAGACAATAAATTAAAGTGCAACTCTGGACATATGCAAAAGTTGGATGGTGTACACGTGTGTGTGTGTGTGTGTGTGTGTGTGTGTGTGTGTGTGTGTGTCAGTCCAGTCTGAGTCCAGTCCAGTTAGAGTATGTGTTTGTGCCGTAATGGCGGCGGCATATTCAAACGCTTGCATGCTGCACCAACAAAATTAACATCAACACCCGTCGTAGCTGCCTGCGAAAACGCAGAAAGAGCCAGTTATGTTAATATCAGGACTACTCACAATGTGCTGCTTAGTTTCAACCTTGAAGTTTGCGACCAAGGCTGCTTTAAGAAGCGGTAAGATCCATAATCTCGGATGGTGAATCCATGACCCGGCAAATGTTTGTCCCGAAAGTAACCATCTGTAGGCCACCTGGGCAAACTTTGAACATTACAATCGCCCACTTTCTGACCAGGAATGGATGTGCTTTCAGGCACAGGAGAGAGAGTTCAGAAAAACCCTGGATGTTAGACTAATTAATGATAGACAAATAATACGATTCACCGGAAACAATCCGCGTTATTGGACTAAACTCATAACCATCTTATGTGGAGTATACTACAGAAATACTACAACTCACAGAGATGGGAGACCACTGGGAATCCCCTTGTAAAAGTACACCATAAGAATCCTACGGAAATTCCCCCTCTGCAGAGCGCTCTCACCGAGACCCGATTCGGAGACGATCACTGGATGGATAGATCAGCAGTTGCGCTTCGTACGGGAAACCATCCAGCCGGTGCTCAATAGAGCGACACATTCCAGCCGTGTGAGAGAGCCAAGAGTGGTAAGCGAAAACGAACTGGCTTATCTTTGGGAACACCGTAGGAGCAAGGCAATAGATATTATTCTAAATTATAGCACTTACCCAGATCCCCCTCCTGCGATAAGCGATGTGGATAAAGTCTATGAGTATTATGCTGCGAAATGTCAACCTGCACAGTTACATCAGCAGATAAGCAGCCCTCCATGGCGTGGCGCTCTTGACCTGGACAACCCGAAAGATCACCCCACAACCTCGGACTTCACCACAGAGGAGATTGCAAGAGTTCTCTGCAGCCTCCCGAACAACAAGGCATGTGGTGCAGATGGCGTGACTTATGAAGTGCTTAAAGCAACAGAACAATTCTCAATAGTGATCCTCACTCAGATTTTTAATGTCTGCTTAATTAATCGGAAAGTTCCCGACTCCTGGAAGGGGGCTATTATTTATAGGATCCCCAAAAAGAACAACATTCCAGAAGACCCCTCCACCTGGAGAGATATTTCGCTGCTCCCCACCATATACAAGGTATTTATGAAGTGTATTCTCGGCCGAATTTTACCCTGGCTGGTGGAATCAGGAACATTAACAACAAAACAAAAGGCGTACATACAGAGGCAAGGAATGAATGAGCACGTATTTTGTTTGAAGACTGCCATTGACGACTTTAAACATGAATCCTCCCGTTTTTATGCGGTGTTCCTTGACTTTCGAGACGCTTTTGGTTCTTTACCTCATAGTGTAATGCTTCATTCCCTCGAGGAAATAAAACTGCCGGAACAGTATATACATATAATCAAGAATGTATATGACAATTCCTTTTTACAAGTGATTTGCGGACATCAACTAACGAAACCAGTTAAACTTGAAGTTGGGATTTAGACGGGGTGTCCCTGGAGCGCAGTGAATTTCATAGTGGCCTTAAACCACTGGCTGAAATGGTTTTGCCTCCTTGCCCCGCCTGGCATTACATCTCCAAACCCAGTTCAGGCCTTTGCCGACGACGTCCTCATAGTATCAAGTGAGGAGAACGTCATTAATAACATGCTGTCACACACCGATCGCTTTCTGCAATGGTCTGGACTTGAAGTCAAGAACAACAAATGTGCGGTGTTCTACGAACGACGCAGCGGTGGCAATAGATGGTATAGAGCCAAGTATGAAAAGCCTCCATTATTTACAATTGCTGGAAGCACAATTCGAGTCTATTCAAGACATGAATCATACAATTATCTAGGACACATGTTTAAAGTTGCAGGAGAATGGCAAGAGCAAGTGAGCGATATCTGTAAGGAATACTCCAGCAAATTGGACATGATAGATCAGTGTCCCCTGCCGACCTGCATGAAGCTCCAGGCAGTTCGAGATATAGCTCTATCTAAGATCCAGCATCTGTTTGCCAATGTCCACATTGCTACAAAGCATCTGAAGGAGCTGAACAGTAAGACCGTGCAGCTGGTAAGAAAATGGTTAAGTCTCAATACACACACATCAAGAAGTATTCTCTTTATGAACAAATCCGAGGGGGGACTGGGGATTCCCAACATTGAATGGATATATACAGCTACCAGAATAAAACATTTACTGCACATGTTGAATAACGATGATCTAGAAGTTCGAGAAGTGGCCCGGCGCTCACTGCTGCTGGATCTGGGTAAACGCAAGGTCCCCTATGCTGCAGATGGAGAACCAGGTTTCCTCGGCTTCCAAACGAAACCTAGCGGAAAGCTGGATACCAAGGCAACAGGATTTGGAGTACGTTCGGATTGGCCCGATCTGAATGACTTGTGCAGCGACACTAATATACAGCTGAATTGGGCACACACAGGCGGGGAGCAGGTGAAGATCAGTGAGGGGCAGATCATGGATCTAAACGTGCATGCTGAGGCGACTATACATCACACTGGAACCAGTAAGAAGCTGAACAACCGGACGTGCAGGTACGAGATCCTCCAATATTTTCAAGCTCAACAGCGCGATTATTGGGTTAACCTGCGCCTTCAGGGTAAGCTTGCATGCCTGAAGAGCGCGGATCATACGGTCTCACACTCGGCGCTACAAAACTCAGCCGTTAACGGAGGTATCCTAAAATTTGTTATTAAAGCCCGGCTGCAAACTCTCCCAACTAAGTACAATCTTTCCCTGTGGTTTCCAAAACACCACGAACCATTCTGCTTATTACACGGCGATAAAATACTGGAATCTACAGCGCACATAATGAACGGGTGCCCTGCGTTCAAAGGCCTCTACATCGCGCGCCACGATCGCATCGTAAACACAACAGCTCAAGAACTGCCCAAAGTTTCTGGACAAAGTGTAATACATACAAACAAGACTGTTCAAACTAGTTGGTTTTCAAATCTGAATGATAACACAAACCTTCTACGAAGTGTCCTCAGAGAACATCCAAACACTCCAGACATTGTAGTTGTCAATGAACTCTGTAAAAACATTCTGATTCTGGAAGTGGGTTGTTGTTTTGATATTTACATGGACTTGTGTTTCTCTGAGAAAATGTTAAAATACCAGTCATTAACAAATGCTTTAGCAGTGTGTGGTTACAGCACAAAACTGATCATCCTAATCTTTGGTAGTTTAGGACATGTGCACAGATTATGCGTCAGGGGTTTGCAAATTGCTGGGCTGAGTAAAAAGATTTCTAAGCAAACAGCCAAATACTGTTCTGTGTCAGCAATCATAGGCAGTCTGCATGTTTGGAGAAGGCGATGTCACCTCTATCCATAGTCTATTGATTTATATATTCATGTGGTTGTGACTATTGTCGATGTGTGTATTGTCAGGAGAAACATAACAGGCTCTTTGTGAATATTTGGATGCTGTGTTGTTTTAATCAGTATTGGTCATTCCAAATCAAATAATCAAATGTGTCAGTCCAGTCTGAGTATTGAGGAGTCTGATGGCTTGGGGAAAGAAGCTGTTACACAGTCTGGCCGTGAAGGCCTGAATGCTTCGGTACCTCTCGCCAGATGGCAGAAGGGTGAAGAGTTTGTGTGAGGGGTGTGTGGGGTCATCCACAATGCTGGTTGCTTTGCAGATGCAGCGTTTTGTGTAAATGTCTTTGATGGAGGGAAGAGAAACCCTGATGATCTTCTCAGCTGTCCTCACTTTACTCTGCAGGGCTTTGTGGTCCGAAACAGTGCAAGTCCAAAACCAGGCAGTGATGCAGCTGCTCAGGATGCTCTCAATAGTCCCTCTATAGAATGTAGTGAGGATGGGGGGTGGGAGATGTGCTTTTCTCTTTCTTCGAAGAAAGTAGAGATGTTGCTGGGCTTTCTTGTTAATAGAGCTGGTGTTGAGGGACCAGGTGAGGTTCTCCGCCAGGTGAATGCCAAGGACTTTGGTGCTCTTTACGATCTCCACAGAGGAACCGTCGATGTTCAGCGGAGAGTGGTCACTCTGTGCTCTTCTAAAGTCAACAACCATCTCTTTTGTTTTGTTTACATTCAGGCCCAGTAGGTTTAGCTTTCCAATCAGGTGCTGAGGAATTATTGTGTTGAATGCTGAGCTGAAGTCTATGAACAGCATTTGAACGAGTCCTTTTTATCTAGGTGGGTGGTGAGCCAGATGGAGGGTGGTGGCGATGACATCGTCTGTTGAACGGTTTGGATGATTAAAAGCGAACTGCAGTGGGTCTAGTGAGGGGGGCAGCTGGGTTTTAATGTGCCTCGCAACGAGCCTCTCGAAGCACTTCATGATGATGGGTGTGAGTGCGATAGGACGGTAGTCGTTGAGGCAGGACACTAAAGACTTCTTTGGCATGTGGATGATGGTGGTGGCCTTGAAGCACGTTGGAACGATGGCGCTGCTCAGAGAGATGTTGAATATGTCGGTAAGAACATCTGCCACCTTGTCTGCACATGCTTTGAGAACTCTGCCAGGAATTTTGTCTGGTCCAGCAGCCTTCCGTGGGTTGACTCTACGTGGAGTTTTCCTCACATCAGCCGTGGTGAGACAGAGCACCTGGTCGTTGGGAGGAGGGTTGTCTTCCTTGCCACCACGTCGTTCTGCGCCTCAAACCACGCGTAGAAGTCATTCAGTGCATCTGGAAGGGAGGCATCTTTGTCACAGGCAACTGATGTTGTTCTGTAGTTAGTGATGGCCTGGATGCCCTGTCACATGCGGCGCGTGTCGCCACTGTCCTGGAAGTGACTGTGGATTATCTGGGCATGTGTGTACTTTGCCTCTCTGATGGCCCAGGACAGTTTGGCCCTCACCGTTCTTAAGGCCACCTCGTCGCCTGCTCTGAAGTCTGGAGTCTCGGGTCCTCAGCAGGCCACGCACCTCTGCAGTCATCCATGGCTTCTGGTTGGGGTGTGATGATAAACTTGGAGAAAGTGACATCATCAATGCACTTGCTGATGTAGCAGATCACTGATGCTGTGTATTCCTCCAAGTTGGTAGAGTTGCCATATGTTGCAGCCTCCCTGAACATGTGCCAGTCAGTACACGCAAAACAGTTGGCATGACACAGGACTCATGGTAGCGTTCACCTTTTCTACTCTGGACTATCATTTTTCCAGATGTCCCAAACAGTCGGAAGAGGGCTTCATCAGAGAAAATATCTTGTCACCAGTCTTCTGCTGTCCAATTCTTGTTCTTCCTGCAGAATTTCAGTCTGTCTTAGATGTTTTTCTTGGAGAGAAGTGGCTTCTTTGCTGCCTTTCTTGACACTAGGCCATTGTCCAAAAGTCTTCGCCTCACAGTGCATGAAGATGCACTCACACCAACCTGCTGCCAATATTGAGCAAGCTCTGCACTGGTGGTGACACGATTCCGTAGCTGACTCATCAGGAGGAGATGGTCCTGGTGCTTGCTGGACACTCTGGGACGTCCTGAAGCCTTCTTCACTGCAGTTGAACCTCTCTACTTAAAGCTCTTGATGATCAGGTAAATGGTTCTTTCAGGTGAAATATTCTTTGCCGCAATTTCCTTGCATGTGAGGCCATTTTGATGCAAAGCGATGATGGGTGCATGTCTTTCTTTAGAGATAACTATTGCTAACAAGAACACAATGATTGGAAGCACTTCTTCCCTCCTTTTATAGCAATCAGTCTGCTCTTATAATCCAATCAGAATGATAGAGTGTTTTCACCTGACTAGTACTCGTTCACACTTTCCCAGGTGCTGCTGATATGATTAGTGAAATTATGTTAACTGGTCATTTTGTGCCAGGACCATAAAACTGTGAAATTTGGGTTTTTGTGATTAAGTACATTTTTTTGGCCAATGAAGCTTTTTGCAATTATTTAAAATGCATCTGATCACTCTGCACAAAAATCTAGAAACAATTTGAATCAACACCACAATAACTGAAGCAGAAAACTTTGAAAGACAGTAGGCTAAAAGAAGAATAAATGATTCTTAAGCAACAGACTCTGTAAAGTTCATTTTCTCTGTATTGAACATTTATTTCACATTCTGTCACTTTACTTACCAACCTGTTTCATGTTTTATGTGTTAGGTTAGTTTTATGTTTAGAATACAATAATATTTGTCTGTATTAAAAGATAATTTGACTGTGGTATATTTTGATAAATAATCTCATCCCTGTTTTTAAAAGATTTAGTTTCAAAGCTGTAACTAAATATGTGTAATATTATTTTCAATAAGCCATGGGAATAATATTACTCCAATAAGTTAATTAATCATAATTCCCTTATTAAGTCTAATCTCCAGTGTTGGATTTACTGCTTCAAATTGAAAACTGAGTTGTTCTTTGTAGGTAAGACAAGTTATTTAACATGTGTTGTCAATTTTGTCTATTGAAATTCAAAAATTTTAGTTACGAAGCATTTATTTGTAGGAGTAATGCTAGATATTTCTAGAAAAAAATGACATGACCATCAGTGTTCATCGGACAGGCAGCTAGCCTTTATTTATATATAAAAAAAAATGGCTAGCAATAAGTGTAAATTTTAAGCTAAATATCAGTAACTTTTTTTGGCCAATTTTGTTGCTTATGGAAGATAGTCAAACGTTTTTAGTTACGAAGCATTTATTTGTAGTAGCTAACTAGTTTTTTCCTGGAAAAAAATGTGACCGTCATCAGCGAGCCTCTTCTTTTTATATACTTTTTTTTTGGCAGTTTCTGTGAAACTAGCTAAATAATCATTAGGTAGCAATACTATGTACATTTTTAACTAAATATGAATAACTTTTTTGTCAATTTGTTGCTTAAAAATCTGCCTAAAGTAATGTGAGGCAGTGAGCAGATCTTTTTTTTTTTTTTTTTGACGCTATTCAGATTTTGTTTTTTTTAAGCTGTTCATACCTGCCTGGGAACTGGCCTGCTAGTGAGATGAGTTATCTAGCTTGTTGATTTTAACATGTAATACAAAAATGGTAGATATCTTTCTATAATTTAACAGATCGCTGTTCCCTATTGTTCTCACCTGTGTTTCATTCACTCATTAACCCCTGTGTATTTAATACCCTGTCAAAAGGTCTTTGTTATGTGTTTTCCTTCAGTTCATGTTCAAGTTCATGTTCAATCTAGTCTTACCCTGTTCCAGTGTAATTTTATTTGATTGTATTTGATTTATTTTAATTAAAAGTAAATCTGCATCTAGATCCTGCTCTTGTGACTTCCTTTGAATTGTTACAGAACAACTGATCACACAAATGGATCTAGCGGCTATATTCATTCAGTCGAGCCGGTAGTACTTACCCATTATGGAGTATTCCTGTTGATTCTGCACCATTTACTGCCTCACAGATTTTGGAGACTCCCATCTCAAGTCAATATTCCGGATTGGTTTAACAGCTCAATGATGGAGGTACAGTAATTGCCTGAGATGGGAGACAACACATGGAGGGAGTACGTGAGGTTAACCCAGGAAACTCACGCTTCTGAGGATCCTCCTCTCTCTATCTCAATCTCGGCATCCGAGCCTCCCACATCACAGCCAGGCCTGAGTCTGCTTCACGCCGTATCACAACCATGTCTGATTCTGCTCAACACTATGTCACAGCCATGCCTGAGTCTGCTCCACGCCATATCACGCCTGAGTCTGCTCCACGCCGTGTCACAGCCATGCCTGAGTCTGCTCCACACCATGTTACAGCCATGCCTGAGTCTGCTCCATGGCATGTCACAGCCACGCCTGAGTCTACTCCACGCTGTGTCACAGCCACTCCTGATTCAATGACTGGCAAATCCTAGCACACACTTGACAGTTGCTCTGTGCACACAGGGACCTTTAGCATATATAAATTGTCAAGGCGGTGGTCACACTTGTCGCATGTCTCAACTCGCCCGCCATCTCCTCCTTTGGAGTCAGCAGCGGCAATTCATGTCCCGTGCAACCTCAACTCCACAGTGGACATACTGTCATGGCAGGTAACGCTCAGCAGAGAGTGGAGACTCCACCCTCAGGTGGTCCAACTGATTTGGGGTCGGTTTGGCAGAGCACAGGTAGATCTGTTTGCCTCACAAGAATCTACCCACTGCCCGCTCTGGTACTCTCTGATGGAAGCCCCCCTCGGCACAGACATGCTGGCAAAGACATGTACGCATTTCCCCCAGTGAGCCTATCCTGTGCAAGGTCAGGGAGGACGAGGAACAAGTCACTCTCATGGCCCCTTACTGGCCCACTTTGACTTGGTTCTCGGATCTCCAGCTCCTCATGACAGCACCTCCCTGGCGGATTCCCCTGAGGAAGGATCTTCTTTCTTAGGGACAGGGCACACTCTGTAATCTGTGGCCAGACCTCTGGAATGCGGAAGATCTAAACAGTCTACCACCAGCCGTCGTAGACATGATCACTCAAGCCAGAGCTCCCTCTACCAGGCAGCTTTAAAGTGGCGCTTATTTGCAATTTGGTGTTCTTCCCGATCTGAAGACCCACAGAGGTGCGAGTCAGGTCAGTGCTCTCATTCCTGCAGGAGAGGCCCCCCTCCCCATGAAGGTTTATGTAGCTGCCAAAGCACCTCACCACGACACAGTGGACGGTAAGTCGTTAGGGAAGCACAACCTGATCATCAGGTTCCTTAAGAGGTGCCCGGAGGCTGAACCCTCCTAGGCCATGCCTGTTCCCCTCATGGGATCTCTCCGTGGTCCTCTCGGGCCTTCGGAGAGCCCTATTTGAGCTGTTAGAGTCAGTCGAACTAAAGGCCCTCTCCTTGAAGATGGCCCTCCTGACTGCACTCACTTCCATCAAGAGGGTTGGGGACCTGCAAGCTTTCTCTGTCAGCAACACTTGCCTGGAGTTCGGTCCGGCAGATTCTACAAAGCAGATTCTCCCAGCTTTAGATGCTCTGAGCAGCTCTTTGTCTGCTTTGGTGGACAGCGGAAAGAGAACGCTGCCCTCTGGATCGGGGACACCATTGCATTGGCCTACCAGTCCCAGGCCGTGCTTGCCCCCTTGCAGGGTTCAAGCACACTCTACAAGGAGTGTGGCATCCTCGTGGGCACTGGTCAATGGCACCTCTCTAGCAGACATCTGCAGAGCGGGCTGGGCAACACCCAATACCTTATTGGATTTTGGGGAAGGTTACAGGCAGTCTGATGCACCTGCGATTTTTTGCATGCAGCAGCTTGCTTGCACCTGCATCAGCAGGCCACGTAACACAGTTTAGTGTTGTGCCGTTTTTAGATAGGGAACCATGTGTCACTACATCGACACAACATCGAGTGAGTGACAGAAGGGGAACGTCTTGGTTACTGTTTTAACCTCCGTTCCCTGATGAAGGGAACGAGACGTTGTGTCCCTCTGGCTACAACAATGTACAAGCCACTAAAATGGTCAGGACCTTACTCTTGGCTCCTTAGCTCAAAACCTGTCTGAACAGATGCACGTTTCCTTCCTTTTATACCCATATGTCAGGGGGAGGGTCATGCAAATTCTGTTTGCCAATTCTCATCTTCTCAAAGATAAGAGGTATCCGAGGCTCTCAAGAGGGGAGGAGGGAAGCGACTCCCTGACCACTTGGAGTAGTAGGGCCGCTGCCAGGGGCGGAGGAGTGTCCCCACGGGTCACCAAGAATGCAGAGGGGCGTTCTGTCCACTGGGGGTTGGTCTGACTCCGGTCTGCCCAGGGAGGAGCGGCTGCCATCTACCTGAGAGGGTGGAGGAGTGATCGGGGAACATGAAATGGTGCATCAGAGAACCGGTGAGTTTCTCTCTCTCTCTCTCTCTCTCTCTCTCTCTCTCTGTGTTGGCCTTTCCCTCGCATATTTTGTATTTGTTGTTGTTTTTGCTCTCCTGTCTCCTTCCAGTGCGAGCAAGGTGGGGATGACCCACCGGCAGATGGGTGCAAGGCATGTGTTTTTGGTTTATTATTAAACTATTATTTATATTGCATAGCCTCCTCTTTTCCATTAATCCCTTTACAATATTGCAAGATTTAGCATTTAGAATTTTCTAGCCTTCAATTTGTACATTGTTTGAGGACAAAATTTGGCAAGATATGGAATCATTAAAAAAAATACAGAAAATAAAAGTTGGCTTTCTAATCAAATAATTAATCAAAAGAAAATAACCTATTAACAAAATATTGTTTTATAATGTGTTGTATTAAATCATGAATGAATGAATGAATGCAAGGTGTCCTACCAGTTGGGACATACTACCATTCCAGGCTCACTATTGGGTGATTCAAAAGGTGGCCCTTGTTAGGTTGACATCAGCGTAGTGCTTATGCTGCGTTCCATTCAACTCGGAAAGTCTGATTTTCCAACTTGCTACTAGGAAAAGTACAATGGAACCCCACTTGAAGTCAGAATTCCAACTTGGAAGCTTGCGAGGAAATTTTTAACTCTGATTTTGCCGAGATGCAGGTGCCACACAAACATATCGGCACCCAGGGAGATACAAAAAGTAAGTGATAAACATTCACTTTATTAAAGTTTGCAATATTTTCTAAATGCATGTTACTGATCTCATTGTGAACAATTCATCCATGCATGTTTTATTATATGTTTTTGCCCCCGGCATGACGAACACCCCCTTCCCTGAAGAGGGCTTGTCTCCTCCGCCATGTCTGCCGGCAGGTCATCCCCGTCTACCTGGATGAGGGAGGGGACAAGTGGAGGGAAACCAAATAAATTTGCACCTACACGCCGTAACGGCGATCGTGCCAAATTAACAAAAACATTAAAAAAATAGAGGAAAAGAGTGGGAGAGAGAGATAATACAGAGAGAAAAACTCCTCCAACCTCCAGCGGACGTCAGCCGTGCCTTCCCGGATGAATCGTAGGCAGTCTTCCGGCCCCTCACTCACACACACACACTCTGCCGCCGCTCCAGGACCTGTACGACTCCAGGACCCTGAAGCGTGCTGGAAAGATTGTTGCTGATCTCTCCCACCCTGGCCACAATCTCTTTGAATCACTCCCCTCTGGCAGAAGGCTGAGGTCCATCAGGACAAAAACCTCACGCCACAACAGTTTCTTCACATCCGCCACTTGCCTTATCAACAATGCCCGGTACCCACCCTGACACTCTACACACTCCACCTCTGGCTCTACATTTCACTGCACTACTCTGCTGTCTTTTATTTTATACTTATTTTTAATTGATACTGCGTGGACGTATTTATATTTATATTGCTTATATTTTATTTAAATTCTTGTTCATATATTTAGAGATTGTGTGAACGCACCTACAACACCACAACAAATTCCTTGTATGCGTAAAAAACGTACTTGGCAATAAAGCTTTTTCTGATTCTGATTCCTTGCAGACGAAATGCCCCGCCGTGTTCTCGGGGAACAGAAAGGGTCTCCCCCACCCCTGGCAGCAGTTCTCCCGCTCCAGGCGGTCAGCCAGGAGCCCTTCCCTGCTCACGGTCTCATACCCCGCTGCGTTTCAGCAGCTGGTAAGTGTCTCCTCCGCCCTGGCAGTGGCCCTGACCGCTACAGGCAGTTGGTTAGGAGCCCCTTCTCCCTTCGCGGTCGGCGGCCGTTCATCTGCTCTCAGGCAGCCGGGCTCCTCCGTCCTCTGGCCGGGGCTGCTCAGTTGGGGTGGATGGTAGTGGCAAGGACTCTACCACGGCACATCCCTCCTCCTTCCAGGGTTTCATCACCAGTGTAAAGGTATTAATGGAAAGGAGGAGGTGAGAACTGGCTTGACAATATAAATACTATTTTAATATGAAACTCAACCAAAAAGACAAACACACAAAGGTGTCGGACAGCTGCCCGTAAATCACTCTCTCTGTCCCACTTCAGTCTCCAGTCTGCCTTTATCCCTCTCTGAGGCTTGATTAGGGGCCGGGTGTGTAGCATCACGACCCGGCCCCACCCTGTCACAGTTCTCACAGAGACTTATCTCTGGTGATGTATGAATGACTTCTCCAATCATTTTGTTGCTTAACTCTGCCCCTTTCTTATAAATACCACAACCTTGTGTAGAGATAAACAAAGTGTTGGGCCTCATGTATTCAGATACAAGACAAAGGCAGGCCTAACACAGTCGTAAAGCCTGACTGAGGCCCACAAAAACAAAGTCATAAATCTTGCTGATAAAAAAGGCACCAAAATCAAACAAAGGGAGTACAAAACCGACTACAAATTCCAAGAATCCTTGCTCAGTTTACAACTGTGTGAAATTCCAAAGGATCGAACTCTCAACTCCTATTGGATGAGGCACTCAACAGAATGCACCTCAACTATGATGTCATCAGGAGTAGAAATACCTCGAAATTCTTCTGTACCTCACTTCCAGTGACTGTGCGTGCCGTACGTAAACGTAGCTCATCGCTGCTCTCAGGTGTTGCCTCGTTACACAAGGAAGTAACGTGCAACTTGAAACTGCTGCCATACAATCTCTATCTTGCTGGACGAGTTGGGATTACATTGTGTTCCACCAAACACTGTAATGGATCCGAAGAAGACCGCCGAGCAATCTTCATCCGTTTGCCTGCAGAAGTGAAGAAAGAAGAATTCCCTTCCCTCTTCAGTCAAGTTGACATCGCTGATTTCTCCGCCAGCCTGCCGATAGAGTGAGGAAACGCCATCACCCGAGCCTCGAGGAACCGAGTTGGAGTCAAACGATGGATGAACACACGTCCGGAAATCTCACATGACGTACTCTCCACGAGAGTCACGTCCACCATTTCGTGTGCATCACTCCTTTCTCACACACACACACACACACACACACACACACACACATACCGTCCTCTCAAGTGTTATAGGCTTATTTTGGTTTCCATATCTAATCACGTCACTGTTTAGTTTGTAGTTGAATGTCAGAAGTTTATTGACATAGTTTATCGAGGAATTCATAGAAATATTTACCTGGCAATGAAAACTACATACAGCGAGCGTGTGGGAAGTCTACCTACAGACTCCTCGAACCTTTTGCCCATTTTCCTTAGAAACCCAGATAATTCAATATGCTTACCAAATGGTGGTGTCTGTCATTATAATTAAATTTTGGTCCCCTATTGAGGGGTTCACAACTGTGGGATCAGAATTTGTAATTGAATGAGTTCTTGATTCCTGTAGATTTACAGGAGGTAGTTTGTATGGATGATCTGGGGGAGGGCACACCTTTAAGGGGCACACCACATTTCTCATATTTTGTAACTTCTTTTAGCTTTTTTTTTAATTATGGCTGGGAGAATGAGACCAGTTTACCAGGTGCACTGAGACACTTTAAATGGTACCAAACATGTATAGTTACTTTTTGTACACACTTAACATTGCATAGGTTTTTAGTGAGCTTTAAATGAGGAGGAGAAGGGAGGAGTAGGGGGAGATGATAAGAATGTAGAATTGAGGTGCGAGCTGCACTGTGTGCTGTGTCTTGGATGTTGCTGTTACATATGCAAGAGAGAGTTCAAATGTTAATTCTCATGAGAGCCTTTTGTTTTCTCGAGGAGTAGCTCAGACTCGCTGGCACCCGCCTTACAATAGTATAGGGGGAATCTCCTCAACCACCACCAGCATGCAGCATCCACCTGGATGATGCGACGGCAGCCATAGTGCACCAGTATGCTCACCACACACCTGCTATTGATAGAGATGAGTGGAGTGATGTAGCCATGATAGATAAGGGCCAATGAAGGGAATTTGGCCAAGACACTGGGATACACCTCTACTCTTTACAAGATGTGCCCTGGGATTTTTAATGACCACAGAGAGTCAGGGCCTCAATTTAACATCTCATCTGAAGGACGGATAAACAGTAACTACTGTAAATGGTTTCGTTGCTATGTAAATTACAGTTTTATAAAAACTCTAAACAAAATTCTAAAGATAAAATTTGAATTAAATAATTGGCATCACATTAAGTTGTAACTTTTGTATTGAATTCTTGATTTTAAGTTACTCACATTATGTCACATCTCTCCTTGTCGGTAACACAAGATAAATATCTAATATTTACCATGCAAAACAATTAGTTTTAGATGAATAGATCTGAATTTGGTTTCCAAGTCAATTGTGAGAGAATGTAAATGAATGGTCCACACCCATATATGCTTGTTGACCATCTATTTTCAAAACATTCATTGTCAGTAATAGGGAAATGGTCCTCCCTAACAACTTCCACTCTTCTGAGAAGACTTGTGTTCCATGTTGGAACATGGTTACAGAGATTTGCTCCCATTCAGACACAAAACTATCAGTGAGGTCTGGCTCTGATGTTGGGTGATGATGCCTGGCTCAAAGTCATGTTTCAGTTCATCCCAAATGTATTCAATGATGTTCAGGTCTGAGGTTTGTGGAAGCCAATCAATTTCTTCAGGTTTGTCTCAATCAGCTCCCTAGCTCCCTATGTCGTGTATTAGTATATAAGAACACGAATTCGGGCCATGGCAGTGTGTTCATTCACTGAACATCGGGACACTTATGACTCAATTACCAGCGACATTGTAACAAATTTGCACATTGAAGTGCAGCTGTTATTAATTTAGCACCATCGCTGTATAAATTATACTATCGTTCATTTTACATTGAAGATATTCAAACATACAGTGTTGTTATGAAAGATAAATTATAATGAATAAAGAAATACAAATATGAAGTAGTGTATTTTAAACCTAACTGTATAACATTGTAATTATGGATGACAGAGATTTCAAACAACATCTCTTTTAATAAAATAAGGCTTTGACATAATATATTAACACTTGTGCTCGTCTTCAAACAACTTGAGAGACTTCAGAATACATGACAACACTTCCAGTAAGGGAACAACAATGCTCCCTGATTTTTATGATGCATTGTGGAATTTGTGGAAAGTCTTTACAGACTTTGCTTTATAGGATAGGATAGTAGGGGACAGCAGGAACAGCTGTAAAGCTTAATAAATGTAAAATCAGTGATTATTTAATGTATAGCAAGATAAGTGTATTTATATACAATCCGTTCTCACTTCCGGGGTGTCAAATACTGTTGCAAATCATTTTTGCTAGCATATTCCACATATAATTACCTAATAATCAATATAACTTAAAATGCCTTGTAGTTGGCAATGCCCAAATGTTTCAGTTACTCTGCAAATGTTTTCACTACAAATACTGCACCACACAAACAAAATAAAATATTTTTAACCCTACATGTCTAGGTTTACACATTTAGCATGATTATTGGATGTGCAGGTAACTTTAAATACTGAGATTTAGTTTATAAGCTCAAACTTCACTCTTTACCACAGTGGTAGCCACTGAATCTTAAATTGCAGAAACTCTTTTATATCTCAACATCATAGAACACAAAATACTAACAAGTATCCCCCTTTATTCATCTTGCACACATAAAAAAAAAGCACTTAATTTCATGTTTACTCTCCCTATCGAGTTTCATGCAAAGTCGTGTTGTTGACAGTTTCAGTAATGCCAACAAAAAAATATTTATGTTGTCTCAAAATAAATGGATGAAGTAAACTTCCATTATAATTCCACTATATATGTAAGTGGTTCCCTATCTGTCACTCCCTCAAAGTTGTGTCGATGAAGTGACACTAGGGGTCACTCTTGGGAGCCCGAGACACCTCTGATCTTTGATAAAAAGGCCTATAGGAATTGGCAAGTGGTATTTGCATACCACTCCCCTGAACATACAGGTATAAAGGAGCTGGCGAGCATACCGCTCATTCAGATTATCTCTTCGGAGCTGAGCGGTCTATGTTCACACACCTGAATTCCCACAGCTTCCATTCCATTCACCTCTGCTGGATTCTTACGGCACATTACAGCGGCTTTCTCCCCTCTCTGCACTGGTGCACTGCAGAGATCATCCCTGGGTGCTTCAGCAGACTGAAGCGTCCAGGGAGTGCCCCCAACCCACCCCCCTGGTCTCTGGTGGTCCCAGTCGGTTGAATATTTGTCACTCTTTTTGGGGAGAAAAATGAAAAAAGAGGGAAAGGGCACGACTGGACTAAACTGCCCCTATTTTTTGGGCAGTCGACTTTTCCCCAAAGGGCAGTTCGACACTCATAGCAGGTCATCAACAAAACGTTGAGTGAGTGACAGATAGGGAATGTCTTGGTTACTTCCGTATCCTCCATTCCCTGATGGAGGGAACGACACATTGTGTCCCTGCGGACACATTGCTGAACTACCCACTGAAATGGCTGGGACCTTACTCTCAAAACCTGAATGACCATTATACACACCAGCTCCTTTATGCACGTATGTTCAGGGAAGTGGCATGCAAATGCCCCTCACCAATTACCATTGGCCTTTTATCAAAGATCAGAGGTGTCTCAGGCTCCCAAGAGTGACCCCTAGTGTCACTTCATCGACACAACGTCTCATTCCCTCCATCTGGGAATGGAGGTTACGGAAGTAACAGGACGTTTTCACTCAATGAAATCACTCAGTGACAATTGTGGTGCCAACTAAACTGAACAAGGAGCAAAAATCTTTTTTTTTTCTTTTTTTTTTGGAGTGGATGTAGATTTCTGTGGAATCTTGAATTATTTTGGGTTTACTAAACTCCAAATTAATGTTGACTTCAATTCATTTGTTGAGTTTATATTTTAAGTACAGCATAAAATAAAGACATTGTGTCGCAAATACAGTGTCAAGTTCAAAATATTTAAAATGTGTTTATTTCAATGAGCAATATTTGCTGAGGACAGATTATTTTTTTCAGTGAGATGATGCTACATTTCAAAGCTTTAGGCTAAGCATTGTATGAATGAATAATAAAAAAAAAATAGGAAATTACAGTATACCTGACAGAAACAACACATAATTTATTGGTGCATGCAAAATCATTCCCATTGGACTCAATTAACTAACATGTTTATTTTACTTGTAATTAAATCTGCAATACAAAGTCAACTTCTATAAATATAAAAATCTTTAGGACATTTTGGTCACACTTTATTTTAGTGTTCATGTTACTAAGTAACATGAATAATAACTGAATAATAATAATAATAACACTGAACAAAATGTACATGTATTTATATTATAATGCTGCTAGAAAGTGTATATTATTATTGTTATGTTTATAGTACTTAATAATAGTAACTTGTAATATGTGAAACACAGACACTGTTAAATAAAGTGTTAACAATATTTATCTTTAGTACCCTGCCATAGATTTGGTTCAGACAATGTATCTATTGTTTACATCATGTGACTTAAATGACAAAAAATTAAAAAACAGACAGCAGAGGTAGTTTCTTGTGATAGGCTGCATATAGCCATGAAAATTTGATACGTGCTAGATTAAGGGACTGACTAATTAAAAAAAAATACTTTTTAAACACACCAGGAAAATGCAAGTCTGCTGTAAAACTAAACATCAATTATTTACCATGCAAACATTTTTGCATGTATTCCTCACATTTGTTTTAAGGAATAGGTCTGGATTTGGTTTTAAGTGAACTGTGAGTGAATGTAAATGATGTGTCCTTCCATACATACATACATCACAGTGCAGTGTGGCTCTCACATTATCTGACATGACAGTCAATGTATTGTCCAGTACATTGATGTTCACACAGCAACAGTTTGCAGAAAATACATGTTTCCTGAAATTAAGGTTGTCTATTCGGTTAATGTGGTTATCCTTCTATTTAATAACAAAAGAGTGTTTGAACGAACCCATATTTAGCATTCCAAAACAATAACTGTATTGTTCTGCTGTGTGAATGTGGCCATTTAAAGCACATGAATGAAATCACTTTCATGCATTATGTTCTGTTGTTCTATGTTGTGATCCAAAGACATGCAGGCTACTTATAGGTAAAATTTCTGTTGAGTGGAGGAGAACTTGATTCACAGTCTGTCACCAGTGGACTCTGTGAAACTATGAGAAAAGACCACTCCCTGCAAACACATAATGAAAGGAAAGCCACAAAAAGACTGTTTAAATCATCAAAAGAAAAACTAAACAATGTATGCATATCATAGATCTTTATGTTCCATTTTTAAATGAATGGAAATAGCTGTATGTTCTGCAATCATATATTTAAAGATAAGTATTCTTAATGACAGGATATAAACAAATTAGACAACAGTATTCATTATAAAACACATGACTGAAGCATCAATATAGTATTTTACATCTTGACTGAAGCATACGCACAAGGGTATATCTCCTAAATGTTTATGGAAATCATATAATAGTTTATTTAAACTTAGTTAACTCAGGGGTGAATTTTAAATAATTTAATTTAAAGTCAGTTTTTCCATATCCCTGAGTGCTATGTAAAAACTTCTGACTAAAAAACCCCCTGAAATTTACACAATTACATATTCCAGATGTTTCTTCATTTTTCCATTCCCTAACCTACATATTTCAAACAAAACTTGATACCACCAATTTTTTTCTAAACACCCTGCCATCACAGGGCTAACGGACACAGACAAACACATTCATACTCTCACTTACACCTACGAGGCAATGTTGATTTTCCAATTTACTTGACCTGTCTTTGGACTGTGCACCAAGGGACCAAGGGTGAGCCAGGACTTGTGGTATTACATAAGTTTGTTTGCCTCACTCTAAAAAATTACATCCTGTTTGATAACATTAAAGAAATTGGTATAACACCTGTCAAAATTAATTTATTTATCATTTGATTATTTATTAGATATTTTTAATTCCCCTTGGAGCCAAACAATAGCAGGTCAGAAAGTAATTTGAATTAGTTTTTAATCACATTAGGAAAATACATGTCTGCTCATTTGTCAGGTAAATAAGATAAATGCAAATGATTCCCCATGCAAACAATTTGGATTGTATTCCTCACTTTGGTATAGGTCTCGATTTGGTTTTCAAATAAACTGTGAATGAATGAACGTAAATGTTTTCTTTTTTTTTGGCCAGCCTGTTGTCTGCCCTGTGTTTCTCCTCTGTCATCTGTTCCCAGACTGCACTTCCCATAATTCCCTGCCCTCATCACTGCCAGCTGTCCTTGATTGTTTCCCACCTGTGTCTCATTCACCTCATTAGTCTTTGTATATTTAAAGCCCTGTTGTTTGCTCATTCCAGTTTTTGAATATGTATGTGTTTAGACCACATGTGTTTGCCCAGTGCCCTTTGTAGATGTTTTCCTCCTGTTATTTGTTTTCCATTGTGGATGTTTTATTTTGTACTTGTTTATTATTATTTTCATTAAAATCCTTAGCTGCACCTAGGCCCAGCTCTCTTGAGCATCACATAACAACTTGACCATAAAATGGATCTAGCAGCATACTTCACTGAACTAAACCAGGTGGAGAGTTCTCCCATTTCTTCTCCACCATTGCCGGCCACACCAGTTTTGATGACGAGATCCTAAAAACCATCTATCAAATCGGACTGCCAACACACCGGTGGAGGGAATTGCCGGAGACCTGCGATTGCACATGGAAGGAGTATGTGAGGCTAGTTTTGGAGGCACTCGCTGCAGAGGAACAACCTCTCTCAATCCTGGTTCCGGCTTCTGAGTCTTCCACGTCTGAGTCTGCTCCACACCCTGTTACAGCCACACCAGAGTCAGCTCAATGCCATGTTACATCTCAGCCTGCTTCGTGCCATGTCACACCTCAGCCTGCTCCATGCAAGGTCTCACTTCAGCTTGCCACAGCTAATGCCCATGCCTGCCATGGCCAAAGAGCCAATGCCCACGCCTGCCACGGCCTGTCTCGCTCCCGAGACTCCGTTCGTTCCCACGACCACAGAGGTCGCTCCCGAGACTCCGTTCGTTCCCACGACCACAGAGGTCGCTCCCGAGACTCCGTTCGTTCCCACGACCACAGAGGTCGCTCCCGAGACTCCGTTCGTTCCCACGACCACAGAGGTCGCTCCCAAGACTCCGTTCATTCCCAAGACCACAGAGGTCGATCCCAAGAGTCCGTTCATGCCCACAACCACTGAGGTCTTTGCTCAGTCATCCTCTTAGCCTCGATCCTGCCACAGCTCTGCTTTCCATGGCTCCGCCGCTCGAGCCTGTCATGGCTCCACTTTCCATGACTCCGCTCATCGAGCCTGTTATGGCTCCACTTTCCATGGCTCTGCTCTTCGAGAGTCCTACAAATCCACCTTCCACGGCTCCACTCCTTGAGCCTGCCACACTTGGCCTTCCAGGGCCTCGACCCTCAAGCTTCCCACGGCTCTCCCTTCCATGGTTCTGCCGCTCTTTGTCAAGCCCCTCCCTGCTCCGCTCTCGGAGTCTTCCACGGCTCCATCCAACCTCATTCCTGGTCAGTTGTTGAATGTGTATGTGTTTAGACCACATGTGTTTGCCCAGTTCCCTTTGTAGATGTTTTCTACCTGTTCTTGTTTTCCCATTCTGGATGTTTTATTTTGTACTTGTTTATTATTATTTCATTAAAATCCTTAGCAGCACTTAGATCCAGCTCTCTTGACTTCTTCCCAGCATCACACTTTCATATATACATTGCAGCTGACATAACAAGGCAAGTAACCAAGTCTATTTCATATCAACTAAAACACCAACACCCACTCAAAGAGAATTATTCCTCTCTATACGTGGGAATTTAAGAGTTACAAAGTTTGTTTTTAACGAACCAAGGGACACACATAAACGGGCACTATGCTGATTATGGTGTAGCATAACTAGTATTGGTGAAGTAAATATTTATTAGGCCCATTGATAAAGTTGGATCTGCAGAGGTCTTGTATAAAAAAAAATAAAATTACCAGTACTAATAGTATTTTTATTTCATCTGCACATTCTTTAATGAACTGTAGCTGATTGATACTTCTATTAGTATTCATGCTCTATCATGAGAATAAGTTATCCTAAGGTTCAGAGGAAATATCTGCTGTTCAAAAATTTGATAATACAAAGCTTTTCAAAGTTATTATTGTTGTTATTTTTTTAAATGTAATTATTTCACTGTTACGTACTGTTCAGTCATTTATGACCAAAATTAATTTTGTTTCTTTTATAGAAAGATTTTTTTGCTTCATTTACACATACACTGTTCATCGGGTTTGGAAAAAGGTGGAGAAGAGAACATGGCAGGTTATTATCCGATTCATTGATCTTCAACACAGAGATGGTATCTGGAGAATGACTAAGTAAGCGGGAGTTCGCTCCACTGAATATTTAATCACTGCAGATAAACAAGCGATATGGCCACAGATACAAGAAGCAAGAAGGCTATACTTTCGTGGACCCTTTGTATACATTAAAGGGCAACGGATCTAGCTGAAATAGTGAATACTGACATGTAACCCTACCAGTAAAAATCATTAAACAATGATTTATTTATTTTTTTGTTCAAAGGAACTTCTATGTTGAGCATACATTTACAGAGATTGGCTCATAAGTGTAGCGAAGGTAAACTGATATTCCTTTTTATTCTATATGTTTTTTCTAAAGTCAGATATTTATTTTTAATATTTAAATGCAAATAATAATATACCACTAAATAATATAATGTGCAAGGCTACTTTTTATTTTGTAAAGGACTTAAAGCACACTTCATATTTCTAGAAGAGACTCATTCATGTGAAGAGGACATTACATTTTGGATGAACCAGTTGGGAGACAGGATTATTTTTTCTCATGACAGCAATCAAACTTGGGGTATGGCTATATGTTTTTATAGATTCCCTGGGGAGGTAGTAACATTTATGGTACATTTTCATTTAAACATTCAGTTAGTCCATTTTGTTAATTGAATTAACATTATGGAATGATCTAAAAATTATAATTTGTAATCAATGTACAGCCGTGACCAAAAGTATTGGCAGTGACATATATTTTGTGTTTTGCAAAGTTTTCTGTTTCAGTTGTGGTGCTGTTGTTTATAATGTTTCTAGATTATTGTGCAGAGTCATCAAATGCATTTTAAATAATTACAAAAGCTTAATTGGCCAAAATGACCAGCTAACATCATTTCACACCTGGGAAAGTGTGAACGAGTACTAGTCAGGTGAAATCACTCTGTCATTTTGATTGGATTCTAAGAGCAGACTGATTGATATAAAAGGAGGGAAGAAATGCTTCCAATCATTGTGTTCTTTTTAGCAATGGTTACCTCCAAAGAAAGACGTGCAGCCATCATCGCTTTGCATCAAAATGGCCTCACTTGCAAGGAAATTGCTGCAAAGAATATTGCACCTGAAAGAACCATTTACCTGATCATCAAGATCTTTAAGTAGAGAGGTTCAGCTGCAGTGAAGAAGGCTTCAGGATGTCCCAGAGTGTCCAGCAAGCACCAGGACCGTCTCCTCCTGAGGAGTCAGCTACGGAATCGTGTCACCACAAGTGCAGAGCTTGCTCAATATTGGCAGCAGGTTGGTGTGAGTGCATCTGCATGCACAGTGAGGAAAATACTTTTGGACAATGGCCTGGTGTCAAGAAGGGCAGCAAAGAAGCCAATACTCTCCAAGAAAAACATCAAGGACAGACTGAAATTCTGCAGGAAGTACAAGGATTGGAAAACAGAAGACTGGTGCAAAGTTATTTTCTTTGATGAAGCCCCCTTCTGACAGTTTGGGACATCTGGAAAATCAATAGTCCGGAGAAGAAAAGGTGAACGCTACCATGAGTCCTGTGTTGTGCCAACAGTGAAGCATCCTGAGACCATCCATGTTTGGGGTTGCTTTTCATCCAAGGGAGTGGGCTCTCAACCAATTCTGTCAAAAAAAAAAACACTGCCATTAATAAAGAATGGTATTAAAACGTACTGCAAGAGCAACTTCTCCCAACGATCCAGGAGGAATTTGGTGATGATCCGTGCATTTTCCAGCATGATGGAGTACCATTTCACAAAGCAAGAGTGATAATGAAGTGGCTCAGAGATCATTACATTGAAATTTTGTATCCGTGGCCAGGAACTCCCCGGATCTTAATCCTATAAAGAACCTGTGGTCAATCCTCAAAAGGTGAGTGGACAAGCAGAAGCCCACAAATTGTGATCAAATCCGAGCACTAATAAGTCAAGACTGGATCGCCATCCATTAGGATTTGGCCCAGAAGCTGATATCCAGCATGCCAGATCAAATTGCAGAGGTTATGAAGAACAAGTGTCAACACTGTAAATATTGACTCTTTGCATATATTGAGTGTTTTTGCCAATAAAAGCCTTTAAAACTTTAAATGAAATGCTTATCATTGTTTTTCAGTATACCATAGAACATTTTGAAAAAATAATCTACAAATACTGAAGCAGCAAACTTTGCAAAACACAAAATTGATGTCACTGCCAATACTTTTGGCCAAGTATGTACTACGAATAACTGCATTATGAATGTCATTCAATATGTTTGATTTTTAATCATTCATTGATTGATTTAATTATTATTTACTCAGTTTGATAATCCAGGTGCAGAACAATGGAAAAATACATCTTAGAGAGTCACAGTCTCTCTCTGTGTCTCCTTGTAAAGGCCCTTTCTGTGAATGCTTTTAATAGAATAGAATCAGACAATGCATGATTTGATGCAGACAATATTTGGAATAGGGAATATTGGGATGAATCAGGCTGCATGCATCAAGAGGAATAGGGATTCTCAAGGATAAATAAAGAAGAAACACCTGAGGTAGCACACACACTTCTCCATCAAAGAGGGATGTGTTGTGTGTGACCAATGAATGAAATAAGGGAAATAGTTTAATATACTAATCAAATTAATGCATAAAGTAATGATTGTTAGTTCATATAAAATATGTAACCATATGAAGTGATTACAGTGTGTTTTATGCATATAAAATTAAATAGTTATGCTTTTGCCACCACTGAAGTAAATTAAGCCAAGATGTCTTGTTAGAAAGAATGATGATTTAAATAATCGAGGCATAATATTTCATTGGATGATATTTTGGGTTAATTTTATTGGACTTAAGAGAACAGAAACTGTATAAAAAGGCATGTTCTAAAGTGTAATTTCAGATGCTTTGCAGCTCCTAGAATTTGTGGACTCGACTACACTTCGACTGCTGTTTTGAAGAATCTGCCATAACACATTTTTGTGGTAGTTATTTTAGAGGGGTCATTTGCAATGTTGATTAAAGGAAAAGCTCACCCAAAAATGAAAATTTGCTGATAATTTACTCACTCTCAGGCCATCCAAGATGTTTCTTTCTTCACTGAATCAGAATTGAAAATTTTTAGGATTACATTTCAGACCTCCTCCTTTAAACAATGCAAGTGAATGTACGCCATTTTTTGACTGTCCACTAAAATAATCCACACAACCCCAGTCAACAAATAAAGTTATTTTGAACCCAAACGATGGATTCTTTTTAGAAACAATACAATACTTTTTAACTACAAATGTTTGCTTTCGTACATCTCTGTGACACGTTCATGAGAGGGATGACTATGCTTGTTGGTAAGGTCACACGTCACCTGGAGGAGAAGGCAGGAAGCGTGTCACTGTTTACAAGAGAAACTTGCATAGACCAGAGACCAAGTGCCGTTCACAAACCAAAACATTCCAAAACAATTTCAAAACAATATAAAATGAAATAAAAAATGATTTCCAAATAATAATAAAAACCAAACATAACTGCAGAATATAACAATCCTTTATTTTGGAGCAATGCCATTGTGTTATCTACTTGTACTTTTTCTTTTTGCAGAAATATATATGCTATATGACAGAGTTTTCACACATAGCTGAGTTCGCTGGAGAAACAGCACAGGCACAGCCGATAAATTCAGATGTCGACTGTGATGGGTTTGCACTGAGGAAGGGACTAAAACAGCAACAGGTTTCAGGTAAGGTTTTTAATTCTCCAACAATAATATGTCTACACACACAGATTCAACACACTAGCTTCTTGGCCTTCGTGTCGGGCTCTCCCCCTTGGGCTCTGTTGCTGCTGCTTTTTATGCCGCTCTCCTCAAGCTACTGCAATTAGAGACAGGTGTTAGACATAATTTAGCTCAGGTGTGAGCGCCCTTACCGCTTTTCTCTCCCGGACGGGCGCTTGACCACGCCCCTGCTGCCACATACCCCCACCACCCGACTCAGGCCGGGGCATCATCCGGCCTGCCTACCACCCCCCCCATGTCTGGAGAGGAAGTCAGCGGCAGCCATCTGCACCCCCGGTCTGTGGACCACCTTGAACTTAAAAGGCTGGAGGGCCAGATACCAACGGGTGATCCGGGCGTTAGTATCTTTCATGCGGTGGAGCCACTGCAGTGGGGCATGATCCGAGCAGAGGGTGAAGGCCCGCCCCAGCAGGTAGTATCGGAGGGTGAGGACCGCCCACTTGATGGCCAGACACTCCTTCTCTACGGTGCTGTACTTAGTCTCTCCCTCAAGGAGAGCTTCCGGCTAATGTACAGCACCGGGCGCTCCTCTCCCTCCACCACCTGCGAGAGTACGGCCCCCTGCCCTCTGTCTGAAGCGTCCGTCTGCAAAACAAAACGGAGAGAGAAGTTAGGTGCATGTAAAAGCGGCCCTCCACAAAGCGCAGCTTTAATCTGTGTAAACACCTGTTGGCACTGCTCCGACCATTGGACCGGATCTGGAGCCCCATATTTAGTGAGGTCAGTCAGCGGGCTGGTGACATCCGAATAATTAGGCACAAATCTTCTGTAATAGCCAGCCAGCCCCAGGAACTGCCTCACCCCCTTTTTGGTCTTGGGTCTAGGGCAAGTCGCAATCGCCACGGTCTTGTCAATTTGGGGACGCACCTGGCCATGGCCCAAGTGGAACCCCAGATACTGTACCTCCACACGCCCAACCGCGCACTTTTTCGGGTTTGCCGTGAGCCCTGCCCGCCGCAGCGATCTCAGGACGGCCCTCAGATGTTGCATATGCCGCTGCCAATCATTGCTATAAATGATGATATCGTCTAGATAGGCAGCGGCGTAAGCAGTATGCGGTCTGAGGATCCTATCCATGAGACACTGAAACGTGGCTGGTGCCCCGAAAAACCGAAAGGAAGCGTCACGAATTGGTGTAATCCGAACGGCGTGGTGAAGGCCGTTTTTCACAGGATATTGGTGTCAAGGGGATCTGCCAATAACCCTTCGTTAGATCCAAGGTCAAATAAAAACGAGCCGTACCTAACCGATCGAGCAGTTCATCAACACGGGGCATTAGGTACGCGTCAAATTTAGACACCGCGTTGACTTTTCTATAATCCACACAGAAACGTACAGACCCATCGCTCTTGGGAACAAGGACGACCGGGCTGGACCAATCGCTGTGGGATTCTTCTATTACTCCCATCTCAAGCATCGCGTCCAATTCTTCTTGAACCACTTTCTTTTTATGTTCGGGCAAGCGATGGGGCGGCAACGTACCACCACGCCCGGCTCGGTCTCGATATGGTGATGTATGATGTTTGTGCGGCCCGGTAGAGGAGAAAACACGTCTGCAAACTCCTTTTGTAATTCGGAAACCTCTGCGAGTTGGCGCGGTGAGAGGTGGTCTCCACAAGGCACCGGGGTGTTGAGATTGCGGGCTTTGTTTACCTCTGGTCCGAGCTCCGCCCTCTCCGAACTACCATTGCCAACGTCACAGAGGCTGCCTCTCTCTCCACAATTTCAGGAGGTTGAGGTGATATATTTGACGCGCACCCTCTATCGGTACGTTTAACCTCATAATCGAGATCCCCTACTCGTCGTGTGACCTCAAAGGGTCCTTGCCACTTGGCGAGTAATTTAGAGCTCGATGTTGGGAGTAATACAAGCACTTTATCTCCCGGTGCAAATTCCCGTAGCTGAGCACCCCTATCATACAGCCGGCGTTGGCATTCTTGAGCCTGGAGCAAATTCTCCTGTGTTAATCTCCCCAGTGTGTGGAGTTTTGCTCTAAGATCAAGAATGTATTGAATTTCATTTTTACTATTAGAAGGTCCCTCCTCCCAAGCTTCGCGGATGACGTCGAGGACCCCGCGTGGGCGTCGCCCGTACAGCAGACTCAAACGGGGAGAATAACAGAGGGTCCAGCCACTTATCCCAATTCCTAGCGTCTTCGTGTATGAATTTACGAATCATATTTTTGAGCGTCTTATTAAATCGTTCCACCAGTCCATCTGTCTGAGGATGGTACACGCTAGTGCGAATCGACTTAATGCCCAAGAGTTCGTAAAGTTCGCGAAGTGTTCGTGATATAAAAGTAGTGCCTTGGTCGGTGAGGATTTCTTTCGGAACCCCCACCCGGGAGATTATTTTGAAGAGTGCCCCTGCAACACTACGTGCTGAGATGTTGCTCAAAGGCACTGCTTCCGGATATTGCGTTGCGTAATCCATCAGGACTAACACAAAGCGATGTCTGCGTGCCATCCGTTCTAATGGCCCGACGAGGTCCATTCCAATTCTTTCGAAGGGAACCTTGATCAATGGAAGGGGGCGCAAAGGCGCTTTTGGGGTGGCCGGTGGGTTTACGAGCTGACATTCGCGGCACGCCGCACACCACCTGTGGACATCGCCGCCAATGCCCGGCCAATAGAAACGGGCTATTAGATGGAGAAGTGTCTTTCTTTCCCCTAGGTGACCGGCCATAGGATTATAGTGAGCTGCCTGGAAAACCATTTCCCGGCGGCTCCGTGGAATCAACAATTGTGTCACCTCCTCCTTTGTTTGAGCGTCCTGCGTCACTCTGTACAACCGATCTTTAATAAGTGAAAAATACGGATATGAAACGGCGACACCCGGCCGGAGTTGTTGACCATCGATTACTCTCACTTGGTCAAAAGCGTGCTTAAGGGTTTCATCCCACGACTGCTCCAAGGGGAAGTCCCCTCCGGAATTCCCTGAGAGGAGGGGCGACAACCTCGCCCCTTCCCTCGTCATTCGAGCAGCCGAGGACGGCCCCGCCCGCCTCCCCTGCCAAAGCATCGCACATCACACATCTCTTCACTTTCATGCAGGACCCATCCGCACAAACTCCCTCCAATAAATTTCTAAAATTTGGCCAATCAGTACCCAAAATTAGCGGATGGGTGAGGCGGAACTAACCGCTGCCTCCACACTATGTTTTTCTCCCCGGAATTTGATCGCCAAAGTCACCATGGGATACTTGTGAACATCCCCATGCACACACCTCACCCTCACCCGTTTAGCTGAGCCCAAAGCCCCGGGTTGAACCAAGCGTTGGTGGATGGTGGTCTGGTTACAGCCGGTATCCAACAAAGCTTGGTATGTACCCCCCTGGATCCTTACCGGAATACGGTACGCTCCAGCCCGATCGGGGGCAGCCTGCGGGACATCGGAGACCCGCACCACCGTCCCCACTTCCATCAGCGGACACTGATCCCGGAAGTGGTCCGGGTCTCCGCACCTCCAGCAGGAGGCCCAGGCGCCATGGCCGCACCCGTGCTGGCGGGTGCCCCACCTGAGGAGGAGAGCGGCTGAAGGACGGGGAAGGGGTAGGTGGGCTCTCCCACGGCCGGGAAGTTGGTCTCACAAATCCCCCACGCCTGCGTGGGGCAGGAACGGACCCTGGGGAGAGAGCAGAGCGAGAGGGAAGAGGGGAGGGGAAAAAAACAGGGGAAGACACAGGGGAAGGGGAGAGAGAGAGAGAGGGCTCATCCGCCCTTGGAATCGCCACCATGTGGTCCTCCGTGAGTCGTACGGCTTCCTCCAGCGACGCCGGGCGGTGGCACTGGACCCACTCCGCCATTCTCCGGGGCAAGCGCTGGAAAAACTGCTCCAGTACCACCTGATCGACAAGTCCCTCGACATCGCGGTCCCCCGCAAGCAGCCACCTCCGACAGGCATCACGGAGCCGCTGGGCGAACGCAAACGGGCGGTCGGACTTATCCAGTTTCAAGGCCCGGAAGAGCTGGCGACTTTCTTCCGGGCTCCGACCAACCCGTTGCAGGATGGCTCTCCTCAAGTCGGTATAAGCCAGGAGGCTTGTTGCCGGAAGTTGTTGTGCCGCGAGTTGTGCTTCCCCGGACAAGAGAGGGACTAGGCGGGCTGCCCACTGGTCGCGTGGCCAACCACAAATTTCCTCAAAGAGGTCCAGGAATGCCTCCTGATCATCTGCCGGCCCCATCTTCTGTAGCACGGGTGGGGGCAGTGTGGCGCGGGTGTCCGGGGTCGCGGCTGTGTCTGGAGCGGCCTCCTGGCTGAGGAGGCTCCAGATGGCAAGCCGGTCCTCTGCTTGAGCCCGCATGATCTCAAAGAACCGACGATCCTGGTCCTGTCGGAGCTCAAGCAGAGAGTGTTGGTGGCTCTGATGGAGCGTAGCGAGGGACTGGAGGACTTCCGCCAGCTGGGAGGACTCTATAGGGTGGTATGATAGGTTCCATAGCTTGGACAACTGTTCCTAAAAAATTCCCGGGTTTCGGCACCAGTGTGACGGGTTTCCACTGAGGAAGGGACGGAAACAGCAACAGGTTTCAGGTAAGGTTTTTAATTCTCCAACAATAATATGTCTACACACAGATTCAACACACTAGCTTCTTGGCCTTCGTGTCGGGCTCTCCCCCTTGGGCTCTGTTGCTGCTGCTTTTTATGCCGCTCTCCTCAAGCTACTGCAATTAGAGACAGGTGTTAGACATAATTTAGCTCAGGTGTGAGCGCCCTTACCGCTTTTCTCTCCCGGACGGGCGCTTTACCACGCCCCCGCTGCCACATCGACCCTTTGTTTCTTTTGATTGTCTGAAATTCTCAGGGGTAAAATGTTCACTGCACACCTTCCAATATTTGAGAGAATGTAGGGGTGTACTGATATCCAGGTTCAGCATGATAAGCCAGCGCTTCGATCGCTCATGATCATGTGTAGGCAAGATCTGGCATTTCTATGGGCAGGCGTTCCCTTGGAGCAGGTCTCAAGGTGTGTTGTGATCACCACAGATGCCTTGAACTCAGGCTGGGGCACCGTGTACAACGGGCAAGCAGTATCGGGGCTCTGAACGGGGCCCCGAGTTCAATGGCACATCAACTGGTTAGAGTTTCTGGCTGTATTGCTGGCCCTGCAGAGGCTTCAGCCATTGATTCAGGGTAAGCATGTATTGGTCTGGACCAACAACACAGCGACCGTGGCGTACATAAACCAAGGCAGCGTATGCTCACGTCACATGGCGCATCTCGCCCGCCACCTCCTCCTTTGGAGTCAACAGACTTTGAAGTCTCTGTAAGCCACTCACCTTCTGGTTGTCCTCATGGCAGGTAATGCTCCGCGGAGAGTGGGGACTCCACCCCCACGTAGTCCAGCTGATTTGGGAGAGATTCGGGGAGGTGCAGGTAGACCTGTTCGCCCCCCTGAGTCCTCTCACTGCCCCTTTTGGTACTCCCTGCCGGAGGCATGAATGCCTTGGCACACAGCTGACTTCGAGGGCTATGCAAATATGCGTTTCCTCCAGTGAGGCTCATTGTACAGACTCTGTGCAAAGTAAGGGAGGAGGGGCAGAAATTCCTGTTAATTGCACCATACTGGCCCAACCAGGCCTGGTTCTCAGATCTGATACTCCTGGCAGAAGCCCCTCCCTGGTGCAATCCCCTGAGGCAGGACCTTCTCACTCAGGGGCAGGGCACACTCTGGCACCCATGGCCTGACCTCTGGAACCTCCACATCTGGCTCCTGGATGGGTCGCGGATGATCTAACAGATCCTCCACCAGCATTGGTAAATACAATCACTCAGGCCAGAGCCTCCTCTATGAGGCGGCTGTATACCTTGAAGTGGCGTCTCTTCCCTTAGTAAAGACCCACAGAGCTGCACGGTCAGGTCTGTGCTGTCTTTCGTACAGAAAAGGCTGGAGAGATGGCTGTCTACCTCTACCCTGAAGGTGTACATGGCTGTTGTAGCAGCTCATCATGACAAACTGGATTGGAGACCCTCACTACAGCACGACCTGATCATCAGGTTCCTCAAAGGCGCAAGGAGGTTGAATCCTGCTAGACCACGCCTGATTCCCTCTTGGGATCTGTCTGTGGTCCTACCTGCCCTACAACTCAGCACTTTGTCAATGAAGCCTGCCCTCCTGGTGGCACTCACTTCCATCAAGAGGGTGGGGGATAGGCACACTCTGTAACCCACAAATGCCTGGAGTCCGGGCTGGCATACCTTCACATTATCTTGAGACCCCAGCCCGGTTATGTGCCCAAAGTTCCCACCACTCCCATTCGGGACCAGGTGGTGAATCTGCAAGCGCTCCCTTCAGAGGAGGAAGACCCGGACTTGTCGTTGCTATGTCCAGTTAATATCCTGCACATCTAACTGGAGATCTTTGTCTGCATTGGAGGGCAGCAGAAGGGGAAAACTGTCTCCAAACAGAGGCTGGCCCATTGGATTGTGGGTGCCATTCCTTGACATACAAGTGACAATACCTGCCACACCCCTTGGGAGTCCGGGTGCATTCCACTAAAGGTTTTACATCCTCCTGGGCACTGGCAAAGGGGGCCTCTCTAGCAGATATATGCAATGCTACAGGTTGGGGTACACCCAATCCCTTTGCATGGTTTTACAACATACACATAGAACCGGTTTTGTCCCAAGTGTTACAGGGTAACAGCAGGTAGGCCAGGCAGCTGGTTGGATATACCGCTTGCATTTACACCTTTCCCCTTTTTCAAGGTGATAATGTGCGTTATTTTGTCTACAACAGTTCCCCGTAACTGGTGAAACCTGGATGCCACTTTAAGTCTTAAGCACAGTTCATTGACAAACTCAGCGGAGGACTCGTGGTATGCCCCTTTTCAGGTGAGCTCATGTTCTCAGGCTCAGTACCTTATACGTGGTGATTCCCCTATTGGTAATTCTGTGTGATGCATTTCCACTGTTCTGTGTTTCCCTTCATCAGAGCTCCGCTCTGCTTCGGCCACTGGTGCTGTGTACCCTCTCTGTAGATATGGTCCTCCCGGTGGTATTATTCCATATTTTAACATCCCCATTGGTAAGTACATATGAGGTATTCTCCACATGTTAACTTCCCTCCAGTAGGATGTGGTCTGTATAGTGCCCTCCCTCCTGGAGAGGAAAGAGCACTTTCCATCATTATTGCAGAAGGTGCTCGGTGCAGCAATTATCAGGAAAGGCCACCGCCTGTAGCTTCCTTGGGTAAGTGCCTCCTCCCCCCTTAATGGGACTAGGGAGATGACTTACCTAACTTGCTGAAAGGTCACGATGTCACTTGTTAGATACAAGTATACTTTCTCAGAAATGTAATGCAGCGGCAGAGCACATTAATCATGGGTGAGCT
This sequence comes from Xyrauchen texanus, assembly GCF_025860055.1. NCBI lineage: Eukaryota > Metazoa > Chordata > Actinopteri > Cypriniformes > Catostomidae > Xyrauchen > Xyrauchen texanus. The sequence continues at coordinate 17,580,011 of NC_068289.1, forward strand.
AAATTAAAGTTTATTATATGTTTGTATTATATTCTAAATAATTAAAGAAGAATCCTGCATTGGTCCTGTTTTGCAAATCCGTGCCCACCCTGCACCGCACCTTAACAGAACACCCAACCTGTTAAATCTGTACCTGACCCAGAGACGGTGTTCTGTTGAAGTCTGTTCCCGCTATGTTTTCCCTTAGGTTAGTGTTCCCCAGAGCGCCGCTATGTAAACAGCATAGAGCGCGGGCGTGTTGAAATCAGCTCACACCTGAGGCATGTGTTCGTTCCACTGGTGTTTCCATGATTAGCAATAGCTCATTTTTATCCCTTTATAATGTTCAAACAACGAAGAAAATGAAGAAAAGTCTACATTTGTTATGAACCTTTGTAATTCATCTGTAAATTACTTGCGTAAACTTAGTCCTGCTATGTTGTTATGTTTAGGTATTGATCACAGGATAGATTTGAAGGTTTGATGGGCTTTGGCAACTGTGCTGTATATGTATGTAATATGAATTAAAATAAATGTGATTCTATCCGGAAGACTCGCAGACTCGAGTGAAATTTAAGAGGACATTTATTTGATGAATAAAAAACAGAAATGTAATGTAATCTTTGGCATAAGCCCTGTCTGGCTGGTAATGGAATCTGACAGATGGATTGTTCGCTGTGTTCCCCCCATGTTTCTTATACAAGGAAATTCTAGTAATTATCAAACTTATACTGGTTAAGCTCCATCTCCATACAGGATAGAACTTTTTAGTCACTACAACATCATCTCTCACTATGGGGGTGGGGGAACGGATACCGACAGGTGGATTGTTTGCCATTTGAATTTACTTCCATTAAAGCGAGGTCTTCGAGGAGATGTTGTGATTTACACACCTTTATTGCAAAGGCACCACATGAAGTAGAGTCTGGCTGGTGAGGATGAGACACATCTCCATCATGAAACATTGACTCCTTTCTTCCTCAGTGCTCCAAGGGGCACAATACATTTTTAGTACTTGAAAGATGAATATATCTAGAAGTTCAGACAGTAACTTGCAAAAGGATTATAGTATTTACATGTCATCACAGGAAGCCTTCTTTATATTGTTCTTATTTATAAATACTCAATACACTTCCCATCCAGTTGCCTCTTTCACTTATTCCGCAAAATGTCCATTAAAACAGGATGGGATAGAATGTGTGAATTAGTGTGTGTAGTATTCAATGCTCACACTTTGATTAGTCAATGAGGGGTATCTGTACAAAAAACAGACACGTTCATATGATGAGAAAGTTATACATTTTCAATGAGTAAGCTGATACAGCCCATACTCCACTATCTACCGTGTGATGTTTTCAACTGTTTTTCATTTTCATGTTTGTTTCTCCAAGTGGATCTAGCAGTAAAGCTATTTTTTGGGGGATATATGGCCTAAATGGTGAAAAAGAAGCATCTTATACTGGCCAACACAGACAAAATGTTTTAAAATTATTAAATAATTATTGCCATTGTATTGTACAGTATTGTCAGTGTCTTGATAAAGTGATGCAAGTTTTGCACTACATTCTCAAAGATACAATCTTATCTCTCTGATAATGCACTAAAAGTTAATGTTGCTTACATCAAAAGTTTATGCTAAAACATATTCAGTCCGGTAGAATACTGATTACATGTTGCCATGCCTGAATGGGGTAATAATAATAAAATACTTACAACCAGAAACGAGTGATGGTTTTCATTGATCACACCTAAAATGATGTTGTAATTGATGGGATTCCACTAAAAGAAATAGCACATATTATTCAAACATGTGGCATTCTTTTAAAATAACAACAAACTGCAATGGACTTTAAAACAAAGAAGAAAAAAAAACCTAACCCTAAATCTCGGGCTTTTCCCATTCCACACAGCAGTCATTGCAAATGTGTCTATGTGTAATGCTTTTTTGTCCAAGCCATCATTGTGTTTCTTGACCAAGTTGAAGAGGTAACCATTGATCGCCTGTAAATTTAATTGTACAAGTATTAGTGACAGTGTCTTATACACCTGTTTTTTCACATGTTATTTTTTCTTACAGTTTTTCTCGATTGTTTACACACATTTTCTGAAAGAATGCCTCATATTCTCAGAACTCTACACACAAATCAAAAAACACACACACAATGAAACTTTTCCTGCAAAATGAAACTTTACATTCAAAACAATGTATTTCTTCTCAAAATGGTATTTTGTTTTCAAATGACACACACAAACCATCATATGAATAGACATTTATATGAACCAGTTGAACACTGATGTGCTCAATGTAAAACACTATGATGAATGGAAAACACTTCTTCTCCATTCATCATAATGACTTAGGCCTTTTTTTTGTTCAGTGTTAAACTTACTACAGACAGTACATACATTAGTGTGTTGTAAAATATTTGAGAATATTGTTTTTATACTCAGAACACACAAATACACAGTAACAAATATATTTTATTTTTCCCACAAAAACAATGTACACAGTGTACATCCCATTCCCAACCAACAAAATGTTGCACATACACTACATACAAAACAACAGAACAATTAACTGTACACAGTTACAGTAAAAAAAGAAAATTAAAAAAAACTATGCTGCATCCTCTCTTCTGTTGCGGTCTGGCCACAGCACCTCATCCACATCACAAGCAATGTTTTCCCTGGCCAAGCAGCAGGGAAATATCGCCTAGCATGGCGATTCCAGCCATGAAAAGCATCAGCTACTATATCTCCACATGCGTCCTCCATAGCTTGGAGAAGAGGTATACGCGTTTGTGGATTTCGGTCATACACTTTCCATCTCCAGGCAGAAAAAAATTCCTCAATAGGATTGAGGAATGGAGAATATGGAGGGAGATAAACAACTAAAAAGCGTGGGTGGGCAGTGAACCAGTTACGAACCAGAGCAGCCCTGTGGAAACTTACGTTGTCCCAAATGACAACGTACCTGAGCTGCTCTGGGCCATCTACCTGATCTGGTGGAATGAGTGTGTTGTGTAGGGTGTCCAGGAATGTGATCAGATGGGCGGTGTTGTAGGGGCCAAGGGTAGCATGGTGATGGATGACGCCGTGGTGGGTAATCTCTGCACACATTGTGATGTTCCCTCTGCGCTGGCCAGGGACTTCAACAATGGCACGCTGGCCGATGATATTCCTTCCCCTCTTTCGTCTTTTTGTGAGGTTGAACACAACCTCATCAATGAAGATGAACTGGTGCTCCACTGCAGCCACCTCTAGCTCAAGGACTCTCTGAAACACTCATGACAATATCAGAAATAGACATGAGTGGTCACTATTGTGAAGCACAATCATTATGATTACAATATTGAAATATGTATAATTTACTGTATACAGTGTTGAGAGTATGCATCAATTGTGGGACTCACTTGCACATAGTTATATCGCAATTCTTTGACTCTTTCTGAATTGCGTTCAAATGGCACCCTGTAGACCTGCTTCATCCTGAGATGATTTCTGCATAAGACACGGTCCAGTGTTGATAAGCTTACCCTATCAATATTTTGAAATATGTCATTGTTTTCTATTATTTTTCTTTGTATTTGCTGTAATGTTATGGCGTTGTTTTCTAGGACCATGTTTATGATTTCAGTTTCCTGTTCAGGAGACAGAACACGTTCCTGACCACCTTGTGTTGGTAATCTTTCAGTTCTGCCAAACAAATAGTAAAATACTGTAAATACAAAGTAGGTATACATTTCCTAAATAATTGAAACATACTTTACAGTATTTTTACAGTCCTACAGAACAGTCCACAGGCAATACTGTACTACTGTACTCATTGAGTACTGTATTGATACGCAGTACTGCAATTTTCTAGTGAGAGTAGATTTCTTACCTATTCTCATTTTGGAAAGTCCGGATGATGGATGCTACAGTGTACCTGCTCAGATTTGGCTGTACTCTTTGCCCAGCCTCCCTCATTGTTAGACCATGGTTGACCACATGATCAACCAAAGTGGCTCGGATCTCATCAGAGATTACGGTCCTTGGCCTTCCTCGTCCTCGTCCTCGTCCTCGTCCTCCTCCTCCTCTTACTCTCACTCCTCTGGCTCTGCCTCTGTTTCCAATGTTGGCATCCATTGCTCCATTGAATAGCTCACCTGTTGCCCTTTTATGCTAAAGCTCTGATTGCTAATTGTAAAACTGTGTGACGGGTGTTTGCCCTTGTGATGAGTCAGTGTGCATATTTGAATGGCAGTGTGTTCCTTGTGAAAACAAGATATTTTCTGCATGAAAATTGTGCCAAAAGCAGAGAATTGTGTGTAGTGTTTTGAAAAAAGTGTGTTTTAGAACTGCAATTTAAGTGTAAAGCAGGAATTGTGCTTGTAGTTTAGCAGAATTGGTTCAGGGGGATGGTGAATGAGTTACATGTTGTGGTCATTGTTTCTCAAGTACCAGAATTTGTGTGTAAACAATTGAGAAAAACTGTAACATGTAATCTTTTAAATAGCAATTTCCTCTCTATTTAAATATGCTTCTGTCAAGCCTACATCATTTTACCTCACTCTCCAACTCCATTCCAGGCCCAGTTTGGAAAATGTCCCAATAGAAGATTTTATATGGTCCAGTCCCTTACAACAACACATTAGTCTTCATCCCACTCTAAGCATCTGTAACATCTAAATGAAACAACATGCAATGATTTTTACACAAAAGCTGGTATGCTGAAATTACTGTATCCCCTGGTAGAGCCAAAACAATGCAGTAAATGCTCTACATTTCTAAAGAAGTGATATTTTGTGAAAAACACATTTGTGAATGTGTGGGAGCCAAAGCCATAACTAGTGCAGGAACTGGCGGCATCAGTGGTGTAGGAGCTATGGCTGCTGCTCTGCTGGAAGCTTGGGCTGATGTTGAGCCAGGAGCTGAAAAAGCTGGTGCTGGGGCTGGGGCTTTTCTCATCAATTGCCACAATAATGCAGGGTCCAATTCAATTATGTTCCAGTTTCCCTCCCTTTTCTGTATTGGCTCCTGATGTTTAGACGGAGCACTTTATCCCCAATTTAAATTGCCCGTGTTTTGGAGTCTGTAGAACCCTCACGTGAAGGATGACAGGAAACGAGGCTCCAACTAAAAGGTAAGGCTTTAATTGCCGTCTTTCTCACAATAATGTAGCTACAATGGTCTCACACAGAATAACATGGTACAGTACAAGCACACTGGGTTCACTTGTCGGGCCTTCCTGACTGGAGGCTCTGTGTCTGCTTTTATTCCGCTCTCCTCGTGCTCACTGGAATTAGAGACAGGTGTTAGGCATAATTTAGCTCAGGTGTAAGCGCTTTCCTCTCCCGGACGGGCGCTTGACCACGCCCCCGCTGCCACAGAGTCTTTGGGATCTTGTATATTCTTTGTGTCTTTTTAGCATTTTCCTGCACAATGCTGAAAATCTTGTCCTGTTGCTGGATTCTTTCCGACACTACCTCCTCCTCTATCACTTCCTCAATGCTTCTGTCAATCTGTTGGTTGAAACACAGCTGTGAGATTTTGATTCTCATAAAATTTACTCAACTACATTATTCTTTCATGTAGACTAATATGACAATGTAATATGTTATTACTATCTTTATTAATATTAAGAACATTTCATAAAAATGTATGGCAGGTTATATGCTACATAGATATTGGGAATATTGGCATATATTGCTAATAATAATAATCAAGTACTTAATATGGGCATTACTACAAAAGCAGTGTAGTTATGTAAACTGTTAAGTTAGCATTTGTACAACTAAAAGTACATATATATGTATTTGCTATATTTCAAACAAACCTTATAGTAGTGATGCCCTACGCAGAGTTCCAAGGGGGTGGGGGGTCACGTGATATTAGCGTGAAGCGAACGTCTGTGTTCCGCAACTGTTTCGGGTCCTATAATAATGTATAATGTGCGAAGAAGGGCAGCTGGTGGACTTTCTGGTGCCGTCCTAGGGTATGATGGTGCCGTCCTAGGGAGTTGGTGCCCTATGCAGACTGCGTAGTATGTGTGTAGGGAGCGGCGGAACTGATAATGGAATATTGCACCATATCAAAGAAAAATAAATAACCATTTGCAAAACTGCAGCATCCCACAAATTGAAACAAATGTAAAAAAGAATGCTATTTCACATGTGCATTTAAAGCATAACTTTTTAATGTATATAAACAAAGTGCATATAAATGTAACCATTCAAAACTAATAAAATCTGAACAACATAATACGTTGGCTCCGCCCTCCCTCACTCATCATTGGTTCATTGGTTGACACTGCAAGTCCGATTGACAGGAACAAAAGGTGAGTCTGAGCAGACAGTCTAACAAATGTGTGTGCGCTTGAGCATTTAGGCCTATATTATTTTCTTTATTTTTTATTTCTTTGAATTAGTTAATTCTATTAATTTAAATCTTTTGATTATTCATATCTTAATTTTTTATATATTTTTATAAATAGATTCGGCTCTTCTGATATGCGAGCCGACAATACAAGCCGACTCATTCTCGAATGACCCATCACTACCTTATAGTCCTCAGGCACTTTTCAAGGATAGTGGGCCTAAGTGCCAAACATCAGAAAAAAAGGTGAGAACTTTGTTGTTAGCCTTAATTTTCCTAAATTTTCCCAAACATCACTGAATCAAGGTACTTGTCCCAGGTGTCCTATTTATCTTGGACCAGCGTGCAGAGTGCTCTTAAAGTTAGACAGATAATATAAATAAGTAAGAGAAGCAAATGTTTTACATCCTTTTTTGTTTAATTTCAGATTTACTGAAACAGTGGATGATTTTATCATTCCACCAATTTGCCTAAAGATATAAAAAAAACCTGTCAGTCAACAGTAACGTCTCGGGTTACATGTGTAACCCTTGTTCCCTGAAAAAAGCGGAACGAGATGCTGCGCTGCTAAGCGCTATGGGGAACAATCCTAGCTGTGACCGAGCTGTGAATAATGTGTGTAACACGTCAATGAACATTGACCGGAATTTATAGCCTCGGCTGATGTAATCATTAGATGCACCTGAGGCCAGATGATACATCAGATACTACTTTTTGAAGAGCAGTCCTGGGACGTTGAGCAGTCCTTGGGGCTTTCCGGACCCCTATGGTTGTGCAGTGTACTCACAAAAATGCGAGAGGTCTCAGACATGAGCTTGAGATGTCGACTCAAGGGCATAAGAGCCTGGAGTAGCATAAACATCTAAACCATTACATTTTGATGAATGTGTGTGGAGAGGACCAGCCTGCCGCATCACAAACTTGTTCAGGCATGAGCGGAGATGTCGACTCAAGGGCATAAGAGCCCGGAGTGCAGAACATCCAAACTATAAAAGTCCAATGAATGTGTGCGGAGAGGACAACCTGCCGCATCACAAACTTGTTTAGGCATGGGCTGAGATGTCGACTCAAGGACATAAGAGTCCAGAGTATCAAAGCATCTAACCCATAAAGTTCGTTGAATGTGTGCGAAGAGAACCCTATCGCAACACAAACTTGTCATAAAAACTGATGAATGTGAGCGGAGAGGACCAGACTGCCACATCACATACTTGTCCAGACATGAGCTTGAGATGTCGACTCAAGGGCATAAGAGCCCAGAGTGGCAGAACATCCAAACTATAAAAATCGAATGAATGTGTGCGGCGAGGACAACCTGCCGCATCACAAACTTGCTGCAGAGGGAGACCTCTAGCCAAGGTTTTAGAGGTGGAGAGTCCTCTGGTAGAGTGTGCCCTAAAACCTACTGGCGAAGCTTGAGCACGCCTCATAGGCCCGGGCAATAATGAGGATGCCTCTTAGAGGGCACCCCGCCCACCAAGCCGTGGCAAACCGCAGTGGCCAAATAGAACCTGGCAGTGGCGAGGCAAGTGCCCGCTGACAGTTCTTTCTACAGAAATCCAGAACTGAAGCAAACTGGCAGTTAGCTGGTTCTGTAATATGAACTTTAGTAGAAGGAAACGCATGCAGGCGCATTTGTGCTATGTATGCATCACCACGATCAGCCCCCCTTGAGGGGGGGGGACTGGGCGACTCGGGGAGAAGTAGAGGAGACATTGCGGTATCAACAGAGGCGAAGAGGTCCTCTTCTGCCCTGAAAAATCTACCCAGATCAGTTCCAAGTGGAGGGAGCCCTAGCACTTGAAATGGTCTCGATAACCTTAAGATAAAACCCTGTGAACCTCATTTGGTACCCTTAGGGGCCAGACATGAAAGGTTTCACAATTCGGGCCAAGGATGAGAAGGTCCTCCCTGTTCGGAATCGCCCAAGGTGAGCCGTCGAGGAGAGGTATTAACTCCGAGAAACATATCCTGTTCAGCCAGCACAGCGCCATTAAAAGGAGGCACGACCCTTGCTGGTGAACATTGCCAAGACTGCCGGGAGCAGAAAAACCAGGGAAAGAAACGCATACAGACGCATTCTGGGTCATGTATGTGTCTTAACGTCCAGACCCAAGAGGGCTGGGTGATTTCAGGGAGAGGTAGAGGAGACATTGCGCTATTCATAGAGGCGAAGAGGTCCTCTTCTGCCCTAAGATCTCACACAAACTTGTTCCAAGTGGAAAAAGCCCGGCATTTAAAAAGGTCTCGATAACCTCAGGAGAAAGCCCCGTGTCCCTCAGTTGGTACCCTTAGGGGCCAAACATGAAAGATTCCACAATTCGGGGATGAAATATTGCCCTGTGCCTGAGATAGAAGATCCTTCCAGTTCGGAATCGCCCAAGGCGAGCCGTCGAGGGAAGAGAATAGCTCCGAGAACCAAGCCCTGTTCGGCCAGCGTGGTGCTATCAGTAAGAGGCCAAAACCCTTGCTGGCGAACTCTGGGCAACTACTACCTTAGGGTGGAGTTCTTAACTCCCCCGTTGGTATTTTCTGTCTGGACAGTAAATCTGCTCCCACATACGGGGATCCAGGGATATAACTGACCTGAGTGACAGGAGCTTGCCCTGGGCCCTAAGGAGAATCCGACATGTCAGAAATACAGCTGACAAGAACCTGGGTCTCCTTGATGATTTATGTAAGAGGCTACCACTGTATTGTCCACACGCACCAAGACATGGCAGCCTCAGGAGGAGGTATTTCAGGGCCAGAAATATAGCCATCAACCCGAGACAGTGACTGTGACAACCGAGCTGACGACCCTCCTATCCCCTTAAGCTGGACGACCACTTAAGGCCGCTACCCCACCCGTCTGGGAGTCGTCTGTCGTTAGCAGCCTGCGACAACAAGACGCACCTAGAGTGGGACCCAAGGCAGAAAACCGGGGTCTGAACCACATAGAAAGGGAACGAAGCCTGAGGCGCGTAACCCTTATTAGCCTAGGGGTTTTGGCCCTTGTAAGAAATCCCCTGGCTTTGGGCCACAACAAAAACGGTCTCATGAGTAGAAGGTCCAGAGGGACGCGGTCGCCCTGAGACCAGGAAATCGTTGATACTGATAACAGTGCAACCTTGACCTAGCCTGACTTTGCTCAGGGTGATCTGAATGGACTCGATCCTAGCGGGAGACAGTTGTGCCGATGGTGATTGATGGTGACCAGCCAAACAAGTTGTAGGGCTTGAGACATGACTGTCTTGATGGAGAGACATGGAGGTTATCAAAGACGGGAAGGGACTCATGAGGCGTTCCCTTTCTTAGACTGGAAGATAAAATCTATCCCCTAATTTGGAGGGTTTGGGGGTCTCTTTTTCGCGTGGCCAGTCCAACTGGTGTCTGGCAACGGCACGAGTAACAACATCGAGTAATTCCTCCATAGATTTTTTAGCGCGGACGGAAAGCTCGGAGGCGGGAAGAGAATCGCGATCCTCCTCATGAGCCGAAGAAGCGTCGGAACGCGCTTCGAGATCATGTGAAGGACCAGCTGGGTTTAGAGAGAGAGCAAGAGAAAGGGATAAACCCGTCTCTTGCTCCTCAGCCAAATTCATGCAAGAGCCCCAGAAACTATCTCTTTTTTTTAGTGAGTGCTGACTCCCAGAAGCAAGTGAGGCGTGCGCGAAGCACTTTGCCTGAAAGCAAATCGCATTGCTTGCACCCCCCTGCTGTAACGCGAGAGCAGTGTGCTCTTCCCCCAAACAAACAGAGCAAAAACTGATGCATCGTTTGCGGCTTTCAGTCATTCTCTCTCTTTTTTTTTATATATATATTTATAATATTTTCTAAACAGAAGAGAAAAGAGAAAAGGTTCACTGCACACTGCCTAACAAATTCTAACTCCTAACAGAGGAAAGAAAGTTTTGACAGGGTTTGTGAAACACACAGCCACAGAATCGCTCTAAAAAAAGAGTTTCTGACGACACCTGGTGACGCATCCATTTATAGCCTGGCCTCAGGTGCATCTAATGATTACATCAGCCGAGGCTATAAATTCCGGCCAATGTTCATTGACGTGTTACACACATTATTTCAGCTCGGTCACAACTAGGACTGTTCCCCATAGCGCTTAGCAGCGCAGCATCATAGTGAAGCTTTTTGTAAAGGGAACTTTACAAAAATACTTCCTTCTATTGGATATACCAGTTAACAAAGCTTTTATCAAAAACACAGGATACAATTTAATAATTTCTTGTGCCACAATCGTAGGTGGGCACTCATTTAGAAGCCTAGTTTATTTACCATACAAATGAGTACTATAACATCAGTCATGGTTTTCATTAAAAGGTGGATAGCCACTTTGATAAAAAGTGCAGATTAAAAACACAAACTCCTGAGTCATATGATGCAATGGTTTATGATCTTTAACTGTGTGTGCATAGGTATTTAATATGAAGATCAAATGCACTTTAATGCAAACACATTTTTGTCACTCTTCTGGATTGTTGCATTTAATCTCTCCACATGTCCATTCGTCTGTGGATGATAAGGTGCACAAAGACTCCTTTTGATCCCCAGCACAGCACACACACATCGTTGCTCTGTAATTTTTCATGTTAATGCACAACATTTGCTCTTAACCATGTTTTCCATTGTTGTACTGTATTGTCAGGGAATGGTTATTGCCTTACAAACACAGGAAATTAACATCTGTATTGATGAGAAACACTATTCATAGAAACTTAGAATGAAACTTAGAATAAATTGTATTATATTGGTTTACATTTACTGCAGAACCATCTTATATAATATGTGCTCTGTTCAGTGCACTCTTTCACACTGTTGCACTGGCCATGACTGTTTTGCCTGCATATCAGGTGACAGAATTGATAATCAGTCAGAATGACCATCATGTTGTTTGTTTGTTTTGGCTGTATTCTCTTTTTATAATGTGTTTTTTTTTTCTTTAAAGATGAACACACTAAAAAAAAACAACCATTTACAACAAAAGGGCTTTCCTAGCACTATAGCCATGAAAACAATTTACTGCAGAGGTACATTTTTGTTCCTAGAGGAACAAAATAAACTATTGTGTCTATAAAGGTACACTTTAAGTCCTTAGGGTACAATTATGTACCCAGATGAGATTAAAAGGTACACTTTTTTAGTTTTCAATGTTAAAGGTACATATTGTACCTTTGTAACAAAAAAAGTATATAGGCCTATCTAGAATATGTCATAACATTTTGTATTTTACTTATATACCTTTTACAAAAAAAAAAAAAAAAAAAAAACTGAATGAAACAAATTACATAAATAGCCAACAGTATGAATATAAAAAGGACTAAAATAACAAATCTGAGGGTTTATATTGAACATGTATGCGTAAAATTAACATGGTTGTGGTCTCTTTAAGAAAATGTCCCTGACTCGTGCCTGTCCGTTCAGTCAGAGATTCGCACTTCGCATCCCGACAGAAGCGGCATGTCTTTATCTCTCTAGATTGGAGTTGGGGAAGATGTCTACAGCTCACTTAATGAAGGAGGTATAGAAGTCACGGAAGAGGAGAGGAATACATATGAGTTTTATATGTGAGTATAAAAGTTACATGCTGAAACGTCCTTGGAAAATTAAATTGTTGACCACTATTTAACTCAACCAAATAGTTAATGACACATAACCTTGAACTTATAACTAGGGCCAACAGAAAAAAAAATCAGTTATGGCAATTTCTCTTTTCGTCAAATAAGAGAGACGCTTAAACGAAAGTGTTGTTTAATTGCACTTTGGTGTTTTGGTGGGCAAGTGGGCCCCATGAAGGTTACGGTTGGTACGCTTACGCTTATCTAGCCAATTTAGTATATTTACAACTGTATGTCTTACAGTAATATAGGCAATTTATTTCTACTGTATGTCATAGTCTTGTAATTATACAGTTTAGAGAGAGCGTGTGTGTTTATCAGTGTGTGTGTGTGTGTGTGTATAAGTGTGTGTGTATCAGTGTGTGAGTGTGTGTGTGTATCTGTGTGTGTTTGTGTATGAGTGTATGTGAGAGTGCGTGTGTGTTTTGTGTATGAGTGTGTGTGTGTGTGTTTGTGTATGAGAGTGTGTGTTTGAGAGAGAGAGAGAGAGAGAGAGAGAGTATCAGTGTGTTTGTGTGTGTTCAATTATTGAAGTAGATTTAGAAGAGAGGAACGGTAAGCTAAAACAATGCAAAAAAATATATATTTACAAAAATATGTTTGCATAAAACTAATAACACAATGAATAAGAGAACAGAACTAATAAATAAAAGCAGAAGAACACTTTTTTTGTATGGTCCTCCTTTTTTGTTCTACAGACAAAAGACATACAGCTTTGGAACAAAATAAAGGTCATTAAAGAGAATTAAAATTGTGGGGTCAACTATTCCTTTAAAAGGATAGTTCACCCAAAATTGAGAAATCTCTCATCATTTACAAACCCTCATGCCACCCCAGATGTGTATAACTTTCTTTCTTCTGCAGAACACAAATGAAGATTTTTGGAAGAATATTGCAACTCTGTAAGTCCAAACAATGTAAATTAATGGTTACTAAAACTTTGAAGGTCCAGAAAACACATAATAAATATAACTCCTTTTTAACTACACTATCTTGACAGCAGGTTCTTGGTATCAGCAGGATCATGGTATCAAGCTCGATTACACTTTCTATAGCACCATCTAGCACTCAGAGCATGTGTCAAGCGCTAGGAATGAAATCAAGCTTAAAATCATGATTAAGCGTAGAGACTGCAACGACAAGATGTACAGTAAAAAAATAAAAATATATATATATATTATTATTTTTTATTTCATATATTGTGGTCTGTTCTCACACAAAACTAACTGGATTGCTTCAGAAAACATTGATTAAACCACTGGAGTCATATGGATTAACTTTATGCTGACTGTATATCCTTTTTGGAGTTTTTTTTTTCAGATATGCTCACCATTCACTTGCATTGTATGGACCTACAGAGCTGAGAAATGCTCCTAAAAATCTTCATTTGTGTTCTGTAGAAGAAAAAAAAGACATACACATCTGGGGTGGCATGAGGGTGAGTAAATGATGAGAGAATGTTTATTTTTGGGTAAATTAACCTTTCGCCTCATCGCCCACAAGCAGGCATGGACTGGTAATCTGGCATACTGGGCATTTTCCCGGTGGGCCTACGTACTTTGGGGCCGTTCAGGGGAGGACTGGCCATCGGGAGAACCGAGGGGTCCGGTGGGTAAGCCGCGAAACGGGCCATATGGGCCACGATAAGCATAAATGAGCCATTGTATGCAGAATGGACCAAAAAATGGCACTGCGATATACAGAAATGGACAGCAAAATTCTAAATTTTCCAAAAATCATGTTCAATAATTCTCCACTTTGTGGAAACGCCACAAAGTGTTCTGCCAGGGTGTCCCAGATAGCCTTATATATTTTTGTGTTGATTTGGCATACAGTGGATGACCCAAGTTTGTAACTTGCTGCGACAGCTCGGTGGCTCATTCCCTTTGAAAGATAATAGAGGGTATTTGCCAGGTGCTCAGACATGCTAATGGGAGCATAGTGGGTTCTCTCCCTTTTGATGTATGGCTGGACATGGTGAAGAAGCTCATCAAATTTAACAGCTGTCATTCTGATATCCTGAAAGTGCCCACACATATGCTGAACTAAAAAAGAATACTCTCCGTCCCTCCTCCTTGAGCGATTCAACAGCCGGACATACCACCTTCGATTTATTTTTTTATTTCTGTCGTCTTTTCAGCAAATACCAAAGCACACACTCCTCAACTTTGACGTGTTGGCTACCTGTATTACATTTAATGTTGGCTACCTGTATTACATTTACAGCGACTTACAGTGGACTTATTACAGGGACAATCCCCCCAGAGCAACCTGGAGTTAAGTGCCTTGCTCAAGGACACAATGGTGGTGGCAATGGGGCTTGAACCAGCGACCTTCTGATTAACAGCATTGTGCGTTAGCCCACTACGCCACCACCACTCCACAACTCCATTATATTCGGTTTCGCCTAAAATAAACTCTTTCGCATCCTTGTGGTCTGAGGTTTGTAACCGCCAGAGCAACGCAAGCAAGAGCACATGTAAAGTATGTACAACGGGACCACACGTTGGCCATGCATTTTCGTACTTGCGTTAAGTATGTTTGGGCCTTAAGAGATGTTTATTGCCCATAGAATTGAACTAAAATATTCACAATTAATGTTAACATGAGCAAAATATTTCTTTTGAATCTTAAATTGCAGAGATTGATATTGTATGTGTTCAATAAGTTTCAATAAACTTATTTTGAGTTTAACTTCCCAAAGACGAAGTTGGAGTGTGATAGGGAGGTCTACGTTCCACAAAAGTGTTACATTTACATTAATGCATTTGGCAGATGCTTTTATACAAAGCGACTTTAAGTGCACTTATTACAGGGACAATAACACCGGAGCAACCTGGAGTTAAGTGCCTTGCTCAAGGACACAATGGTGGTGGCTGTGGGGATCGAACCACTGACCTTCTGTGTTACCTCAACTCCCTCAAATAACACAAGCATTAACAAGAAACGTTCCTTTGGCATTTGACAAATCACAACACAACATCTCATCTGTCTCCAGATGCAAATTCAGCACCATCCCTCAGGCAACTAAGTTCTGTTGTGAGCTGAGTTCCTGCATAGACCTGATGCTGTGATCCATTCTCAAGATGTAAGATTGTTTTTGCTAGTTTCAAAACATACATTCAATTGCCATCATATGTTCAGTATAACTCATATGCCAGAAACAGTGATAAATTAACCTTATTACTGTGTTAAATATTTCAGCACTGCTATATGCGATATCAAAACTGGAAATATTGATGGAGCAATGGAGGAACCAAATAAGTAGTTGAAGATCAGCAATCAAATATAATCACAGTTAAGACTTCATGATGTATTTTCTGTTGTTAATATCGATGGTGGTCCTGTTGAAGCGGAACAGTTTTCCTGTTAAAGCTAAACAATATGGGGTTTCGCTTGAACGCCCCACCTCGTGAATGGCAGCGTAACTATTGTTGCTCTTGTGTAAGGAGCTCTAAAGCCTGATTAACTACACACATTTAGATGCGTTGTGTATGCTCATGTACCCAAAGACGGATGAAATAAGCTGAATTACAAAGCAAAGTGTATCTTTCTGGGCAATGGAACAGAAATGGAAGGAAAAAATTATAATAAAAAACAAAATAAATAAATAAATAAATAATATATGTATATATATATATATCTGTGTCTGTCTGTCTCACTTTGGCATGTTTTAAATCATAAAGTCGATATCCTTCCATTTCTGTTCCATTGCCCAGAAAGATACACTTTGCTTTGTAATTCAGTTTATTTCATCCGTCTTTGGGTACATGAGCATTTACACCAACAATCGTTATCTGCTCTGCTTACACAATTATGTCCTTCTCCTCAGTATCACTAAATGCATTAGCATTTTATCTGATTTATTTATTTATTTGATCATTTATTATACTTATCCATTGGTAGCAACCCAAGTAGTTGTCTTTTGATTTTGTTTTGTTTTTATTGTATATGTCATGTCTGATGATGTGTTGTAATTTTGGTCCAATACTGTCTTGTACTGTCCTGAGTGAGCCAAATCACTAAAATGAATTCCAGGCGATTTGTATCGTTTTGGCAAATAAAGACTTGAACTTGAACACAGCGCATCTAAATGTGTGCAGTTAATCAGCTTTTGGTTTCTCATCTGGCCAGGCTTCAAAGGGGGACATCCCTTTTACAAATTTTTTTG
Source organism: Xyrauchen texanus (assembly GCF_025860055.1). NCBI lineage: Eukaryota > Metazoa > Chordata > Actinopteri > Cypriniformes > Catostomidae > Xyrauchen > Xyrauchen texanus. The sequence continues at coordinate 17,596,130 of NC_068289.1, forward strand.
GACATCTGTTTCTCAGAAACATGGCTGTTGACAGAGTTTCCAACCCAATCCTTTGCGGTAGTTTTGCATCGGCCAAAATTTATTTCACTGTCTTCATCTGTGTTCTGTTAATTTGTTCAGCAGCTGCATTTTCCTCTGATGTCTTTGGTAAAGTAAGCTCATGCAAAACTCATTTCTTTAGGTACACTTGAAACTCAGAGATCTGAAATACACTCTCCTCCATTATCTGTGCACAATAATCTCAGCTGTCTTCCAGTGGATTTTTCTGTAAGGTATTCAGCCCCACTTAAGGACTTTGCAATCATTGTCCCACATACAACACATTGTTTATGGTCGTTGGTTGTGAACTTATTGATATATATATATATATATATATATATATATATATATATATATATATATATATATATATATATATATATATACAGTGCCCTCCACAATTATTGGCACCCCTGTTTAAGATGTGGTCGAGGACTTCTAAAAATTCTCCTTTTTTTTAAACAACATAGAACCCAAATGCAAAAAAGAGAAAAATCCAACCTTTTATTTAAGTACATTACTTTGGTGGTAAAAAAAAATCACACATTTAGAAAAAAAAAAACTTGAAATCATGTGTCCCACAATTATTGGCACCCCTAACAATTCCGCTGAAAATTTTAATTTATTTTTTTTAAAATATATTTTTCTGTAGTTGCTAAAGTTGGTCAGGGTATCTAGGAACTTTTAATTAGTAATTCATGATTTCCTGTTTCCCTGGGGTATAAATATGACGTGACATAGAGGCCTAATTCTCTTACCCATTTGTCAACATGGCAAAGACAAGAGAACACACCATTCAAGTAAGGCAGATGTGTGTCGACCTTCATAAGTCAGGCAATGGCTACAAGAAAATAGCCACTCGCCTTAACTTGCCCGTATCTACAGTCAGAGGAATCATTAAGAAGTTTAAAACAACTGGAACAGTGACAAACAAGGCTGGAAGAGGTCCCAAGTTTATCTTGCCACAACGCACAGTGAGGAGGATGGTAAGAGAAGTAAAAAAGTCCTAAGCTCACTGTCACAGAATTGCATCAAAGAGTGGCATCTTGGGGTCACAAAGTCTCCAAAACAACCATCAAACGCTCTCTACATGCCAACAAGCTGTTTGGGAGGCATGCAAGGAAAAAGCCTTTTCTCACTAACACTCACAAACGTAAACGTCTGGAGTTTGCTAAGCAGCACTGGGACTTCAACTGGGATCGTGTGCTTTGGTCAGATGAGACTAAGATTGAGCTTTTGGCAACAAACACTCTAAGTGGGTCTGGCGTAAAACAAAAGATGAGTATGCCGAAAAGCACCTCATGCCCACCGTGAAGTATGGTGGAGGATCTGTGATGCTGTGGGCCTGTTTCTCTTCCAAAGGCCCTGGGAACCTTGTTAGGGTGCATGGCATTATGAACACTTTGAACTACCAGGACATTTTAAATAAAAACCTGATGGCCTCTGCCAGAAAGCTGAAGATGGGTTGTCATTGGGTCTTTCAGCAGGATAATGATCCAAAACATGTGGCAAAATCTACACAAAAATGGTTCAGCAGTCACAAACTAAAGGTCCTCCCATGGCCATCTCAGTCCCCAGACCTCAACTGAATCGAAAACCTGTGGGGCGAGCTAAAGAGGAGAGTGCATAAGAGAGGACCCAGGACACTGGATGATCTAGAAAGATTGTGCAAAGAAGAATGGTCAAAGATCCCTCTCTCTGTGTTCTCCAATCTTGTGAAATGTTATAGGAGGAGATTAAGTGCTGTCTTGTTGGCAAAAGGGGGTTGTACAAAGTATTAACATCAGGGGTGCCAATAATTGTGGGACACATGATTTCAAGTCCTCGACCACATCTTAAACAGGGGTGCCAATAATTGTGGAGGGCACTGTATATATATATATATATATATATATATATATATATATATATATATATATATATATATATATATATATATGAAGCACTTACCAGTCCAGACAAGGTCAAGTGGAAGAAGGACATGGATAAATTAATGGAGTCACTGAATGCAAACCATGAAACCACTGCCCAAAGATCGGAAAGCCTTGGGCAGTAAATGGGTATTCAAGATCGAAGTTGATGGTTACAGATGGTCCTAGTTGCGCAAGGGTTTTCTCAGATGTTTGGATCTGATTATGATGAGACATTCAGCCCAGTGGTCAGATTTTAATCAATTAATCAATTAGGACAATAATCGCTCTGACGGTGCAACATGGATCTGAAATCAGATGCATCAGATGGATGTGAAAATGGCATATATACTGGAGAACTATATACTGTATGAAAGCATACATGAAACAACTTTAAGGTTTTGTTGTCAAAGGGAAGGAACATTTAGTGTGCAAACTGAATTGCAGCAATTATGGCCTGAAACAGTTGTCAAATTTTGGAATAGCCATGAACTGCTATTGTGGTACTATGGAAGTGTACCTTAATGTAAAGTGGAAGACTGTAAACCATGTATTACTGACTTATTAATATCAATAAGCCTTAATGTAAAGTGGACAACTGTGAACCATTTATTAATGACTTACTAACATTTATAAGCTATGAAAATATACCTTAATGTGATGTGGACAGCTGTGAACCATTTATTAATTAATTACTAACAATAATAAGCATATGAAATTGTACCTTAATGTAAAGTGGACAACTATGAACCATTTATTAAGTACTTACTAACTGTGCACACAGCAACGTCTGCTTATTATTAGGTGCAGATGCGGCTTTCATTCACACAAACTGCAACTCAGTCTTTTCAGGCATAAAATATGTTTGTTTTCTGAAACAATAATCACAAAAGCAGCACAATAGCAGTTTAAAACTCATAATGAAAACATGCAGATCAAGCGCGATTATCTGATGCACGCAGTCATGTCTGTTTACAGCAGTGCTTGTCGCGCACACACACACACACACACACACACACACACACACACACACACACACAAACACACACACACACAAACACACAGACAAAAAAAATGTCTGAGAAGTCAAACAGAGCATATAGGCAAACCGGACTTTGTTCATTTGTTTTTTACAGCTATAAAATCTAAATAAATAAAACAAATACAGTACAGAAGACATAACCCATTTATTCACATGTTTACTATATTAAATACAGTATTTAATTTTTTTTATGACAATAAATAAAAAAATTCTAAAAATTAAATAATAATACTCCTCTACACTGCCCCTCTCTACAGGCTGTGCAGTATCACGTGTAAAAAGAACTCACTCCAGGGGGCACTGCAGAGGAATTTAGACCATACTCATGAAAAGGCTAAAGATCAAATTCATTGGACAGAATCTACAGCAAAGCAGTTATTGACTGTGTGGTTGGATGAGTTGAACTTTTAAAGATGGTGACGTGCACATCTTCTGCCAGAGAGCACACCAACAATATTGTAAATGTGTCAAAGAGGTTTGTACTCACAACAGAGTTTGCTGAGTAAAAAATGTATCCCTGATCAAATCAGATAATTTATCACAAAGAAATAATTATTAAACCAGTCGATAAGGGGTCTAGTATAGTCATTTTTGACAGATATCAGTACCTGAGAGAGAGAAAGAGACAACTTTTAAACTTTTTTTTTGGAACACCAAAAAAAAGGTCATATCAATTTTACAATCACTTTATGAGAAAGGTTATATTTTTTATTTTATTTTATTTGACCTTTATTTAACCAGGATAATCTCTTTGAGATTAGAAATCTCTTTCACAGGAGTGTCCTGGCCAAGAATGTACAGCAGTTACAGTCACAAAATTACAAATCAAAAACAAATATAACATTTCAACACTTAAAGGGGTCATGACATGAGAAACCAAATTTGCCTTGATCTTTTGGTATATAAGAGGTCTTTGTACCATTAAAACGTCCTGCAAGTTTAATATTTTAAGACATCCTCCCCATTCTAAACAAATCATTTATTTAATCAAGCTCAAAATACAGCTCGTTCTGGATTCATGGTTAGAAGTGACGTGACGGTTAGAAGTGACGTACCAGCGTTTGCATATGACCGCCTCCAGCACAAGATAACTACGCTTTAAGCGCAAAGACAACTACGCTCATTTCAGTATCGCCGTCGCCTCACAAGTGTTCAGTCGATGGACAGCGAGCTCTGACAGAGACTACTTGTGCACAGGAAAATTACGATGCCACACAGATGTGCTGTTCCTGGCTGTGGTCAAACAAAACCTCTGAATAAGCTGCCGAAAGATCCAGACGTCAGGGAAAAATGGATGCAGTTTAATTTTTGCGGACGTCCCAGTCACGGCAGTGTTAACTTAAGCGTTTGTTCTGTACATTTTAAGGATGACTGTTTTGAGAACAAATCTCAATATGATGCTGGCTTTGCCAGAAAACTGTTGCTCAAAGATAAGTCCGTGCCGACTATTCTGGGAACAACGACGACGCTAAACTGTAAGTAATCTATTTTAAACTTTAAACTACTTTTTAAAGCGCAATTTCATTCATTATGAATAATCACAGTGTTTTTACTTAGTTTACTTGCATATTGTTCTGGCTGGGGGCGTCAATAATTGATACATAGGCACTGACATTAGCCAATCATAAAAGTGGGCGTTAACACTGAAGTCTTAAATGGAAAACGCCCCCAAAACAGACTGTTTGAATCAGAGGATGAGAAACAGGGTGGGAAAAGGTCATAAATCACTAGATTTGAAAAGTTTTTCTTAAAAAAATATATATATATATTAATACTATAATTGCACCTAAGGGAACATAATAATACAATAAAAAACCCATGTCATGACCCCTTTAAAACAGTTGCACATCATTGAGTCTTCTTCAATGGACCGAATAATAGTTTTGAAATGTTCCATAGGCACCAGAGTTTGTAATTTCAATTTTGTTTGGAGTCGATTCCATTCAAATGGAGCTGCATACATAAAAGCCCTTTTTCCCAGTTCAGTTCTTACAAGTGGAACAGAAAGGGTAAAACAATTTTCAGACCGGAGGGAATATTTCAAAATACTTTTATTATGAATTAGGCAATCTAGATATGAAGGCAACAACCCCAGAATAGCCTTATAAATAAATAAGTAATAGTGCATTTTCCTTCTAATAGACAGAGAGGGCCAGGCTACTCTGTTATACAAAATACAACGATGAGTTAAATGTTTACAATCTGAAATAAATCTCGAAGCGCTATGATAGACGGCATCCAAAGAGGAGAGAAGATGAGAAGAAGCAAATTGATACACCACATCACCGTAATCAAGTACAGGCACAAAAGTAGCAGAAACTAACCTCTTTCTTACATTAAATAAAAACAAAACTTGTTTCTAAAATAAAACCCAAGCTTTATTTTTAATTTTTAATTTAGTTGAGTTATGTGAGAGCCAAAAGATAAAGTATCATCAATAATGATGCCACCTTTTTCGAATTTGAAAATAACATAATTTTGGTTTTGTCAACATTCAGAACAAGTTTTAGTGTATGAAGCCGTGACTGAATGACATCAAAAGCCACTTGAAGCTTAAGCAAGGCTTGCCGTTTAGAAGGAGCACCACAATACATAACAGTGTCATCTGCATAAAAATGGAATTTAGTATCTTGAATATCATAATCCAGACTGTTTATGTAGATAGTAAATAAAAGAGGCTCCAACACAGATCCTTGAGGGACACCTTTTGCAATCTCCAGTAGTCGCGAATTTTTACCTTCAGCCGTAACACATTGAGTTCTATCACTTAGATAATTTTTAAACCAGAAAATAACATGATTTGATAAACCAACACTCTCTAGTCTATGCAGCAACATTTCATGATCAACTGTGTCGAAAGCCTTTGATAAATCAATAAAAAGGGAAGCGCAATAAACTCCTTTATCCATTGTTCCCACAATGTCATTTAAAACTTTTAAAGCGGCTGTTGTGGTACTATTTTTTACGATACCCTGATTGATTATCAGATATAACTTTGTTTACATTCAAATAATGGGTCAACTGGTTACTAATAAAACTTTCTAAAATTTTTGATGGGACACAAAGCTTTGAAATTGGCCGATAATTATCTAGTATGGTGGGATCTCCCCCTTTTAATAATGGAACAACAAAAGCTGATTTCCAAATATCCGGAATAACACCAGTATCTAGTGAAAGATTAAAAATATAAGTTAAAGGCGTCGAAATAATATCAGCTGCTAATTTCAGATAGATAGATTCCACACAATCAGGGCCTGGTGATTTATTTATATCGAGCAATTTAAGTGCCTTATGAACATCAGAACTCTTGATATGTACAAAAGTGAACTCCTCCTTTTTAAAACTAGTCTCTGCACTAACAAAATCATAGTTTGAGCGCAAAGGATTTGGCGACTCCAATACGAACCCAGAAGCAATAAAATGCTTGTTAAAACAATTAAGCATCTGCCCCTTATCAGATATGCTAGTAGAATCTATATTTATACATGAAGGAAGATCAGACGATTTTTTGTTCCCTACTAAATACTTTATTTTTCTGCCAAAAATTCTTAGGATTCTTTAAATTTGTTGTAGTTTTTGCAATAAAATAATCAGCTTTAGCTTTCCTAATGGCGACTGTACATTTATTTCGAAGCTGTCTAAAACAAATCCAATCAGAAACTGTGTCAGATTGCCTAGCTTTTGCCCAAGCAGCATCCCTCTCACGTATAAGAACAGACAATCCTGAGGAAAACCAAGGGTTATCCCTCCCTTTCACTCTAAGTTTCTTAAACGTGCATGCCTATTAAGAACGATATAAAAGCATCATAAAAATATTGCCAGGCAAACTGAACATCAGGGATAAGGAAAATCCTATCCCAATCATAGAGAGCAAGGTCTTGGAGAAAACATTGCTCATTAAAATATTTCATACACCTTTTTACAATAATACGTGATTTCTGCTTAGGTAATTTTGTATCTCTAACTGTGGCAATGACACAATGATCACTAACATCATTTGCATATACAGAAGCCAATGAATATTTGTGTGGAACATTTGTAAGAATAAGATCAATTAATGTTGACTTTTTATAGTCCTTCAAATTTGGTCTAGTAGGTGTCTCAACTAGCTGAGAAAGGTTAAGAGTATCACAAATTAATTTAAGCCCATCAGAGGTTGATTGCAACCAATTCACATTAAAATCACCCAGGAGAACAAGCTCCTTATAATTCAGTGAGGTCACTGTGTGCACCAGAGATGAGATGGCATCGTTATTAGCTGAGGGAGGTCTATAGCAACCAATTACTGTGAGATATATCATGAACAGGAAAATTATTTAATAGGACCTATTCCTCCTAGACCCGACGATTTTATTTATTACCCAAAATTCATGCGGACACAGAAACATGGACTGTCCTTCTTGAGATCCCGAAGGATCACCCTATTGTGTCTGATTGGGCCCAACCCCCAATCTTTACCTTAATCCTAACCTCAATCCTAACCCTACATACCATCCTAATCCTAATTTTAATTCTACTTTATTTTCTACTACCAACTTGAAGACCAGGGTTTGTGTCCCATGGGTAACAGGTTATACAGGTGCTGGTCATATAATTAGAATATCATCAAAAAGTTGATTTATTTCAGTAATTCCATTCAAAAAGTGAAACTTGGATATTATATTCATTCATTACACACAGACTGATATATTTCAAATGTTTATTTCATTTAATTGTGATGATTAAATCTGACAACTAATGAAAATCCCAAATTCAGTATCTCCGAAAATTAGAATATTACGTAAGACCAATACAAAAAAAAGGATTTTTAGAAATGTTGGCCAACTGAAAAGTATGAACATGAAAAGTATGAGCATGTACAGCACTCAATACTTAGTTGGGGCTCCTTTTGCCTGAATTACTGCAGCAATGCGGCGTGGCATGGAGTCGATCAGTCTGTGGCACTGCTCGGGTGTTATGAGAGCCCAGGTTGCTCTGATAGTGGCCTTCAGCTCTTCTGCATTGTTGGGTCTGGCATATCGCATCTTCCTCTTCACAATACCCCATAGATTTTCTATAGGGTTAAGGTCAGGCGAGATTGCTGACCAATTAAGAACAGGGATACCATGGTCCTTAAACCAGGTACTGGTAGCTTTGGCACTGTGTGCAGGTGCCAAGTCCTGTTGGAAAATGAAATCTGCATCTCCATAAAGTTGGTCAGCAGCAGGAAGCATGAAGTGCTCTAAAACTTCCTGGTAGACGGCTGCGTTAACCTTGGACCTCAGAAAACACAGTGGACCAACACCAGCAGATGACATGGCACCCCAAACCATCACTGACTGTGGAAACTTTACACTGGACTTCAAGCAACGTGGATTATGTGCCTCTCCTCTCTTTCTCCAGACTCTGGGACCTTGATTTCCAAAGGAAATGCAAAATTTACTTTCATCAGAGAACATAACTTTGGACCACTCCAGTCCTTTTTGTCTTTAGCCCAGGCGAGACGCTTCTGACGCTTAACACAACTGAGAGTGGCTTAACACTCTGAGAGTGGCTTAACACAAGGAATGCGACAGCTGAAACCCATGTCTTGCATACGTCTGAGAGACCATTTAAAGGCATTTGCAGGTGTTTTGAGTTAATTCGCTGATTATAGTGTGGCACTCGGTGTCTTCAATATTGAACCTTTTCACAATATTCTAATTTTCTGAGATACTGATTTTGGGGTTTTTCATTAGTTGTCAGTTATAATCATCAATTAAAAGGAATGAACACTTGAAATATATCAGTCTGTGTGGCATGAATGTATACATTATCCAAGTTTCACTTTTTGAATGGAATTACTGAAAAAAATGTTTTTTTTGATGATATTCTAATTGTATGACCAGCACCTGTATAAGTAAATTTTATTTCCTTTCCAGACTGTGTTGACTATCAAAAAAAATAGGTTTCTCTGTTAAAATATTTTGTAGCATAGTGGTCTAAGAAAACAACCCAGGAACCTGAGGACCAAGGTTATATTCTGGTGGATGAACGAAGGGGAAGTAGAGGAATAGTTTTAAGGAAATTAGAATGGAAATTTTTATCTTATAACCCTACATTAAGGGAATATTTCAGAGGTTTTTTTGAAATAGGATATAATTTAAAATGAAAGACCTAGTTTGGACTTGAATGCACCTCTGGCTGTGGATTTGGGTTGGACCTGGTGGTTGAACTGTGAGTTCAGGGTGGCGCTATGCCATTAGTGCTGAAGGCAGCAGCTGAAGTACCACCTTGGGCGTCACGCAGGATAGGGGTTAGGGGATATTCACCCACTACGCTTTCCATCTGACCGGCCTTTGTTCCTAATAAAGTGCATGACGTGGTCTTCTGCTGTTGTATCCATTCACCTCAAGGTTTGACATGTTGTGCATTCTGAGATGCTATTCTGCTCACTACAATTATAGTCTCAAGTCTCAAGTCTCATTTATTTATATAGCCCCTTCAACTACAACGTAGACCAAAGGGCTGTACATCCAAAAACAAGAAAAAAACATACATACAATATGCAATGACAAAGTCAAGAATTAAAACAAACAGAATGGCCAGTTTGGCCATTCTTTGTTGACCTCTCTAATCAACAAGGCATTTCCATCCACAGAAATGCAGCTCATTGGATGTTATTGGCACCATTCGGTGTAAATTCTAGAGACTGTTGTGTGTGAAAATCCCAGGAGATCAGCAATTACAGAAATACTCAAACCAGCCCATCTGAAATCAATAACTTTAGCATGTTGCAATCAGTCACAAGACACACGAGAGACAATGGCAATTGAGATTATGATGTCTAGATTAATTACATTTGTACTCTTTTATGAAGCACTTTATAAAAACACTATAGAAGAAAAGAATTGGAAAAATATTTTCTGAACCAAGAAGGCTGAAAAGGGGGTGGGCACTGTTGTGCTTTATTGGTAAATTTTTTCATGAGAGTGTATTGCAATTTTCTTCCTTTTCTAAACTGCAAACAAATATCACAACATATATTGCAGAACCTTTTGACATACCTCTAAATTGTTCAAAGAATTTATGTAACTTTCTATCAGGTTTTCTGTGAATTACATGGTTTGTTTGGTTTTTGTAACACAAACATGCAAATTATGTCTATGTTAAGCAAATCACGACTATACAAACTTACAAGCAATTGCCTTCGAGAAGTTTAAAGAAAAATGCAAACATAAACTTTGTTACATTTACATGGTAAAAAGGTCCACAGACACTGACCTCTCAACCAAAGGCTTAGTCAACTGAACACATATTTTAAGAGAGCTACGTCACTTTGCACATTACATAGAAAATTGTGCCCACAGCAGCAGAACCTTCGAGATTATTTTTAATTAGGTAACAGCTTAATAAGGTTTTTTAATTTATTACAATAATTTTCTGGTTTCTTCTACTAGTTTTATGAAGAAGAAAAAAAAATGGTTTAATAATAATGAAGTGTAAATGTGGCTGATTGAGGATTAGTGGATCATAAACTTGATCATTGTATCATTTATATTGACCTTACATTTTCAGGAAACAGTGCCATATGTGTCTCATTTGTGTCCCCCATGATAACTGATATAATTAACAGAAAAATGTACTTGACTTAACACATTTTTAAAATAGAGCACAAATAAAAAATTTTAATGTTTGTTTTTCCAGTTTGCATATCCCCATTAATCACCATTACATTTTAATATACAAAAGGAAGGACAACTACCTAAAATGTTAGAAATTGCAACAATAAATGTGATTTTTCTAACCTTCAAAAAAAAGAATGTTTGGTTACGTATGTAACCTCCGTTCCCCGAGGGAGGGAACGACACGTTGTGTCGGAGAAGCGACACTAGGGGTCTCTCTTGAACGCCGATATCCACCTCTGATCTATGAAAAAAGGCCAATGAGAGTTGGCAGCCAGTATTTGCATGTCCGCCCCGGACATACGGGTATTTAAGCGGCGCAAATCACGGGAGTTCATTCAGGATTTTTCTGAGGAGCCGAAATGGTCCGGCCACAACAGTGGCTCGGTTCAGCGACATGGCGGAGGAAAGACACAACGTGTCGTTCCCTCCCTCGGGAACGGAGGTTACATACGTAACCAAGCGTTCCCCTTCTGTCGCTCTTTCCACGTTGTGTCGGAGAAGCGACACTAGGGGACCCATTCCAATCTTGCCATGTGCTGAACCGTGTACGTGAACCGCCCGATACAGAGGCGGGCAGGGATTTCATCCAGTGCCGCGCATCGTCTGTACCTGGCTGCACGTACTCTTCCCCAATGCCCCATAAGAACATCGGGATCCTTCTAGTTACCCTGAGAGGGGAACAAGGCGATGTTTGCCAACATGGGAACGGGCCAGCCTGGCTGGGCCTCTTTCTCTCTATGTTTCTCGCATAGAGCAATCACGGCCGGGCCCTTACACGCATATAGGGAAGGGGTCTTACCCAGACCCTCGCGGAGACCACACCTGCCCTTTTTCTTGGGGAGGAAAAGTGGTAGACACGTCACACGGCCGTCTTGGGGCTCGTGTGGAAAGTATGGTGCGGTGGTAGATCCAGCCTTGAAAGGGGGGAGTTGCTATGGGACGGCGACCGGGGCAGCTGTAACTGCCTAAGGGAGACACGGGGGTCCGCTCGTAAGGGGACAGAACCGTGGAATACACACAGGGGGAGTCCGAGCAGGAGGCCTTACCTGTGGAGCACCTATACCAGTACAGGGTAGCCAACAGGATACCCGCAGTGGCTTGGGTCGGCGAGTTCCTCCACTGAACCGCGTACCCAAGCCACTGCGGGTATCCTGTTGGCTACCCTGTACTGGTATAGGCCTGGCCGGGAGGGATTCAACCTCCGGGCGCCTCTCAGGAACCTGAGGATCAGGTCGTGCTTACCCAAAGACTTGCCGTCTACAGGATCGTGGTGGGCGGCAATGGCGGCAACATACACCTTGAGGGTGGACGGGGACAGCCTTCTGTCCAGCCTCTCCTGTAGGAACAGGAGCACTGACTTGATCGCGCATCTCTGCGGGTCTTCAGTTCGGGAAAAACACCAATCTGCGAACAAGCACTACTTTAGGGCGTAAAGGTGCCTGGTAGAGGGGGCTCTGGCTTGGTTGATTGTATTCACAACGGTCGCCGGTAAGCCGGCTAGCTCTTCCGCATCCCGTCCAGGGACCAGACGTGGAGGTTCCAGAGGTCTGGGCGCGGGTGCCAGAGCGTGCCCCGTCCCTGAGAGAGGAGGTCCTTTCTCAGGGAATTCGCCAGGGAGGAGCTGTCGCGAGAAGCCTGAGTTCCGAGAACCAAGTCCGAGTGGGCCAGTAGGGGGCCACTAGCGTGACTCGCTCCTCGTCCTCCCTGACCTTGCACAGCACTGGTGCAAGAAGGCTCACTGGGGAAATGCGTACTTGCGCAGCCCCGAGGGCCAGCTGTGTGCCAGCTGCCTGTCCCGAGGGGAGCCTCTGTTAGGGCGCACCAGAGCGGGCAGTGGGAGGTTTCCTGGGAGGCGAACAGGTCTACCTGGGCCTTGCCAAACCGCTCCCAAATCAGCTGGACCGACTGGGGTGAAGCCTCCACTCCCCGCCGGGCAGGCGTTGTCGTGATAACGCGTCCGCTACGACGTTGAGCTTGCCGGGGATGTGAGTGGCACGCAGCGACTTGAGTCGCTGCTGGCCCCATAGGAGGAGACGGCGGGCGAGTTGTGACATGTGGCGGGAGTGTATGCCGCCTTGGCAATTTATGTACGCCACCACCGTGGTGCTGTCCAATCTCACGAGGACGTGTTTGTCCCGAACTAACGGGAGGAACTTCCTGAGGGCAAGAAGGACGTTCAGCAACTCCAGGCAGTTGATGTGCCAACGCAGCGTTGCCCCTTTCCAACGGCCCGCTGCTGCGTGCCCGCTGCACACGGCACCCCACCCGGACCGGGAGGCGTCGGTTGTGACCAGAACGCGTCGGGACACCTGCTGCAGGGGCACTCCTGCCCGTAAAAAGCAGAGGTCTGTCCAGGGTCGGAGTGTTTTGAGGCAGGCGGGGGTGATCCTTACCCGATGCGTGCCGTGGTGCCATGCTTGTCTCGGGACTCGAGTCTGGAGCCAGTGCTGGAGTGGTCTCATATGCATCAACCCCAGCGGCGCGACCGCTGCGGAGGACGCCATATGCCCCAGGAGCCTCTGGAAAAGTTTTAGAGGGACCACTGTGCCTGGCTTGAAGGAAGCGAGGCAGTCCAGCACCGACTGAGCACGCTCGCTTGTGAGACGTGCTGTCATTGAGACTGAGTCTAACTCCAACCCGAGAAAAGAGATGCTCTGAACCGGAGTGAGCTTACTCTTTTCCCAGTTGACCTGAAGCCCCAAGCGGCTGAGGTGCCGGAGCACCTGGTCTCTGCGTGTGCATAATAACTCTCGAGAGTGTGTTAGGATGAGCCAGTCATCGAGGTAGTTGAGAATGCGGATGCCGGCTACTCGTAGCGGGGCAAGGGCCGCCTCTGCGACCTTCGTGAAGACGCGAGGGGACAGAGACAGGCCGAAGGGGAGGACTTTGTACTGAAACGCCTGGCCATCGAACGCGAACCATAAGAAGGGTCGGTGTCGTGGCAGAATTGAGACGTGGAAGTACGCTTCAGGTCTACCGCTGCGAACCAATCTAGATGCTGAACACCAGCCAGAATATTTCTCTGCGTGAGCATTTTGAACGGGAGTTTTAACAAGGCCCGATTGAAAACTCGCAGGTCCAGGATTGGTCGTAAGCTGCCGCCTTTCTTGGGTACAATGAAGTAAGGGCTGTAGAAACCCTTCCTCATTTCGGTTGGAGGGACGGGCTCTACCGCGCCCTTGGCTAAGAGGGTCGCGATTTCCGTGCGCAGAGAACTGGCATGCTCGCCGTGTACTGCGGAAAAGCGGACGCCCCTGAAGGGGGGCGGGAGCCGGGCAAACTGAATTGCGTAACCGAGTAGAATGGTCCGGTGCAGCCAGCGTGACGCGTTGGGTAGCGAAAACCACGCTTCCCAGCTCTGCGCTAGGGGCACCAAAGGGACGAGTATTTTGGATGTACCCGGCGGGGCCTCGCAGCAGGGTGGAACAGGGTGCCCAGAGGCAAAGGAAATAGCTCTTTTATTGAGAATGTGGGTACCACAGCCCCCGTCAGGGGGTGTGGCAAATGAAAAAACAAAGGATTCTCCTCCCGGCCTTCCACCGGGGGACGGAGCGGTCTTACCACCTCCGGAGCTAACGTCTTCGGCACTGGGTCGACTGTCTCAGGAACGCTTGGGAGCCTTCCGGGTCCTAGAGGGGGAGGGGGCGTGCGCCACCTGCGGGGTGCTCGACGCTGGGGCTGAGAGCTGGGCCCGGGTTGAGGCAGAGCAGGAGCTGGTTTCTTCGCCGCAGGGGGACGCCAGGGCGAGGTCGGTCGCTGAGCGCAGTTCCTGCAGCACATCAGGATCAGGTCCACCCCCGTGCATGTTTCTGAGTGCTTTGGCCTGGTGGACTTGCAGGAGGGCCATCGCATGCAGGGCGGAGGCAGCGCGTCCAGCCGCACTGTAGGCCTTCGCGTTGAGCGAGGATGTTGTCCTACAGGGCTTGGATGGGAGTACGGGGCGGCCACACCAGGAGGTAGGGCTACCGGGGCATAGATGGTACGCAACTGCCCTATCGACCTGGGGAATCGCCCCGTATCCGTGGCGCTCTCGCCATCGAGGGTGGTGAGAGTGGAGCGGGTGGCACCTAGACGAGCGGAGAGCGGGGCTCTCCACGTAGACGTCAGCTCGTCATGCACCTCCGGGAAAACGGGACCGGGGATGCGTGGCAGCGAACGCGCTGCCCCCAGGAACCAGTCATCCAACCGTGAAGGCTGTGGGGAGGATGGAGGGTTCCAATCCAACCCCACGCTCACGGCGGCCCGGAAAGCATGTCAGACATCTGAGCTGCCGGCCTCAGCCTGGGCCTGCTGGCCCGAAGGCGGCAGTCCAGGGGAGTCCTCGGCATCAGACATCACACTCTCCGATGCGGCGGCGAGCTCATCTGCTTCGGGCTCGGGAGGATAGACAGCCAGGCTGTGAGGCGAGCCGCTATCGCCGCGAGCATGGACGGGGACCAGCGAGTGTGTCGGGGAATGGGAGGTTCACGGGGGGCTACCCGGTGAAACTGCACCCGCTGCCGCCCCCAAATCGCCCCCAGCGCCAACCGCATCGTCCTCAATCCCGTGGGAAGAAGGAACAATGCGGGGTGCAGCTGGGGTGGCTTGCTTTCTGTCGATATCCACCTCTGATCTATGACTTGCTTTCTGTCGATATCCACCTCTGATCCATGACCATGACCACCTTGCGGTCGCGGCTTGCTTTCTGTTGAAAGCAAGCTGCGACCGCAACGTGGTCATGGTCATGTTCTCGCAGTGAGAACATGAACCATCCACAAATGCTGCCTCGGTGTGATCGCGGCCCAAACACACGAGACAGCGCCTGTGGCCGTCTGAAGCAGAGAGGCTTCTACCGCATCCAGGAACAACACAGGGGCGGAAGGGCATCTTGAAAAGACGCGTCCTGAAAAGGACGTTCAACGCCGCTGTGTTTTGCTCTTTTAGAGAAATTCACTCTTTTAAGGGAAATAACTCTTTTAATACACAGTATGTGTGTGTGTCTGCGCTGTCGAGCGCTCAGGGCAACAATGCACGCCGTGCAAGTAGGAGAAAGCCGCTGTTGTGCGCCGTCAAATCCAACAGCATGCAGATCGTCAGAGGAAACAGGAACGTAGTGGTGTGTAAACTCGCAGCAAACTGCAAACAGACCATCGGCTCCGAAGAAATTTTCTGAATGAACTCCCGTATTTGCGCCGCTTAAATACCCGTGTGTCCGGGGGCGGGACATGCAAATACTGGCTGCCAACTCTCATTGGCCTTTTTTCATAGATCAGAGGTGGATATCGGCGCTCAAGAGAGACCCCTAGTGTCGCTTCTCCGACACAACGTGGAGAGAGCGACAGAAGGGGAACTATGTAGTTCGGCTGTACAAAATACCCCGATTTTCCAAATATTTGAAAATAATAAAATATATTCTGATGTTTTATTTTCCATACATCAAAAAGATAATGCAACAAGGACAATCAGGACAAATCTAGGACAGGATTCATTACTTTCACACTGAAATTTAAAACAAATAATACAAAATACACATAAGATACACATAAGCTACATATATTTTCTCAGGAACTTATTTACTTACATACTGTAATTTCAGCAGTGCACCCAAATGACAATAGTCATATCCTCCTGTTCATGTTTTGTACTTGATATAGTTTACTTCAGTGTTAATCAAGTCAATCACTGAAACAACAGCGCCACCTTGAGTAAGAAATAGCGTGTAAAATATGTGTGTGTACTCGCATATGTGATACAGATAATTCACCATTGTTACACAGAAATTCAACATGATATAGTATTTATTTGTATGAATATAGTACTATTTTCTATTGTAAAAAAAAAACTATTACATACATAGTGTCTCTAATGACCCTATACACTTCTGCTATATATGTATATATATATATATATATATATATATATATATATATATATATATATATATATATATATATATATATATATAATATATATACACTCACCTAAAGGATTATTAGGAACACCATACTAATACTGTGTTTGACCCCCTTTCACCTTCAGAACTGCCTTAATTCTATGTGGCATTGATTCAACAAGGTGCTGAAAGCATTCTTTAGAAATGTTGGCCCATATTGATAGGATAGCATCTTGCAGTTGATGGAGATTTGTGGGATGCACATCCAGGGCTCGAAGCTCCCATTCCATCACATCCCAAAGATGCTCTATTGGGTTGAGATCTGGTGACTGTGGGGGGCATTTTAGTACAGTGAACTCATTGTCATGTTCAAGAAACCAATTTGAAATGATTCGAGCTTTGTGACATGGTGCATTATCCTGCTGGAAGTAGCCATCAGAGGATGGGTACATGGTGGCCATAAAGGGATGGACATGGTCAGAAGCAATGCTCAGGTAGGCCGTGGCATTTAAACGATGCCCAATTGGCACTAAGGGGCCTAAAGTGTGCCAAGAAAACATCCCCCACACCATTACACCACCACCACCAGCCTGCACAGTGGTAACAAGGCATGATGGATCCATGTTCTCATTCTGTTTACGTCAAATTCTGACTCTACCATCTGAATGTCTCAACAGAAATCGAGACTCATCAGACCAGGCAACATTTTTCCAGTCTTTAACTGTCCAATTTTGGTAAGCTCTTGCAAATTGTAGCCTCTTTTTCCTATTTGTAGTGGAGATGAGTGGTACCCGGTGGGGTCTTCTGCTGTTGTAGCCCATCCGCCTCAAGGTTGTGCGTGTTGTGGCTTCACAAATGCTTTGCTGCATACCTCGGTTGTAACGAGTGGTTATTTCAGGCAAAGTTGCTCTTCTATCAGCTTGAATCAATCGGCCCATTCTCCTCTGACCTCTAGCATCAACAAGGCATTTTCGCCCACAGGACTGCCGCATACTGGATGTTTTTCCCTTTTCACACCATTCTTTGTAAACCCTAGAAATGGTTGTGCGTGAAAATCCCAGTAACTGAGCAGATTGTGAAATACTCAGACCGGCCCGTCTGGCACCAACAACCATGCCACGCTCAAAATTGCTTAAATCACCTTTCTTTCCCATTCTGACATTCAGTTTGGAGTTCAGGAGATTGTCTTGACCAGGACCACACCCCTAAATGCATTGAAGCAACTGCCATGTGATTGGTTGATTAGATAATTGCATTAATGAGAAATTGAACAGGTGTTCCTAATAATACTTTAGGTGAGTGTATATATATATACTGTATATATATCATTGTATTGTTTTGCAGTTTTGGCTTTTGTGTGTGTATGTGTGTGTGTGTGTGTGTGTGTGTGTGTGTGTGTGTGTGTGTGTGTGTGTGTGAGCGTGTATTTATCACTTTGTGGGTAACAAATGTCCCCATAAGGATAGTAAAACCCGAAATTTTTGACCTTGTGGGGACATTTTGTCGGTCCCCATGAGGAAAACAGCTTATAAATCATACAAAATTATGTTTTTTTGAAAATGTAAAAATGCAGAATGTTTTCTGTGAGGGTTAGGTTTAGGGGTAGGGTTAGGTTTAGGGGATAGAATATAAAGTTTGTACAGTATAAAAACCATTACGTCTATGGAAAGTCCCCATAAAACATGGAAACACAACGTGTGTGTGTGTGTGTGTGTGTGTGTGAGTGAGCATGTATTTATCACTTTGTGGGGACCAAATGTCCCCATAAGTATAGTAAAACCATAAATTTTTGACATTATGGGGACATTTTGTTGTTCCCCATGAGGAAAACAGCTTATAAATCATACTAAATTATGTTTTTTGAAAATGTAAAAATGAGGAAAGTTTACTGTGAGGGTTAGGTTTAGGGGATAGAATATATAGTTATGAAAATAAAAACCATTATGTCTATGGAAAGTCCCAATAAAACATGGAAACCCAAAGTGTGTGTGTGTGTGTGTGTCTGTTATTAGAGATAGATTGAGGAATACTTAAGAGGTGTGGGTACAATTCCAAAAAATAGATGAGGTACAGGGGGTGAACTCATGTAGGTATGTGTTAAATGGGGAATGCAGATTGCATATATACCCGTATATACAGTATATATTCTATTAATTACAATAAGACTAGACAGGGTAATCCCAAAACTGGTTCATGAAGTGCAGACTGGATTTATACCCACCTGACAAGGATAAAAATAATATTACAAAACTTCCTGTAATCCATTCACATACAAATTCAGAAACATCCAATTATGTGATATGCTGAAAATGCTTTTGATATGTCGTATGGTTTTTATGTTAGGAACTGTGTGTCAGAATAAATGTACAACTTTTTTTTATTATTTTCGCCCCATGCCCAATTTCCAATGTGCTCCAAGTCCTCATGGTGGCATAGTGACTCGCCTTAAGCCGGGTGATGGATACATGCATCTTATCACGTGGCTTGTTGAGCGCATTACCACTGTGGCATCCATGCACAACTCACGACGTGCCCCACTGAGAGCGAACCACAATATAGCCATCATAAGGACATTACACATGTGACTCTACCCTACCTAGCAACCGGCCAATTTGGCTGGAGTCACTCAGTATGCCCTGGATTCGAACTCGTGACTCCAGGTGTGGTAGTCAGCGTCTTTACTTGCCGAGCTATTCAGGCCCCCCCATTTGACAACTTTTGATGAAATGTATTCAAATGCATTTAAAAGTTAAGATTAAAATTTACAAAAAACACATAATGACACAGTTTGCAGGTAGGAGGACCCAAACACAGGAATGTAAAAACAACGTATTTATTAAACAAAACAAATAGAACAAACTCACAATGGAGAAAACAGACTAAATATACAAGTATGCAATACACAAAAACTGACTGAGGTGGACCAGGAACAGACTGACTAGACAGGCCAGGAGGGTGTCTACGGAAGGTCAGGAGGCCAAGTTGGATCAGAAGACCAGGACAGAGCTGGTGAAGGATTTGAAGGCCAGGGTGGCTGAAAACCAGGGCAGCCAAGGCAACCAGGGCAGAGCAGGAGGAGGACCCAAAGACCAGGGCAGAGCAGGAAGCAAGGGTGGAACAGGAAACCAGGGTGGAGTGAGAGTAGGATCAGGGCAAGGGCCGAGCAGTTGGGGTCCGAGCATGATGCCTGCTGGCGGTCAGCTGTGGACTCTGACTCAGTTTCCTCCTCCTAGTTGTGGAAGGAGCAGCCACAGAGTCCACCGTCAGTGAAGAGGTATCGTCTTTGGCCTGGGGTGAAGAGAGGGTATCCTCCGAAATGTAGGCTAAGATAAATATATCCCACTTGATAGCCACGTTTATTGTCTCGGAAAGACCCCACCCTCACCCCACCAGGAATACAGGACTTGATGGGTTCTACTAGACCTGACACAAAAAGATCTATAAGGCAAGCCAGATTAAAGTTTAGGCCCAAGAACCTCACAAGAAATTTCAGCGCATAACCCCCTTACCAACTTGAGACTCTATGGAGCGCAGGGGAACAGGGTTCAAAAGAAAACTGGGTCCAGAGGGGGTTGGATCGTTACGGCATGGTTTGCAGGAAGGAACACCAAAGCACAGGTATGTATAAAACATGGTTTTTATTATACAAAACATATACAAAGGCTGCAAGATGCAAAAACCAACTGATGCAAAACAGGAACAGACTAGACATGAACAAACAAAACAATCAAACAAACACAAGAGTTAAGAGGGAGTATTATATAGAGGGGAAAGCACATGAGGAGCAGGTGGTGACAGGTAACACAATAAGGACTGAACAAGGTTTAAATGGGGTGTGGTGAGGGAAACAAGGAGGCAGAGTCAGGAAAGCACATGACTGACAAACACAAAGCCATGTGCTGCCATACAAAACCTAACAAACAAACAAACACATAACCATAATAAACAATCAGAGAACAGTCTAGGAAGGCTAATGACACCTAAAGCTCAAGTACACAATACTAATACATATTAGTAGAAAAAACTAATAGATATTTTCATTAGTTTTTGGAACATGACAGGGATGCCCTCTCTTACCTTTTATTTGCCATACTGAACCATGGCAGTGACAATAAGATCAAACCATATTATTATGTGCATAAAAATGTAAGAAATATTCCACCCTAAAAAATTATCTCTTCATTTACTCACCCTCATGCCATCCCAGATTTGTGAATTTCTTCTGGTGAACACAAATTAACATTTTTAGAAGAATATATCTAAATAAGAATATCTCTAAATAATAGCTCTGTTGGTCCATTCAATGTTGGTAAATGGTGAATAAAACTTTGAAGCTCCAAAAAGCACATAAAGGCAATTTAAAAGTAATCCATATGACTCCAGTGGTTAAATCCATATCTTTTACCATAAATGTCCACATTGACCAATCCTCATATGTGCATTCACAAGAGGTCTTCTTTTGTTGTTTTTTGTTGGCTATTCACATTATTCGTGCATATCACCACCTAATATTTTCCTTTCCTTTATCCCTCCCTTTTTTCTCCCCACCCAGTAGGTGGTTTCTCACACACACCTATCATATCTCTTCTGAAGACGTGAGTTTTAACCACTGAAAATGTGTGGATTAATTGTATGCTGCATTTATGTGCTTTGTGGAGCTTAACAGTTCTGGCCACCATTCACTTGCATTGAATGTACCAACAGAGCTGAGATATTCTTCTAAAAATCTTTGTTTGTGAAAGTTATACACATCTAGGATGGCAATTTTCATTTTTTGGTGAACTATTCCTTCAATAACAAAATGTAAATGATCTTTATATTCAGATGATTTGCTAATCTATACTCTTAATTCTATAATCTATACAACTTTATTAGGAACACCTGTACACCTACTTATTAATACGATCATTTAATCAGCCAATTGTGTAGCAGCAGTGCAATAATTAAAGTTATGGGGTCAGGAGAGTCAGTTAATGTTCACATCAATCATCAGAATGGGAAAAATGTGATTCAGTGATTTCGACCATGGCGTGAATGTTGGTGCCAGACGGGCTGGTTTGAGTATTTCTGTAACAGCTGATCTCCTGGGATTTTCACACACAACAGTCTTTAGAAGTTACTCAAAATTGTGCCAAAAACAAAAAAAATCCAGTGAGTGGCAGTTGGAAAGATGGAAATGGCTTTTTTTTTTTTTTTGTGATCATTTTTATTATCATTTAAATAAAAAAGATATAGACATACATTCTGCCATACAGCGGTGAGAAGGAATAATTAAACAAAACAAAATATTTATAAGGACTTGTCAGTAAAGCGTAACAATAAATTGGCAGACCTAAACAAAGCATACGATTAAGTCACTCTAAGTCTGAGTCACTTTAAAATATGCAAATGACTATACATGCCAAAACAAACATCTGGGGATATGTGCATAAGTGTATGCTAATATGCTCCTTCACTCAAATTACCTTCAACCTGCCCTTAAAAAGCTTAACATATACTCTTAGATTCTGTAGTCTGTCCCAGAAATTAGATGGAGGCAGTGGTAGCATAGAAATCACAAAGTTGATTCGATTCAGCATGTTCATTTTAATTATAGATACACAGGATCTAAGAGAGTTTGGCAGTGGTGACCATTTAACAAGATCACATGTGATTTTAGACAGGACGCCCTCGTAAGTGGTTTTGATAATGGACTGAAACGAAGCACAAATCTCAATACCCAGATATTTAAATTGTTTTACCACAGGTATTTCTGTGGTAGAAATGCTGATTTTGCCCAATTTATTTTGTACCCTGATATATCACTAAAACTGCTGAAAATAATAAAATGTTAGGTATAGACTGATGTGCACTCCCTACATAAAGGAGGACATCATCTGCATATAGGGACAGGGCCGTAGAGGATGATAGCTAGAGGAGTGAAAGGTGGTAATGATTCTAGGGGCCCAAAGGTCCAGGGGATCCCATACAAATTCTAAACTGTATTTAATAATAGCAACAAGGCCCAAACCCATGTACAGTCAGGGGGCCCAGATTACCTTGCTACGGCCCTGTATAGGGATATATGATGTTTGGTCCCACAGGCGTGATACCATTAATCATGTGAATTGTATGCGCCAGAGGTTCCAGAGATAGCGCAAAAAGAAGTGGGCTTAGGGGCATCCCTGTCTGGAGCCTCTGACTATGTTAAACAGGGAGGCACAGGTTCTACCTGTCAGTACCATCGCTATTGGATTAGCATACAGCACACTAATCATACGTATGTAGGAGGGCCCCAGACCCATGACCTCCAGCACTGACCAAAGACACTGCCACTCCAAGCGATCAAATTTCTTCATAGCATCTAATGAATATATAGCAGGGGTATGTGGCAATAGAAGAAGCACCATGTAGTATGCTGTAAAGGAGTTCAATGGAAAGGAGTAGGCGAGAACCGGCTTGTCAATATAAATAATATTTTAATGATTAAACTTAAACAAAAGACAAAAACCCACACATGACAGATCTCTCTCTCCCGCACCACCCACGCAATTGGCCTTTATCCCTCTTGGAGGCTTAATTAGCCTGATAAGGGACCGGGTGTGTATAATCCCAAATTCTGGGGGAATCCCATCAAGGGGATTTACCACTACACATATCCAAAGCAGCTTCCATAAGCTCATTCAAAGTAATAGGAGTGTTTAACCTTAGAGAATCATCCTCTGACAGCCTGGGAAGTTGTATTTTATTCAAAATGTGACCATCACCTGACTTAATTGTGGTGATGTCTGAGAAAAGTTAATTGGCCCTCAGTTTTAGAGCGAATAAGTGGCTGGGTCTGGCTATATTGAAATAATATAATTAGCGTGTTCAGCACGACGTTTCAGAATAGCATTAATATCTTTCTTCACAAGGTCATACTGAAGCATGACATCATCATAACATTTTTGCTGTAATAGATTGTCCAATACTGAAAATGTGTGCTCTAATTTGTGCAATGTAGCTGAAAAAGCTTTCTTTATACTGGAAGTGTAGCATATAGCACTATTTCCAATGGACCCCTTTAAGCAGGGGTCACCAACCCGTCGATCGCGATCGACATTACATTTACATTTACATTTATTCATTTGGCAGACGCTTTTATCCAAAGCGACTTACAAAAGAGGAAGAACATCAGCGAATCATCTTAGGGAGACAGTGGTACAAAAAGTGCCATATTACAAAGTTTCACTATCATCAGAATAGTATACAAAACAGATTTAAGTGCAACAAGAAATGTAAATAATTATTTTTTTATTTTAATTATTTTAGTTTTTTTTTTTTTTTGTATTAGTGACCGGTTAAGTGCTTTTGGAAAAGATGTGTTTTTAGCCGTTTTTTGAAGATAGAGAGTGAGTTAGCTTCCCGGATTGAGTTGGGAAGGTCATTCCACCACCGTGATATGATGAAACTGAAAGTCCGGGAAAATGTTTTGGTGCCTCTTTGTTTTGGTACGACAAGGCGACGTTCCTTAGCCGACTGCAGGCTTCTGGTGGGAACGTAGCTCTGCATAAATGTTTTTAGGTATGCTGGAGCAGACCCAGTGACCAGGCCAGCATCAGGGCCTTGAATTTAATACGTGCATGAACCGGCAGCCAGTGGAGAGAGACAAAGAGTGGTGTAACATGTGCTCTCTTAGGTTCATTAAAGACCAGACGTGCTGCTGCACTCTGGATCATTTGGAGAGGTCTAATAGCACATGCAGGAAGGCCTGCAATGAGAGCGTTACAGTAGTCCAGTCTAGTTATGACAAGGGACTGAACGAGCAGTTGTGTGGCATGTACAGAGAGGAAGGGTCTTATCTTCCTGATATTGTAGTGTAAATCTACATGATCTTGCAGTTTTTGAAATGTGGTCTGTGAAATTTAGCTCATCATCAATGGTTACCCCTAGATTTCTGACCGTTTTGGAAGGCGAAACTGTAGTTGGACCCAGCTGCACGGTGATGTTGTGTTCAACAGCCGGGTTGGCTGGAAAGACAAGGAGTTCGGTCTTGGCAGGGTTGAGTTGAAGGTGGTGTTCCTTCATCCAGGCTGAGATGTCTGCCAGACAGGCAGCGATTCTAGCAGTCACCGTGGTGTCGTTGGGCTGGAAAGACAAGTAGAGTTGCGTGTCATCAGCGTAGCAGTGGTAAGAGAAACCATGTGACTGGATGATGGGTCCCAGTGATGTTGTGTATATGGAGAAGAGAAGTGGTCCAAGCACTGATCCCTGAGGTACCCCAGTAAGTAACTGGTGTGGCTTGCATACTTCCCCTCTCCATGCTACCTCAAAGGCCCTTTCTGAGAGATAAGAGTTGAACCAGTCAAGCACAGTTCCAGTGATACCCAGTTTAGAGAGGGTGGAGAGAAGGATCTGATGGTTGACTGTGTCAAAGGCAGCAGAAAGGTCCAGCAGAATCAGAACGGATGATCTGGATTCAGCTTTCGCCTGTCTCAGCGACTCGATGACAGACAGCAGGGCAGTCTCAGTGGAGTGTCCACTTTTGAAGCCTGATTGATTGTCATCCAGCAGCTTGTTCTGTGAGAGATAGGTGGAGATCTGATTGAAAACTGCCCTTTCAAGTGTTTTTGCCATGAATGGGATGAGAGAGACTGGTCTGTAGTGTTCTATCTGTGTGGGGTTAAGTGCAGGTTTTTTCAGCAGTGGGGTTACTCGAGCCTGCTTAAATGTAGTGGGAAAAGTGCCTGCAAGAAGGGATGTGTTAATTATGTGTGTAAGTGCCGGTAGGATGGACGGAGAGATGGCCTGGAGAAGGTGTGATGGAATGGGGTCAAGGGAAAAGGTTGTGGGGTGGTTGGAGAGGAGGAGTTTAGAGACCTCAGTGTCAGTTAAAGGAGAGGAACATAGGGAAAGAAGGGTTGCATACAGGAGCCAGGTGTTTGACAGGGTGTGGTGCTGTGAATGTATTGCTGATGGCTGTAACCTTATCAGTAAAAAATGTGGCGAATATATCTGCTGTCAGTGATGTGTCAGGTGGTGGAGGGGGAGGGCAAAGAAGTGTGTTAAATGTTCTAAACAAGCTACGAGTGTCTGTGGTGCTGTTGATCTTGGTCTGGTAATATGAAGTCTTTGCAGTTTTAACGTTATTTGAAAAAGTTGCAAGCAGAAGCTGATATTTACCTAGATCAGTTGGATCTTTAGATTTCCGCCATCTCCTCTCAGCTGCCCTGAGATCAGTCCAATGTTCACGAAGGACGTCAGACAGCCAGGGGCTGGGTGGTGTAGTCCGTGCTGGTCTAGAGGAGAGAGGACAGATGTTGTCTAGACAGGTTGTGAAAGTAGAGCTAAGTGTGTCTGTGGCAGTGTTTACATCAAGCATGGAAAATACATTTATTGTGGGAAGAGAGGCAGAGACATCAGTGGAAAGGCGAGAGGGTGAGAGGGAACGGAGGTTACGGCGAAAGGAAACCAAAGGTGAGGTCGGTTTTACAATGGATGGGAGAATCACGTTGAATTGAACAAAGTAGTGATCAGAGACATGTAAAGGTGTAACAAGAATATTAGAGGTGGTACAGTTACGTGTAAAAATGAGGTCCAGCTGGTTGCCCGACCTGTGAGTTGCTGTGGTGTGTAGTCTTTCCAAGTCAATTGAGGCCAGAAGAGTATTCAGTTCAATGGCCTGGGGTTTGTCTTGGTGTATGTTGAAATCACCAAGAACCACAAGTGGCCTGCCATCCTCTGGCAAGGAGGACAGCAGGACATCCAATTCCTCAAGAAAGCTTGTCAACTGACCTGGGGGGGGGGGTGATAGATGACAACAACATGTAATTTTGTGGGTTGCATTGTAGTAATGGCATGGAATTCAAAAGATGTATTGTTACATAGTGAAGCCTGTGGTGAAAAAGTCCAGTTATTATGAATAAGCAAACCTGTTCCCCCACCCCTACCAGTATGTCGAGGGGTGTGGGAGAAGGAGAAGTTGTTGGAGAGGGCAGCAGGTGTTGCTGTATCCTCAGGACGTTTCCATGTCTCTGTCAGTGCCAGGATGCTGAGGGTGGACTGCGTGGCGAAAGCTGGAATGAAGGCAGCTTTGTTCACAGCTGACTGGCAGTTCCAGAGTCCCACTGAGAACGAGAGTGGAGCAGGTGTTGAAGTGCAAAGCGGCCGTAGGTTGTGTGGGTTGTGTTTTGTCTTGCATCTGTATCTTGTGAACGGTCTACAACAGATAACAGGGATGTGCTTGAAGGCATGTGTTATTAGTGAACTAAACATGTTAGTATGTATGTATAAGTAAAATAATAAAAGAGATAGAATAGAAAACTACTTAAGTGCTTTGGTGAGTGGAGCCTTGTCAGTGTCCTTGCTCGGTGGACTCGCACAGGTAGACTCGCTGGTCTTTACCCAAGTAGGTCTTCACACAAGGAGGGCTTGACACGAGGGCCACCACTTCCGCTGCCGCTTCCCCGTCAGCATTAAGTCCAATAAATAACCACTTTTACGAGCCGTTCAGTGGAAAAAAGCAGCCACGCCTTAATACTACTTATCATAACAAAGCTAGTCACGTGGTCACCCGAAACCGAAACTCAGGGTTGCGTGGGAACAAACGCAACTTCTGTACAGCGCAAATAAATTATGCTGCACTTTAGCAATAAATAATACTCTAAAACAAGTGATGCACAGTTTGCAGACACTAAAACGACGATAGTTGTACACACACACAGGATAACCAACCCGAAGTCTAAGCAAATCTAGCAACGAATCCTGTGTGACAAGTTTAATCAAGTCTAACAATTCTATCAGCGAATACTATGGGACAAGTCAACACAAATATAGCGCACACACACCAAACACACGTCTAAGCGACCCGCGTTCAAGACAGTAAACAAACAGCACCTGATCTAGCAATGAATACCACTATAACAATGTTAAAAACAATGAAATAAACACACTTACATACAACTGCAGACTCCTGTAGATAGATCGCTTGTCCACATGTCGATCTTTGAGATTTTCCTGTAGATCATGAAAATAATATTAAAACAGCTTCAGCCCCCCTAAACTTCTGCCTAGCCCCCCTAAAAATGTGTGATTAAGTGTAGGCTACACAAATTCGTGTTCGCTTCAGTGTTGTTATAATCAGATTCAGCGCGTTCTTCATCTTCAATCCGCAGCGGCGCAGAGCTGAGCGCACGTCAACAGAGGACAGGCTGTGTCGCTGTGAGTCGCGGCAAAGTGCTACAGAGATTTGTTGACTTGCTGCCAGAGATAAAGACTTTTCTGTCAACGAGGAATGAGGAGCACAAAGAATTGTCAGATGATGCGTGGCTACTTGACCTGGGATTTCTGACGGACTTAACGGCAAAACTGAATGCACTCAACACTGAGATGCAGGGAAAAAACCGACCCCTGTCCCACATGATAAGCGCAGTGAATGCGTTCAAGGCCAAGCTCGGTTTTTGAACCACACAGCTGACTGGCAGGAGACTAACACATTTTCCCAACCTGGAAAAAATGTCACCATCAAAGACAAGGACGCGTTCCAACCGGAGCAGTACTGTGCTCACCTGGACAAAGTTGCGACGGAGTTCAATCGGCGTTTTGGTGAGTTAGACGTCATGGAAGACATTGCTGCATTCGTCTCAAACCCATTTCAGCCCATTGTAGAACAGGTAGCAGCCAAATTCCATCAAGGATTAGCTTTGCAAAGTGGTGTTGACATGGAGATACTTGATTTGCAAAATGACATAGAACTGAAAGCCAGATCAAGGGACAGTGACTTTTGGGGACTTGTAAGTAGAGAGAAGTTTCCTCTCCTCACTGCATGTGCACTAAAAGTGAGTGCCTACTTTGGATCCACTTAACTCTGTGAAATGGCATTTTCACAAATGAAAATAATAAAATCAAAGTATAGGAGCCGCCTTACTGACAGACACCTCACAGACTGCCTCAGACTGGCTGTCTGCAGCTATGAGCCAAACTACAAAGAACTCACAGACAGTATTCAATCACAGGCATCGCACTGACTTGAGTGAACATTACTGCAAACGTTTTGCCTGTTGGTATTGTGAAAGTGATGCTGCATAAAATGGACTAGACCTGCATTTAGTTTAATTTACTGGGGAAGTTATTGCCATTAATCTGCTTTCTTAAATGATACAAAGTGAATAACAAACATACATGAAGCAATAACATAAGCTTCACAATTAACTGTTATTAATGGCACTACATATGATCTGCTCATTTCAAAATGTGTTCATTATTTTCCCACTATGAACAAAATAACCTTATCTACATAATTCATAAATGCTGTTCATTATTAGTTCATGATACCTAATGCATTATTTAATTTTAAAGTTCCCTCTTATCGCCTAATTTTTCAAAGGCCCTACATACATAATTCTATAAAGTAAATAGAAAATAGGCCACATTCCTTTCCTATTTGTATTCATATGAATTTTAACTTAAAATTGATGTTGTGATGTAAAGTTCTTAAAGCAATAGCTACGACCTGTTTAATACACCAGTTACAGTCTGCCTAAATAAAAGGCCTCAAGTTGGAAGTATTTTGGCTTTCTTTCTCTTGCTTCATTAGGTAGATCTTGCCTTTAATCAGGGCTGAGGTCAGGGGTCTTGGGCTCAAAAAGGTTGGTGACCACTGCTTTTAAAGCATCCCAAAGTATCCTTGGGTCATCAACTAAACCTTTGTTTATATTAACAAAGTCCCTAAACTGACACATGAACTGAGTTTTGAATAATTTGACCCCTGTGGGTCTCTTGTAACATGGCTATATGTACTCTTTGTTTATGAAGGAGGTCCAATATAGCAGCATGCTTCACTGGATTATTCAAGCCCCTTACATTAAGGCTAAGGAATTTCAACTAGGCACCATCAGCCATTCATAATATAAAAAGAGATAAAGCAATGGTGGCTGGAGCAACCGTTGACCTCTGGTCCTGCATTAAGTAAACCAACTCAGATATATATAAATACAAACACAAAACAAGGAAAAGATAGGGT
Source organism: Xyrauchen texanus (assembly GCF_025860055.1). Taxonomy (NCBI): domain Eukaryota; kingdom Metazoa; phylum Chordata; class Actinopteri; order Cypriniformes; family Catostomidae; genus Xyrauchen; species Xyrauchen texanus. The sequence goes on from NC_068289.1 coordinate 17,625,618, forward strand.
ACACCCATGTTTATATCTCCTGTGGAGCAAAAAAAAGAAGCTAGATTCTACTAACAACACAAAGGCACAAGGAGAAGACACACACACCTGCTTGCTAACCTAGCTAAAACCTAGAAAAAGAGACTTAAGATAAAAAAGATCACTCTACATATGAACCAACTCTCCCCAGACTCAAAACTAAAACAGAGAAAATATTTCAAAATGATAGATCAATTCTAATCTCTCTCTCTCTCTCTCTCTCTCTCTCTCTCTCTCTCTCTCTCTCTCTCTCTCGCTCTTCCGGTGCACGCTGGGAGCGTTTGGGGTGGTGGTGGTGAGGGGTTTTACGGAGAGATACTTTTCTATTGGCTTTACTTTACTTCTTTTTTGGAGTAAATTTGATATTAATCTAATATTAAGTCTAGTAGTAAAGTTTTAGTTTGAGGTTAATTGACGCGTTGTGGAATTAGTATTCACGTGGCGAGTACAGGGATGGCATCACACCAGGATGTGCGAGCTCCATCGCTGTCACTTCGTCATGGAGTTAGATGCATCACTCAAGTGGGTATAACCGTTGAGGATGTGTTGCTGGATGTAGCTGAGCGAGTGGGACATGAAAACATTATTTCCGCATCTCGAATGAATAAGGCCGTGGTGGTGTTTTTGAAAGAGGAACTACTGGTCAATCGGTTGGTAGATTTTGTTATTGTTCAACCTTTAATATCTCCAACTGTAAAGGTAGTAATTTCAAATGTGCCGCCATTTATTCCTGACGAAGATATACAGCGTGAGCTTCTGAGGTTCGGAAAATTTGCGAGTGGAATTAAGATGGTACCGCTTGGATGTAAACATGAGTCTTTGAAGCACGTGTTGTCTTTTAGACGGCAGGTGTTTATGTTTTTGAATGCCCCAACATTAAACGTGTCTTTTCGTTGTGTTTATGAAGGAAAGTCGTATATATTGTATGCGAACACTGGGGAAATGTGTTGTTTTGAATGCGGTGCTGTAGGACATGTGAGATTGGCATGCCCGCAAAGAGAAGAAGTGATGAATGGGACAGGTCAAGGTAACGATACGAATGGTAGTGTAGAGAAATCTGTGGAAGAAAGAGTGGAAAATGAGGAACAAAATGAGGAACAAAATGTGCATAACAACAAGGATTTAGGTAGTGTTGGTGCTGAGGGGGAGACTAATACTACTGAAGTGCCTAAATTGGTAGAGAATGTTAATGGTGAGACACAGGTGATTGAAGAGATGGTGATGAAGGAAACTGAGAAGAGTGCAGAGCAAGTGGAGAAGGTAGAAGGTGTCGAAGAAGTGATATTAGTTGATAGAGATCCATCAAGCAATGGAAGGAGAGTGAATTCAGAGGGTATGAATTCAGGAGAAATGGTTGAAAAGGAAGGTGAGGAAGAAAGTGATGATGATTTGTCAGATACATCAGATATGTCAAGTTTATCTCAGATGGGATGCGACCAGTTATACGCTTTGGAGGAAATAGATGCTTTTCTGGATGAGACTTTCGGGAAAGTAGTAGAAGTGAAGGATTACTTTAATGATACTAAGAAGTTCGAAAGATCTGTATTATACTGGATGAAAAGAGTTGGAGAGGACAAATTAAATAGGAGGAAGAGGTTTCGATTGAAAAAGTTTGTCACGAAAATAAGAGGGGAAAACCCTGAAAAAAGGAAATTTAAATGATGTATAATTCACTAAAGGTGTTTCTATTTCGTCTTTTCTCTCTGTTTTTCTTCTCCCTCCATTGGAACATTATTATGGAGTTTGTAAGAGTAGGATCCTTAAACATCAATGGGGGAAGAGATAGGGTCAAAAGAGCAATGCTTTCTGAATTTATTAAATTAAATGATGTTAAAGTAACTTTTTTTACAAGAAACACACTCTGATAGTAATAATGAATTGGACTGGTACAGATGGTGGGAAGGAGAGTGTAAACTAAGTCATGGAACAAGTGCTAGTATGGGTGTTGCAATTCTTTTCTCAAAACAGTTGGATTTAAAAATTGTGACAACAATAGAGATAGAAAAGGGTAGAGTGTTATTAGTTATAGCTGAAATTAAAAGTGTTAAATTCCTTTTTGTGAATGTGTATGCTCCAAATATAGGATGGCAGCGTGAAATAACATATAAAAAGTTAAATGATGCAATAAAACAACATGATGATGGCAATATATGTGTTGTAATAGGAGGTGATTGGAATTGCACAACACATTTCTTATTGGATAGGAATGGGGATGAGCCTCACTCGAAATCTAGTAAACTTCTACTTGATATCACAAATAATTTAAAGTTGGTGGATGTGTGGAGAAGTAGAAACAATTTGGTGAAGCAATATACCTGGATTAAGATATTAGATTCTGTTGTGACAGAAGCGAGATTGGATAGGTTATATATAAGTAAATCAGAAATAAATAGAGTAGCTAACACTAATATATTACCGAGTGGATTTTCAGACCATCATATGGTTACTTTAGATTACAATGTTGAGAAAAATTCAAGACCTAAATTTTATTGGCATTTTAATGTAAAATTATTACAGGACACAGATTTTTTTTCTGTAGTTTTTGGGAAATTTGGAGACAGAGGAAAAGTAATTCTGAAAATCTGACTCAATGGTGGGAGGTGGGAAAAGCACAGATTAAAGTTTTTTGTCAACAATTTTCTTATAATGCTACTGCTATAGTGAAGAGAAATGTGAAAAGTTTGGAGATTGAGATTAATGAAATGGAAAAAAGAATGATTGATGTTGATGATAAAAATTCATTGGACGTAATGATTTCGTTTGATGAACTTTCAAAGGCGGTCAAACAGCTCTCTACAGGAAAGTCACCAGGAATTGATGGTTTACCGGCGGAGTCTTATAAAGCCTTTTGGGGTGTTTTAGGAGATGACTTGTATAATGTATTTTGTGAATGTTTTAAAAGAGGTTGTCTACCAAAAAGCTGTCAAAGAGCTGTGTTATCACTTCTGCCGAAAAATGGAGATCTAGGTTTGTTAAAGAATTGGCGACCAGTGTTTTTAATATGTCTAGACTATAAAATATTGTCTAAATGTTTAGCTAACAGACTAAAAAATGTTTTGCATGTTGTGGTGGAAAGTGAACAAACTTATTGTATTCCTTGGCGGACAATAATGGATAATTTTTTTTCTTATGAGAGATGTGATTGATTTGTCTATTATAAATAATCTTGATGTGGGTTTTTTATCTATTGACCAAGAGAAAGCTTTTGACCGGGTAGGTCATGAATAACTTTTTACTGTGTTAAAAACCTTTGGATTTGGGGAGAATATTATTTCTTGGATAAAAATGCTTTATGAAGATGCTTCAGTTTTGCTTAAGATAGGAGGTGGCCTGAGTTGTCCAATTCCTGTTAAAAGAGGAATTAGGCAGGGATGTCCTCTATCAGGACAACTTTATAGTTTAGCCATAGAACCCTGTGGCAGCGGGGGCGTGGTCAAGCGCCCGTCCGGGAGAGAAAAGCGGTAAGGGCGCTCACACCTGAGCTAAATTATGTCTAACACCTGTCTCTAATTGCAGTAGCGTGAGGAGAGCGGATAAAAACCAGCAGCCACAGAGCATGGGGAGAGAGCCTGACACAAAGCAAAGAATAGTTGTGTGTGATACAAGTAAAATTAACTGTAATAATAAAGCTTACCCCTTAAGCGGACATCTGTTTCCGTACCTTCCTTGGTCCACTTCACAAACCCTTACTGTGTAAACTAAGAAATGAGTTACAAGGTATAATGATACCAGGAGATAATTCAGGGCTAAGGTATTCTGTGTCTGCTTATGCAGATGATGTAAATATTTTTATTTCTGGTCAAAATGATATTCGGATACTTTGTAAAAATTTAAACCCTTATGAAAAGTCTTCTTCAGCCAAGGTAAACTGGGCAAAGTGTGAAGGGTTTGCTGTGGGGTCTTGGGTTGATACGGGGCCACCTAAGCTTCCTGAAGGACTGAAATGGGGAAAGGAAGGTTTTAAAGTTTTGGGGGTGTATCTGGGCACCGATAAGTATAAAGAAAAGAACTGGGAGGGACTGCTTGGAAAGGTTGTTGCTAAGTTGTCTAAGTGGAACTGGCTATTACCCGAACTATCATATAAAGGTAGAGTCCTAATTACGAACAGCCTGACTGCCTCTATGTTATGGCACAAACTGAATGTGCTGGAGCCACCAGATGACAGCATTAAGGAGATTCAGAGGAAGTTGGTGGATTTTTTCTGGTCTGGTCAAAAATGGATTCCTCGGCCTGCACTTTATCTACCAGTGATTGAAGGAGGGCAAAGCTTAATAGATGTACGAAGCCGCATAAATGCTTTTCGATTGCAAGCAGCCCAGAGACTGTTGTACGAGGAGAATTTTGGGTGGATTAATGTTGCTTGTGCTCTTCTGTGGAAAACATCTGGATTATAGTATGATAAGAAGCTTTTTTTCTGCAAAGTGATGAAGTGGATTTGAAAGACTTGACACCTTTTTATAAGTCAATGATAACAGCTTGGAAAAAGACTTTTATTATACACAGAGATATTTTACAACCTGAGGACTGGATAATGGGAGAACCACTGTTCCATAATCCATTAATAAGAACAAGGATTTTGTCCTCTAAGAGGTGGAGATGGAGGAAACTGGACATTCGATTTTAACATTTGAGTACCCCAAGTTAGGGAGTTTTCAAGATATTAAGAAGAAAGAACTCTATGTAACGTGTAAAAGTTACTCATCAGACTGTGCTAAGAGGAGTGAAGGCTTGGAGGTGGTCAGAAGTGTTTGGGACAAATTTTAAGGCATGTTGGAGGTATCTATACAAGTCACCTGTTGAAAAGCGTACTGCAGACTTGCAGTGGAGATTAATGTTTGGGGCTATAGCTACAAACAGACACGTGGCACACCTAAATCCAGCAGTGGGGACAGAGTGTTTATTTTGTGGCTTTGAAGAAACGGTTAATCACTTATTTATTTATTGTTTTAGGTTGGAGGGATTGTTTAATTTTTTAACACAAATTTTTATAAAGTTTGGAGAGAATTTTTCTTATCAAAATTTTATAAGTGGTCCAATTTATAATTTTCAAGAAAGGAGGAAAAAATGTTTACTGAATTTTTTGTTGGGTTCAGCTAAGTTGTCCATATGGAAAACTAGAAAAAATAAAATGTTAGGTGTAGGTTCAATCAATGCTGAAATGGTACTAAAAGGGATGATAACAGCTAGAATCAAGATAGAGTATACATATTATAAATTGGTCAGTGACATTGTAATGTTTTCTGAAATTTGGTCAGTGGGGAGAGTACTTTGTCAAATTGGAGAAAATGAAATGTTGTTTTTAAATGTGTAGAAATAGGAATATAATTTATGAAATGAAATTTTTGTAAGATTATTGTATTGAGGTAAAAGGACAAACGGTCTAATAAAGATATTGTTAAGCCTCTCTCTCTCTCTCTCTCTCTCTCTCTCTCTCTCTATATATATATATATAATATAAGATATAATATAATATACATACATACACACCACATACATACACACCATATACATAGTATAAAATATAAGGAGCTTAAATGCTATACAGATAAGAGTATAAAAATGTATTTGGGGAAAGAAAAAGAAAATGAATTAATCAGTCAAAATAAGTTCAGAATGGGGTGATCAGGCAAGATAATCAGTAGAACTTACTCACCAACCACCCAGCATTAAGGTGAGCCTGAGAGAGATTATATATTGCCCTCCCTGAATAACATCTGGAGGCCGTTCACCTTGAAAAGTAACATGGCAGAGAAGTTCATTTGGAAACGAATGCCCTTCTTAATATGTTCAGCGCATATCCACCCGGCCCGCCCTTGCCCGTCTAATCCCTTTACACTCAGCAAAAAAAGAAATGTCCCTTTTTAAGGACACTGTATTTTAAAGATAATTTTGTAAACATCCAAATAACTTTACAGATTTTTATTATAAAGGGTTTAAACAATGTTTTCCATTCTTGTTCAATGAACCATAAACAATTTAATGAACATGCACATGTGGAACGGTCATTAAGACACTAACAGCTTACAGACGGTAGGCAATTAAGGTCAAAGTTATAAAAACTTTCTTAGGGTGGCTGTCGCTCAGGTGGTAGAGTGCGTTGTCCACAAATTGCAGGGTTGGTTCGATTCCCGGCCCACACGACTCCACATGCCGAAGTGTCCTTGGGCAAGACACTGAACCCCAAGTTGCTCCCAATGGCAGGCTAGTGCCTTGCATGGCAGCTCTGCCGTCATTGGTGTCTGAATGTGTGTGCGAATGTGTGTGTAAATGGGTGAATAAGACGTAGTGTAAAGCAAGCTGCATGCTACATGCTTTATTGTTTTTATTATTATTATTATTATTATTATTACAAAAATGCTATTTGACGAATTTTGCCACGGCAAGCACCACTCACATTTTCTTCAGGAAATGTACATTCTAGTTGTTATTATCATCATCAGTAGGCCTATTATCATTACTAGGCTATTGCTATAATTGGGAATTGGCACCAGACCTCTGATATTAATTTATGCTTTATTATTGTTATTATTACTAGGCCTAATAGTAGGCATCATCTGCATTTTTTACAGAAGCTTGCTGGTAGGTGATGTTAATGTGAGACCTGAGCCTGCTTTGCCTTGCAAAGATCCTCAATTCTTGGCTCAATGTTTGATAAACATAGCCTCAAATCATCCTCGATTTGTGCACGATTGCGGTATTTCGTTTTGAGTGCAGTCATTTTTGAGAATCCTGCCTCACACAAATATGTCGACGCGAAAGGAAGGAGAATCTTCAAGGCGACGTCACAGAGTTCAGGGTATTCCTGCATCAATGCTGCCTAGAATGACGAAAGAGGGCAGGAGCTAAAGAGTTCCTTCAGTCTACTGTCACTCTTCAGCTCAATAAGCTGTTCCTGCATATCAATTGATAGCTCATTTGCTGTGCACACAAATGGATCTCGAACCCACGCAAAAGAGCGATAATCCTCTTTAAAGTACGTCGCAAATTGTTTTCTCATTGCTGACGTGCCTGCATCAGTGATAAAGTCTGCAAGGCTGAGGAACATGTCGCAGTTCCCTCGACTGATGCGGCCATGCCAGAGGTCTAGTTTTTGTGTGAAGGCGTGCACTTTGTCTGCAAGGAGCAAAATATGAGTTTCACGGCCTTGCAAAGACAGATTGAGGCCATTCAAGCGGTCAAATATATCGACCAAATAGGACAGAGACGCAAGCCACATAGTGTCATCCAGATGCTTCTCCAGATCTGATTTGATTTCTGTCAAAAACCACTTCACCTCCTCTCGCAGCTCATACAACCGCTGTAACACCCGCCCCCTGGAGAGCCAGCGAACTTCAGTGTGCAGAAGCAGCTGTTCGTGCCCTGACCCCATCTCCTGGCAGAGGACCTCAAACAAGCGAGCCATGATTTGATGAGATTTATTATTTTCACGGATTGGTTCAGCACGGAGTCAAAGAGAACCAGCATTTTTTTAGCAGCTAGTGCTTCGCGATGGACCATGCAATGTGTCCATTTCACAAGTGGAGCTACTTGCTGAACGCGAGCAGCTAGGCCACGCTCAAGCCCCGTCATTGCCTGCGCACCATCCGAGCATAGGCCAACGCATCGGTCCCAAGCCAAACCATTTTCACGGATAAAAATATCAAGGACATTGAAAATGGCTTCTCCTGTAGTGTGCGACTGAAGAGGCCAGCAAAACAGGACATCCTCCTCAATCGCCTTGTCCCGCAGATACCTGACATAGGTGAGGAGCTGTGCCTGCCCAGCAATATCAGTGGATTCGTCCAGCTGCAGCGCGTAGTAAGGACTCTTTTTTACGAACTGTTGAATCAGTTGCTCTCTGAATCAGTTGCTCTCTGATATCATTGGACATGTCTACAATTCTCCTAGCGACTGTGTCATTGGACAGTGGTACTGCACAGAGTTTGGCTGCTGCACTATCGCCTATCATTATTCTGCACATGTCTTGCGCTGCCGGCAAAATGAGAGTCTCGGCGATTGTATGCGGTTTACCCAGTTTACCGATCCTTTTGGCCACTACATACGATGCCTCCAAACACTGTTTAGACACAGTGCTGTGCACTGAAATGGTTGCCTGTTGCTGATGGAGGCCATCAAGCTTTCTTTTAAAATATTCAGCTGGTTTATTTTTAATGCCAGCATGCTTTGTTTCGAGGTGCCTATTTAATTTGCAGGGCTTCATACTGTCGTTTGCCAGCACCTCGGCACACACGACACACTGAGGTCTCAGATCAGCCGTGACTGTAAACCCAAATTGCAGGTATGCTTCATCGTACCTTCGAAGCTTTTTTGCAGCTGGTGGTGCGTCGGTTGGCTTGTTGGTCCTCACAAGAAATTTCTCCATTTTGATGTGTTTTCAATAAAGTTTAGGCAATATGTAACTGTGTGTGTGGTGTATGTTGAGAGACGTATCAGGGGCTAATCAGTCGGGATAATTATTTTGCAGACAATTCAGATTTTATTTTAATACTTAACGTATTAATTAAATGTATTAATTAATGACCTTTAGATTTTCTTTCCACATGTGAACGGATTATCATTGTTTTTTGGACACGTCTTATAGGATTTAACAACAGATAGGCTTTCTCAATAATAGGGAGCGTGAAAACAGAAAGTGAAAGAACCTTCGCGCTGGAGATCGAACATTACCAAGAGCTGCTAGATATTATATTAGTATATTCTTTCTGGTTATGTCATAAATTCCATCTTTCCTTCATTCCATTAGTATTTAACACTGCTTAACATGTGATGAATTATTGCATTAAGGTCTGTTAACAGATGTTTTGCCCTTGATGGAGCGCTCTTTGAGTGAGAGAGGGATCTCAATCCCACTGAGCATGTCTGGTACCTGTTGGATCAGAGGGTAAGGGCTAGGGCCATTCCCCCCAGAAATGTCTGGGATCTTGCAAGTGCCTTTGTGGAAGAGTAGGTTAACATCTCACAGCAAGAACTGGCAAATCTGGTGCAGTCCATGAGGAGGAGATGCACTGCAGTACTTAATGCAGCTAGTGGCCACACCAGATATTGACTGTTACTTTTGATTTTGACCCCTGTTTAATCAGGGACACATTATTCCATTTCTGTTAGTCCAATGTCTGTGAAACTTGTTCAGTTTATGTCTTAGTTGTTGAATCTTTTTATATTCATACAAATATTTACACATGTTTAAATTTGCTGAAGATAAAAGCAGTTGAAAGTGAGAGGACGTTTATTTTTTGCTGAGTTTAGTTGCATGGCTAATCTTTGGTCATTTGATTACTGACTATGTACCATTTGTAAGTGATGATAATGTAAGAAACTTTTCAGAAGAACCAATACAGATTATTTGTGGGTAAAATGAATACCAGTATCAGCTTCATATTTTAAACTTATGAATGATGTGATTGATACTGATTTCACTGTGCTCTTTGTCAAGTTGTCTTTCAAAGCTGAACATGTTTATTTACTGAATACATTTCTCACACAAAATATAAAAAGTACATAAAAGCTCTTTAATGTGTTTTTATTCATATGTGGTGAGCTAGAGGCATACAGGAAGCTTATACGGGAAGTTGCAGTTGAGCAACAGAGAACTGGGTACACAAATGGTCACTTGTGGACTCTGTAAAACTAGGAGATGAGGAGAGACCACTACCTGCAAACAGAGAGAGAGAGATAGAGAGAGAGACATAATCTGACATACAGTACAAAAATTAGAAGAGTTTTGAGTATCCACAGGAATAATCTGAACATTTGTACACGTTCTTGTTACAACCCGAGTTCCAAGTCAAACGTTGTAGAATCAGAGAATCAGTTTTAGGAAGGCTTGATCATTTGAACCTTCGTTAAACTCTATCCCCTTAGTAACAGTTGCTCTCTCAAGCTTTACAGAATGTTTGACAGATGTAATGAACAGGTAATTTCCATAAACAACATGACTTTCATAATAATAATAATAAAAAGTGATAAAAATTGCAAGGATATTATTATTTTGTGGGCTGGGATAAAGTGTGACATTGTAAAGGGAAAAGTCTCATTTGATAGTGATTACAATGTTATCATTAGTATTAGTGAACAGAACGGCTTCTAATGTTTTTACAACATACTTACTATGGTACTGTAAATTATTTATTTACTGTCGCCTCTAGTACTACGATCTGAATCAATACATAAATAACCATTCAAACCTCATTTTGCGATCAGGTGTGAATGTAGATGACCCTACTAATATTACTACTAATATGTGTTCTTACACGTTTAGTTTATATTTAAGTTTAATCCACAACATGCACTTCTCGAGATGTATTTAAAGGTTAGGGGAAGTAAATAATACCTTGTGTATACTCTTTGGGTATTGTGTCTTTATTTTGCCCTATTGTTGGATTATTTCTCTACAATTCTGTAAAACTACAGAATCAAAAAACACAATATTTACATAAACTTACTTCAGAAAGGAGTAATTTACTGTATAAAATGGTGGAAAGCAACAGTTGCTAATATAGGATTGGTTAATATGATCTTTTAAGGCACGGCTTAAGGAACGATCAATTGGTAGTCTTATTGCTTTAGATGTATGTTCACCCTCAGTCTCTCTCACTCACCTCTCATGAGGTTGTACATGTTCAAGTAGTTTGTTCCTGAGTCTAAAATGGCATACCAGCTCCTGGAGACAGACAGGCCCTGAGGAGGGATTCAAAGACACATAGAAGCCATAGAATCAAAATGAATTGTGTACACATTTGGGAGAATGTGTAAAATGTACGTTTCTCAAACGCACCTTAACATCACAGGTGTCTGGGTCTGGACTGGTGAGGTTAAAGGTGATGTCATCCACAAACCTCATCACAGGTGTAGTGTGTGTAGCAGTGATGTCCTCTGCATTTACTGATACCAGCTATTGATATGAAACAATTACAGCCCATGCATACGTTTACCTTACATTTATAGTATATTCTCAGCACACTCTTTCTTAAAAAAGTGACTTACAAGAACATACACAAATGGCATATGACAAATGGTTGTTACAAGTACATAAACCTGAAAGCCTATGCCTAAAAACATGACAGGAGAACACCAAGAAAACTACACAAGAAACCCTCAGAAATTGAGAAGTTCAAGATTAGTTTGCCTTTTCTACAAATTAGTGCATACAGTGAATTTGCTTGTTATGTATGTGAGAGTTTTGAAAGCGTTAAATACCTCAGCTGCTCAGAGTTGTAATTTGTAAGTTTTAAATAATTCAAAGTTAGCTGGAATAACATTATACAACAGAGACAAGTGCTTGAATTTGAACCACCACAGCTGCTTTGTTACACTTTTTCGTCTTTATATCCACACACACTCACAGAATAAAAGCATCTCTGACTCTTTCCGGGACATGATTCTGTTGACCACTCTTTTAGCTGGTTGACCAAAAGAGAGGAGACGTCAAAGCAGGGGATGCCAATTTTCCTTAAAAAACAAAACCATGTTAAAAATCTGAAAATAAAAAAACAAGCATGTAGAACTCAATAGGCCTAATTTGGGGAAGATGAAGGTAGATGCCCCCTTTTAGATACTACTGGGGAAAGATGACCCCATACCTGGGTAAACCTGTCCCAGCTGATATCTGACTTAAACAGAATGTATAAAATACATCTGAATCCCGATCAAAAAAATATTAATCTCAAACTTAACCTTATTTGTATGAATTGATGTCATAATAGCAATGCTAATTCAGATTGAATTGTTCCACTTTTTTAGCCTATAGGTTATAATTAATTGTGAAGATTTTTGAAATGTAACTCATGGAATTATTAAATAATAAATAATAACCCCATGAATTATAATAATTATTAAATAAAACATTAATAACACTAGCAACAATGTTCCACTGGAGGCCTTCTGCCCCAAATCTGAAGGGGGCATCTTTCCTCAAGGGTCTAACTTTACCTTTTTCACTTGAACAGAATGTACACAGATGAGCCAAAACATTATGACAGGTGAAGCAAATAATGTTGATCATCTCCTAACAAGGCCACATGTCAAGGTCTAGGTAGATTAGATGGCAAGCAATTAGTTCTCGTAGTCAACATGTTGAAAGACCTGAGCGACGTTGACAAGGAGTACCTACAAACAGTAGGGGAGGGACAAACAACAAACCGGCAACAGGGTCTTGTGAGCCCAAGGCTCCTTGATGTGCGAGGGCAACAAAGGCTATCCCATTGACAGAAGGTCTACTGTGGCATAAGTCACATAAAATTGTAATGATGGTTACGGGAGGAATGTGTCACAACACTAAGTGCATCGCAACTTGCTACGTATGAGGCTGCATAGCCGCCGACCGGTCAGAGTGCCCATGATGACCCCTGTCCACAATTGTAAGCACCTACGATGGGCACACGAGCGTCGGAATTGGACCTTGGTGCAGTGGAAGAAGGTCGCCTGGTCTGATGAGTCCTGTTTTCTTTTACATCACATGGACGGCCGTGTACGTGTGCGCAGTTTACTTGGGGAAGGGATGACACCAGGATGCACTGTGGGAAGACGACAAGCCGGAGAAGGGTGTGTTATGCTCTGGGCAATGTTCTGCTGGGAAACCCTGTGTCCGGACATTCATGTGGATGTCAATTTGACACATGCCACCTACCAAAACATCGTTGCAGACCAGGTACACCCCTTCATGGCAATAGTATTTCCTGAAGGCAGTGGCATCTTTCAGCAGGATAATGCGCCCTGCCACACTACACACATTGTTTGGGAATGTTTTGAGGAACATGATTAAGAGTTCAAGGTGTTGCTCTGGCCTCCAAATTCCCCAGATCTCAATCCAATTGAGCATCTGTGGGATGTACTGGACCAAGAAGTCCAATCCATGGTGGCTTCACCTTACAGGACTTGAAGGATCTGCTACTTATGTCTTGGAGCCTGATACCACAGGACACTTTCAGGGGTCTTGTAGAGTCCATGCCTTGGCGGGTTGCCACTGATTGGCAGCACACAGAAGACCAACATCATATTTGACAGGAAATATTTTGGCTCATCAGTGTATACAAAGCATCTGACACCATTCTGAATAATGTATTTTTTTTTTTTAAGTTATCTGCAAAATTAAGTATTTTGACAATTTATTTGAATAATTAAAAAATGACAGACAAATCAAATAACAGAATCCCAAAAAAATGTTAATCTCAAAGTTAACCTTAATTGTATGAATTAATAAACAGTCTACAAATGTATACATATTCAGATGCCCATCATTTTTTATTAAAAAGATGTCATAATAGCAATACTAATTCAGATTGAATTGATCCACTTTTTTAGCCTATATTTTATTATTAAATATGAAGATTATGTATCTGACTCATGGATTCTTTCTCTTTTTTTTATTTTTATTTAAAAATAATCATACTATTTTATTTACTCCACATATCTTAACACATTTATCCACAAAATACTCTGTTAACTAACGGACATAAAAATTAAAAATAAAACATAAATTCACAGATCACTATTATCCATTGAGACACATAAGATCAATTGCCATTTAAAACCGTTCTGATGTAATAAATCTCACAAATGTTGATGTTCAGATAAAATGTCAAGATTTATAAGAGCCAGCCGTCAATAGAATGTAGAGATAAGATTTGTTCAGTGGTTTTCCATCTTCCTCTAGGCTATACTTGTATTTAATAATACATACATTTACAATATTGAATGATGTGAAACATCTATAATCTCAGTATATAATAGGCGTATATACGGTAAATGCTGTTTTTCTGCGGGATTATGGCTAGTTGTGGTGATTGCGGTTTACATACCACTCAACCGTGCACTGTGCGTGGAGCGGTCCGGCCGCCAAAGCGCACAGTATCACGAAACCGACAATCAGCGGCACCAGCAAGGACACACACACCACCATTCTGCGGTTAGATCTGCATGAGGGTACTTTAGAGGGCGAAACCATTTCGCCGCGTATCAAATTTGTAGATTCGCCGCTCATGTCCTAATCTCTGCCGTCCAGATATAAATAAGTGTCGTATCCGGATCAGCTGATTCCGCTATATGGATCCGCTATGATCAGCTCATAGTTCTGTTTATACAATATGAGCAATAAGACGGTGGAGGTGCAACACTTGACAAACCAGGCCTACAGTATAGCACACTGCGTATATTTTCGCGTCATGGTATGTGTCTATTCCCTGGGGATATTTCCTAGCGTCAGGATGCGTTCAAGCGTTATAAAGCAGCATGACGCGCACTGGAATAAATTCTTGAGCTGCGGTATAATTTAGAGAAAGCACCACGAGGTCGCAGTTACAGTATGCAGGGGTGGACTGGCCATGAGAAGATCCGGGACTTTTCCCGGTGTGCCAGCCGCGAAACGGGCTGAATGTTGCCAATGGTTGACAATAAAATAAAATCATGTAATTGTCCTTGTGTGGTCCCCACAACTATGTGATTTCTGGTTTTACCATCCTTGTGGACACAAATTAAGATGATGATGATGGAGAGACGAACAAAGTGCAGTTTATTAAACAAAATTGAGATCCAAAAACCCTAACTAGACAAATGAAACATAAACATGAACATGACTTGACACAAACAAAACATTAATTGACTAAATCTTGGCTTGGCTTGGTTTAAACAAAACAAAACAAAACAAAACAACAAAGTTACATTAACAATACTCCATAAAGAACAATGGCAAGCATGAGGGCTAAAATACATTGACATGGGTAACAAGACTGAAAACAATATAACAAGACAATGAAACATGAACCAATAACAAGACAAGACTAATAAACAAAGGAACCAATGAGAAAAAAACTCATGAAACATGGCGGGAACAGAATAATCACATGACTAGACAAGGAAGTGAACAAATTTCAAAATGAAGGTCCTGAAGACATGAGCAGGACAAACTTTTCAAAATAAAAGACAGGAAAAACAGGAACCAACAGAATAAACATGACAAATTCCCTCCTCTAAGGGGCAGCTCCCGACGCCCCAACACATGATCAAAAACAGAATAAACATGACATAAGTCCATTGTTCTATAGGGAGCTTGGGGGAGGGGGGGTGTCTTGAGGGGTGGGGCGTGGCGAGATCGGGCATGGGGCATGGGATCAAGAAAGAGTCCGAGTCTGGAGTTTGGCTGAGACATGGTATGAAGTAGACTGAGATTCAGCTGTGACGTGATCCCTGGTGTAATATCTTGTTGAGTCCAATTTGTGTATTATATAATTTAGTGCCTTGCAGATATAACTTTCTAGATAAAATGTTTCATATTTCCGCTTTGAATTATTTTAATGTTACACTGTAGAAATGACAATATACTTTTCTTTCAGTTGATGAAAAACTGCCGGGTCTGCAACACCTGATAATGAGTCTTAAATCCGAGGCGTCTTACAATTTCTTTGCGCGTCGGCCAAATATTTGAAATACTATGAATGATTTCCAAAATTTTGTCGGGACGAACACAGAAAGTGAGGGGGAGCATCCCAATGAATAGTTTCTACGCCACAGTTTAAAATAGGCTGGCTTTATAGAAAGTGTTATGTCGGTAGTCAAGTGAGCAGCAATACAGCAGACCCCAAATGAAGGGGAAATTATTGAATTATTTAATTAATCAGCGTTCATATACCGTGATAATATTAACTTACCTCTGTATCTTCTGTTTACAGTAGCACTGGTCGACCGTTGAAATTTAAAATGTCCTGGGGAGACCAGTGGTGCGTTATTATAGAAACAACCCAATAAACGTTAGGAATAACCCAACAGAACGACCCAATATGTTTAACCCTGCTATTGGGTAAAATAAATAACCCAAAGTTTTTTGGAGTGTACTTAGTCCAGTTTTTGACTGTGTAGAAAGAAAATACAAATGACATCACTTCAGATCTCATTTCTTTCTTTTAGACAACAATGAGATTAATAGCAGGGCAACTGAGATGTTAACTTAAAGTCTCTTTTTTTCTCAGATTTTTTTTCCTGACAAAAAACTTGTGTAATTCCTCAAGTGTCTTCTATAGAGTTTCAGAAGAAATTTCAACAATGTTTTAAATGACACCAAAATCTGAATTCAGTATGAACTCCCACATGACAAATTACTTTGGATTGTGCTATACACATTAAACTTAAAGCTGTACATTCTTACTTCAGAAAAAAAAACATGAGACTTAAATGAAATACATCTAAGAATGGCATCAAATTTAATGAGCAATGAAAGCGCAACCTCTAAGAAATATAACTTTCCTTTGATGAGACCCAATAATTGAGTCACATGGTTTATCATGGACAACACATTCATACAAATTGAATTAAAATACTAAAAAAACGAACATGCCGAAATTACACATTATATTGTAGTAAAAAGGTTTTCATGCTGTAAAAAGGTTTTTACAACTCACCAGTTCCATTTCTTTATTGGTTAATTCCTAAAATTTGTCACCTTTTAAGTCCCCAGTACAAGTTATGGTATTTATCATTTCAACTGATTACAATTTAATAGGTTTGTTAAAAAGACTTAAGACTATTTGTAATGTTACACACTATGATAGGCCTTTTCTTTTTTTCTTTTTTTTTTTATAAGCGAAATCATGTTAATTTATTGCACTAGTGTCATTTCCTAATTTTCCCAAAGCTGCATCTTAAACATCTTTGATAAAAATAAGTACTAAATAAGAGTTTAATATTACATTCTGTCAATAGCATGTATTTTTTTTGTGGTAAATGTGTATTTTAACACTGATAGTAGAGTTATTTATGTGAGTGTATCCCTTGATTTGACTGTCCATCCCATTATGTCATGATAATGTGACCTTTATTTGACGGTATATGTTAAGAAATTATGTCACATCAGCCAGTTGGAGGTGAAAATCAGACATCAGCCACTCAGCAAAATAATGTTGATTTCTAAGGACTTTCACATGTCCCTATAATGATGAAATTTAAATGTACCTATAGCAAGATACATATACATATAAATGGAAATTACATACAGTACATATGTAATGGTGTCATATGAAGTTTTAAATGTTCACATTTACATTGATAACAATTGTTTCAACAAAAAACTGAGAGATAGAATAATTAATGAGAAACAGGTCTTTGCCACACAAACAGGTGAAATACTATTTTGCAAGGCTTTATTAATACATGTTTCTGGTCTTACTGTGTGCGATCCATTAGTGCAAGTTTCTCAAAATATTTTTTTTTTTTGCCTTCATAAACTTTGAAATCTGAACACCTGCAACAACTTTCCTGATGTCAAGTTTCAATGAAGGGATGCCAGAGGTGTTTTAGGAGGGGAAAAGTCCTCCCCCTTTAAAACACAATAAAATCACTTTCACATTTCAGGGTTTGGAATGCAGAAGTAAATGACAGAATTTTCGTCATTGGCAGATGTAGGTTATTATGTACTATGTATTAATTTACAAAAGTGAATATTATTTTTGCAATGTCATTTCTTTCAACAACAAAAGAAAAAACATTCCTACGACTTTCTAAATATGTGTAAACAAATTTGGATAGAAAGGGCTGGAAAAAGAAAGAAAGACCAAAAGGAAGATCTTCAGTGGGGATGTAAATAATGCTTGTCCAAATTTGCCTTTCAAACATAGCATTTGTGTGACAGAGAGAGAGAGAGAGAGAGAGAGAGAGAGAGAGAGAGAGAGAGAGAGAGAGAGAGAGCGAGAGAGAGAAAGAGAGAGAGAGAGAGAAGAAAATAAAATCAAATGAATTCAAATAAATAAAAATTAATGGAATTGTAAAAAATAATGGAATCGTTCAACAGAAAAATGGAAATGAATTAAGTTACACCCTGTAGCAGAGGTACAAAAAATAATAATTTCAGATTATTTTACTCCTGATAGGGGCACTCGGCAGGGTTGCCTCTTTCCCCATTATTGTTCTGTCTTGCCCTGGAACCATTAGCAGCCACGATAAGAAAGGAGAAGGATTTTCCGTGGCGGGAGGTATGGCACCTAAACTTTTGCTTTACGCAGATTATATTTTATTATTTGTCTCTGACCCCACAAGATCTATGCCTTGCCTCCACATAATTATTCATTCCTTTTCCATGTTCTCAGGATACAATGTCAATTGATCTAAATCCAAAGCTTTGGCTCTGACAGTGTTCTGTCCAGTAATGACCTTCCAGCTGGGCACCTTCCAGTGGCCTAAACAGGGCATTAAGTATTTGGGAATTTTATTAACAGGAAATTTGTCTGATTTAGTCAGAGTTAATTTTGATCCCTTAATAAAAAGATTTTCGAACGATGTAGGCAGGTGGGCTTCATTACATTTATCAATGATTGGAAAGGTTAATGCAATTAAAATTAATTGTATTCTAAAATTCAACTACCTGTTACAGTCTCTCTCTTTAGATGTCCCCCTATTTGATAACATAGTGAAGTCCTTCATTTGGAATGGTAAGCATCCCAGGTTAAATTTCAATAAGTTACATAGGCCGATTGACAAAGGTGGGTAGGCCTACCCAAGATTTAATTTTATTATTATGCATTTGACATTTGGCTCATTGGTTGCTTCCACCTGAGAGAGCCAATGATGGTTGATGGTGCAAAGTTTTGTATTGAACTGGAAGTCAATCTAATCAGAGAAGATATGTTACACCCCGTTATCTCAGTATTTACACTCGATATGGACATGAGTGTTTAACTCAGGTATTTATTTAAACATAGCCTCGAGCATATGGCTGAACCCTAAACTATGTATAAATAAGTCCCTTTCTGTTGGTCAGGTTGGATTGTGAAGGGATTTAATGTGCTCGGTGACCGAATGCTGAGGGGTTGAGATCTTTTGAAAATTGTATTCAACATTTTGGGATTCCCAGATCTCAATTTTATAAGTATTTACAGCTGTGCCACCTACTCTGCATTGTTTTTGGGAGTGGCACACACCCCTCTAGTGCGGCAGATACTATGGGAGTGGGGATTTCTGCTTTTGGAAAAGGTCATGAGGCATCAGTGTTACTCCCTGCTAATTCAGATTCTGGGGGACAGAGCTTTAAATTCTCTCAAAAGATTATGGGAGGAAGATTTACATTTGTTATTGGAGGAGGGAGTGTGGGCTAGGATTCTAAAAAAGTCAAGTCTGCATCTAGAGATGCAAGGGTGCGCCTTGTGCAATTTCAGATTTTAAATTGGACTCCTTCTAAATTGTATAGGCTTGGTCTTAAGGACACACCCACCTGCTGGAGATGCCATTCAGAAGATGGATACACCACCCATGTTTTTTTGGTGTGTCAAAAGATCCAATAATTTTGGTTGATGGTGCAAAGTTTTGTATGTGATGTGTTGAACACTAAAATCTCATTCTGTCCCAGACTCTGTATTTTTTGGAGATGGGGAGGTCATAAAATTGGAGGATAAGTGCATAAAAAATTGGGTTTTGACCAGTGTGATGATTGGTAGAAAGGTTATTTTAAGTGGATGGAAGTCAGATGGAGCACCCTCATTCCCAGAGTAGTGTGCGGAGATGGGGAGGGTGGCTGCCTTCGAGGAGTGGTCGAGCAGAAGGATGGGAGCTCGGAATTTTTTCAATAAGAAATGGGGTAATTATTTAGCGTTTTTGAGGGAGTCTCGAGGAGTGGCGGTGGAGAGAGTAATTCAGAGTTTAGTTATTAATTATACTTGATTATTGTATTTTCTTTTTGTTGTTGTCGTTTTGTGTTTTTTTATGTGTTTGTGTCTATTTCTATTGACCACAGGGGTGTTCGTAGGGTGGTCATGGAAGGTTGGGAGATTGGTAGGGGGAGGGGTTATAGTAGGGGTTTAATGTTAAAAGTGATTGATTCATTATACATATGTTGTTTGTTTCTTTGTGTTAACTTATGAATAAAAAAAAAAATTTAATTGCAAAAAAAAAAGAAAGAAAAAAAAGTTATACAACAACTGTCCCCACTTCTCTTTCCAAATAAATTTGAATGGGTCAAGCTCAAAAAAAATTATAAATCCAAGCCTTTCCAACACTTCTGAAGCCGTACAATAGCTGTGTATGATGTACACACCATTCCACTCAAGCTCTCAATTACTTTTTGGTGCAATGCATCTTGATGTGTCATAATTTAATGTACCTGAAAGCAAATGAGATTTTCTCAACTGACCCCTTTTCCATTCACTTTCACAAACCAGGCTTGACTGGATTGTGTTTTGCGCAAAACAGTGCAGCGCAGACCACAAAATCTGAATTAAACCACTGTGGCAGCGGGGGCATGGTCAAGTGTCTGTCCAGAGAGAGAGAGAGAGAGAGAGAGTGGTAAGGGTGCTTGCATCTGAGCTAAATTATGCCTTTCTGATTACAGTGAACACGGGTAGAGTGGCATAAAAGAGCCACATAGCCAGCAGACCAAGGAGAGAGAGTGTAGATCAGAAAGTTCTGTGAACCTAAAATGTTCAAACTAAGGAATATTGTGAAGCTGAAATATTAAGTTATTTTCCCTCTGTGAAGCTGGCGTGCAGTGATGCCTTGTGAAACTAAATAAAAGTACTCACTTGAGTTGAAGGAACCTATTAACTAGTGTCGTCCCTGGGAACCTTCACACTGGTGCCGAAACCCGGGACATTTATCCAAGTTGATGGATGGAAGTCGCCCTGTAGAATCCTCCCAGTTGGCAGAGGTCCTCCAGTCCCTCTTTGGTTTGCATCAGAACCACCATCAGACCCTGCTTGAGCTCCGGCAAGACCAAGGTCACCATTTTTTTGAGATCCTACGGGCTCAAGCAGAGGACCGGCTTGCGATCCGGAGCCTCCTCAGCCAGGAAGCCGAACCCGGACACCAGCCCCCCTTTGCCCCCTCCCACATTACAGAAAATGGGGGCGGTGGATGATCCAGAAGCGTTCCTAGACTTTTGGGGCTGGCCGCGTGGCCAATGGGCAGCTTGTCTCATCCCACTGTTGTCTATTAATGATTATTGTCAGAGGGAGAACTTTTATAACAGCAGGTTTTGTCTTTGTTTTGATGTTTATTTCTGGATGGACCAGCCTGGTGTCACACCACATTACCCTGCATGATCCTAAACCCATCCGCCAGCCTGTCTACAGGGTACATGAATGGCTCCTTCCTGTCATTGAAGAGGAATTAGAGGCCATGCAGAATCTTGAGGTCATTGAGCCATTTACCAGTGAGTGGAGCAGCCCAATGATCCTGGTGCCCAAGAAAGATCGGCAGTCTCCACTTCTATTTGGACTTCAGGAAGGTCAACAATGTGAGTTAAGTTTGACCCTAATCCCATGCCTAGTGTTGATGACCTTGTGGAACAGCTGGGTAAAGCGACCTACATCAGCACCCTCGACCTGTGTAAAGACAATTGGCAAGTTCTGTTGACTTCTGGAAGCCAGGAGGTGACAGCCTTTAGAACACCTTGGGGTCCACTTCCATTTCCGAGTCCTTCCATTTGGCCTACATGGAGCACCATCTACCTTCCAGCGAATGATGGACCAGCTTCTCAAAGGTACTGAGGGGTTTGCAGCTGCATACCTTGATGACATCGTCATCTACAGCCAAACGTGGGAAGAACAACTACTTAACCTTAATAAGGTACTGACTAGGATCAAGGGTGCGGGCCTCACTCTTTGACCTGACAAGTGTGCATTGGCTAAGAGAGAAACTCAGTTCTATCAGGAAGACTTGCAGACTTGAGTGAGATTTAAGATGACATTTATTTGATGAATATAAAACATAAAAGTAATGTCTCTCTTTGGCGTAGGCCCTGTCTGGCGGTCCAAAGAATTTGTACTCGGAACTGTCATATCCTGCCGGAGATAGGAGGCAGGGGTGAGGAGCCTACCCCCGAGCAGGACGGGACTCAACTGGTGGTGGTGGAGGTTGCCATGTTAGCACACTGAAACAGCAATGTGATAGATTGTGAGCAGACTTATAAAGCAATGGCTTACATGCGTTTGGCTGGGAATTACCCAGCTAATGGTGCGATGATGTACAGCTGCTAGTCTTCACGCTAGAACTACGCTGCGCATATATTACTTGGGTTTTGTGCTAGGTCATTGAGTGTTCAGACAGGATGCCTCAGAACGTGGCATTGGTGCTGTGTTGTTGCAGGGAGATCCAGAACAACTTAAACTTGTTGCCTATATTAGCAGGAAACTTCTTCCCTGTGAGTCTAGGTACTCCACAGTGGAGGAGTGTTTGGCTATTAAGTGAGCACTGGACTCACTGCATTATTACCTGATAGGTCGAACATTCAGATTAGAAACGGACCATCACTCTTTGTCCTGGCTTGGGCAAATGAGAGACACTAATGCTAGGATCACACGGTGGTTCCTAGCCATTCAACCTTTTGACTTTGAAGTGCTTTATAAATCTGGCACACAGAACTGTACAGCTGACACCTCACGAGTTACATGAATATTACATGAAAATTGTTACATATTGCACCTTTAAGTTATTTTAATTAACTTTTCCAACTCAAATTTGATTTCTAATTGAATGTGCAGTCGTAATTATGTTCACTTCTATTAATAACATGTGTTTTTGTATGTGTTGGGATGAGATGTTGGGGCCCAGAGTGTAAAATGTTCAGGCAGCCCAAAAATAAAAACTGCACCCCTAGCAGAGACTCAATTACAAAACAAATACTGCTATACTAATAGGTCACCAAATACACAATCAGCACTCCTCAACAATCATCAATACATACACACATACACAAAGAAATAAAATAAAATGTGTAATTCAACAAAATTACAATGACACCAATTACTTTTTTTTAAACAAACACATGTCTGAATATCATTTATATTGCATGTTAATACGTTATGCTCTATGGTACTACCTGAATATGTTGTGTATTTTTATATTTATATATAAATAAGACATTAACTCTTTCCTGCAGCAGGGGAAAGTTCAAGGTTTCAAAGGCAACATTTTCAGGCAGGTGCAGTCCTGCCCTCTGCTGGATAAAATCAGGTGAACCAGCAAAAATGATTGCTAAGAACAAATTAAGTTAAGCTTCTCCTCACAGTCTCTGTGACTGCCAGACCTTAGTTTATTTAGTTTATTTACTTAGTATATTTATTTATTGTCCAGGACTCCACAACAGAGGTTTGTGGCTGGACCTTAGTGCCATCTCACCTGAGACCAAGCCATATAGTTAAAATAATCTCCACTGACCCAGAACCACTCTCCTGCTACGCAGTGAAAACAACTGAAACATATTCTGAGATGTCTTAAGTTCCTGGCTAGTGTAAATGTTAACAGTGTGCATCAAGAATTGAGGATATCACAGCATTTGGGTATTCAGAATCAGAAGTGTTTTCTATTACACCTCATTTTTATTACAACTTTGGCAATTGAAGTTAAAGTTTCTAAATGTTTTAAGGAAAAAAGCCAGAACCTCAATAATGAGGAGCCATCCATTGTCTTACATGGCATTGCACTGCAAATAGAAGTGCAAGTACATAAAAGGCTTTAAAACAAAGTTTCCCTCCAGTGTAATATACACAGATGAGCCAAAACCTAATATGCTTTGGTCCTCCACCGAGGCGTGGATTCTACAAGACCCCTGAAGTTGTCCTGTGGTATCTGGCACCAAAACAAGGAATCCTTACAGCATGGATATAAGCAGCTGTTTATTTACGCTTACTCTGGCGATGTGATTGGGGTCGGACTAAATGAACATGCTCATCCTGAACTTTGTTTTGAAACTCCATGTGCAGTGTGGTAGGGCACATTATCCTGCTGAAAGAGGCCAGTGCCATTAGGGAATACTATTGCCATGAAGGGGTGTACCTGGTCTTCAACAATGTTTAGGTAGGTGACACATGTCAAATTGAAGTCCACATGAATGGTCGGATTCGTGGTTTTCCAGCAGAACATTGCCCAGGGCATCACACCCTCTCCACCGGCTTGTCGTCTTCCCACAGTGCATCCTTGTGCCATCACTTCCCCAGATAAATGGCTCACATGTACACGGCTGTCCACATGATGTAAAAGAAAACATGACTCATCGGACCAGGCGACCTTCTTCTACTGCTCCAAAGTTCAGTTCCGACACTCGTGTGCCCATTGTAGGCGCTTTCGACAGTGGAAAGGGGTAATCATGGGCACTTTGACCGTTCTGAGGCTACGCAGCAGGGTGCGATGCTATTTGTGTTGTAACAGATTCCTCCCATAACCATCATTAAAATTGTTTGTGACTTGTGCCACAGTAGACCTTCTGTCGTCTTCGGCCCAGACGGGATAGCTTTCGTTACCCTTGCACATCAATGAGCCTTGGGCACCCAACACCATGTCGCCGGTTTGTGGTTTGTTTCTCTTCGGACCACTGCCGGTAGGTATTCACCACTGCTGACTGGGACCACCCCACAAGCCTTGTTGTTCCAGAGATCCTCTGACCCAGTTGTCTGGCCATAACAATTTGGCCTGTTGTCAAAGTCCCTCAGGTCTTTATGCCTGCCCATTTCTCCTGCATTCAACATGTTGACTACAAGAACCGATTGTTATCTTACCATATAATCTACCCAGACCTTGACATGTGGCCTTGTTAAGAGATGATCAACATTATGTTTTGGCTTATCAGTGTATGTTCTATTTGAATAAAAATAAACTGAATAGTAAATGTAATTTATTATAAATAAGGCTCATTTAGGTAATTAGGCTCATCAACTTCCTGCATCTTTTTTTATTTTTTATACAGTGTAATTATAGCAAAGTTTCCCTCCAGTGTAAGATACTGTATGTTCTATTAGAATAAAAACTAATTGAATAATAAATATAATAAAGGCTCATTTTGATAATTAGGCAATTATTAATTTGTTAATTGTATCTTTTTTTTGTGTGACATCAACAAGAAAAATAATGCCGATTGATACATGACATTATACTTGAAAACCATGAACAAAACTATGAAAGAGCTGGAGGATGATGAATGCCCACAAATTTTTGTGTATGTTGATGAGGCAGGATTCTGTTTGACTAAAGTCAGGAGACTTTGCGAGGACATGACCATGGCAATGTTGCGGTCTCGGCTCGCTGTCGTCAGAAAGCACGCCACACCAGTCTACCTACGGGTATGAGGCCAGCACGGTGAGCACTAAAAACGTAGGACACTAAAGAGACCTTTCTACTGACTCTGAAAAACACCTAAAGAGAGATGCCCAGGGTACCTGCTCATCTCCGTGAACGTGCCTTAGGCATACTGCATCGAGGCATGAGGACGGCAGATGTGGCCAAGGCAATAAATTGCAATGTCCACACTGTGATATACCTAAGACAGCACTACAGGGCCTTTTAGGCCTGTTGTAAGGCCAGTCCTTACCAGACATCACTGGCAACACCATCGCCTATGGGCACAAACCCACCTTCGCTGGACCAGACAGGACTAGCAAAAAGTTCTCTTCACTGACGAGTCGCGGTTTTGGCTCACCCGGGGTGATGGTCGGACTTGCGTTTATCATCAAAGGAATGAGTGTTACACTGAGGCCTGTGTTCTGGAGTGGGATCGATTTGGAGGTGGAGGGTTTGTCAAGGTCTGGGGCGGTGTGTCAGCATCATTGGACTGAGCTTGTTGTTATTGCAGGCAATCTCAATGCTGTGCGTTACAGGGAAGACATCCTCCTCCCTCATGTGGTACCCTTCCTACATGCTCATCCTGACATGACCCTCCAACATGACAATGCCACCAGCCATACTGCTTGTTCTGTGCATGATTTCCTGCAAGACAGGAATGTCAGTGTTCTGCCATTGCCAGCGAAGAGCCCGGATCTCAATCCCATTTAGCACGTATTGGTCCTGTTGGATCAGAGGGTGAGAGCTAGGGCCCTTCCCCCCAGAAATGTCTGGGAACTTGCAAGTGCCTTGGAAGAGTGGGGTTCATTATCCTGCTGATCGAGGTCTCTGTCATCAGGTAATATCATTGCCATGAGGGCTTGTATGTGGTCTGCAACAATCTTTAGGTAGGTGGTACGTGTAGTGTGAGATGGTGGCAGCATGCATGGATGCCATTCTTTTACTTATATTACTTTATTTTTAAGAACACTAACCCACATAACTCAGATAGGACTAGCTCACACAATGCGTCTGCAAGGAATTTAAAAAGATTTATTCTACCTCCTCCTCCCAACATTATGGATGAGCTACTAGAGGGAGCCATGACTAAATGACAGGACTGCTTTGACAACTCAAACTAGGATATGTTCAAATGGGAAACTACTCAGGACAACCACACAGATTTAAACACCTATGCCTCATGTGTTTTAGCCTATATTAACTTCTGTATGGACACTTGTTACCACTGTTAAGAGTATTTGTACATTCCCCAACCAGAAACCTTGGATGAACAGAGATGTTCAAAATCTGTTGAAGGTATTTGACAATGCTTTCACGGAGGGAGATCCAGAGGCTTATAAAACAGCTATGTCAAATCTGAATAAAGGCATTAGTGAGGCGAAGCGCTGCTACAAAATGTGAATAGAGGACAGCTCAGACTCCCAGCATATGTGGCAAGGCATTAAGTCCATCACAGATAATAAACACAGCAAACACTTCTCTCCCTGATGATTTGAATCTCTTCTTCACACTGTTCGACATGGACAGCAACCAAGGACATTCACGGAGTTGTCCCGTAGCCACTCCTTTGTTATCTTGGCTGTGTTCTTAGGGTCGTTGTTCTGTTGGGAGAGGACCAGAGCACTCTGGAGCAAGTTTTCATCAAGGATGTCTCTGTACATTGCTGCATTCATCTTTCCCTCAATCCTGACTAGTCTCCCAGTTCTTGCAGCTGAAAAACATTCCCACAGCATGTTGCTGCCACCACCATGCTTCACTGTAGGGATGGTATTGGCCAGGTGATGAGCGGTGCCTGGATTCCTCCAGACATGAAGCTTACCATTCAGGCCAAAGTGTTCAATCTTTGTTTCATAAGACCAGATAATTTTGTTTCTCATGGTCTTAGAGTCCTTCCGGTGCATTTTGGCAAACTCCAGACGGGCTGTCTTGTGTCTTTTATTGAGGAGTGGCTTCTGTCTGGCCACTCTACCATACAGGCCTGATTGGTGGAGTGCTGCAGAGATGGTTGTTCTTCTGGAAGTTTCTCCTCTCTCCACAGAGAAACACTGGAGCTCTGTCAGATTGACCATCTGGTTCTTGGTCACCTCCCTGACTAAGGCCCTTCTCCCCAGATCACTCAGATTGGCTGGGCAGCCAGCTCTAGTAAGAGGCCTGGTGGTTCCAAACTTCTTCCATTTATGGATGATGGAGGCCACTGTGCTCATTGGGACCTTCAATACTGCAGAAATTTTTCAGTACCCTTCCCCAGATCTGTGCCACGCTACAATCCTGTCTCGGAGGTCTACAGACAATTCCTTGGACTTCATGGCTTGGTTTGTGCTCAGACATGCACTGTTAACTGTGGGACCTTATATAGACAGGTTTTTAAGACAGGTGCCTTTCTAAATCATGTCCAATCAACTGAATGTACCACAGGTGGACTCCAAGTTGTAGAATTATCTCAAGGATGATCAGTGGAAACAGGATGCACCTGAGCTCAATTTTGAGTGTCATGGCAAAGGCTGTGAATACTTATGTACATGTGATTTTATTTTTTTTTAATACATTTTCAAAGATTTCAAACAAACTTCTTTCAAGTTGTCATTATGGGGTATTGTTTGTAGAATTTTGAGGAAAATAGTGAATTTAATCCATTTTGGAATAAGGCTGTAACATAAAATGTTATGAATGCTGTGAATACTTTTGGATGCACTGTATATATATATATGTATATATATATATATATATATATATATATATATACACACATCCACATCCACATGTATATTTAGAATTTTCAAATGCCCTCAGTCACCACAATTAATCTTGTCACCATTCACTTTAATTGTATGGAAGAAAAAAAATTCAATGGAAGTGAAAACTGACCAAGGCTGTCAGTCCCTAAAATTCTACCCAACATCTCCTTTTGTGTTCTATGAAAGAAAGAAAATCTGGTTTTGAACTAAATAAGGGTGAGTAAATTATGACAGAATTTTCCTTCTTGGGTGAACCATCACTTTAAATATCAAAAAGAGAATGTGTGCATATGCTGGAATCTGTTGAGATTACACGAAAACAACGAAGATCACTTTGAGCAGTTTAAGTGGAATATTTAATGGTTGTTTCATGGGACAGACTGCTACCTAACAACATAAAGCAAACAATACATTGTTATTTGGAAATGTAAAGTACACACGGTCTAAAAAAATAAATAAATAAAAACAATTCACAACCAGATAGACTAAACCTTATAAGAAATCGAAAATGAATAATAATAAAAAAAAGCTTGTTTACACATACGTTATGAGGACACATCCACATTAACACATTTTCAGTTGAAAACTTAGTTTTCAAAGTGTCGTTTTTCAAAGTATGCCGTTCTAGAGAGCGTTTTAAAAATTCTTCATTTACAGAGGAAAATGCTGCTCCAGTGTGGAATCTGTGGATCAGAGGTGTAAAGTAGTAAAAACAATGTGTTTTCAAATGAAAACATTAGTGTGGGCATATCACTCTTTAAATTTTTTTTAAAAATGATGACATTACACAACTTGGGCTGAATAAGGGCTTGCAAAAAAACAAAACAAAAGAAGGTTTGCTTAAGACTGCATAGACCTGACTGAACATCAGTTTTATTTGTGAAATATGTAGCAGTAAGTCCTATGCTTTTGATTCTAGGGCCTGTTTTACACAGCGTGCGTAAGCAGCATTCACACAGCACGCATGAGCAGCAGAAGTGTTGCTGCAAGTAGTTTCAGTGCGGAGCCTATTTTTGTGGAGCGTAAAATGCAACACAGTGGTAAACTTATTGGAATTGCATTATAAACCTATTCACAAACCAGTGTAAGGTATTAACAGAGTTGCAAATTGTTGTTTATTTTCTTGAGGGTAAATTGGTACTTAATACACCTAAAATTAGATTTATCAAATATGCAATAAGAAATCGAAAAGCAATCAGATTAAATGATCTAGTTTCATCAAAATGATTACGTTTTTGAATACAATTTACATTTATGCATTTGGCAGATGCTTTTATCCAAAGTGACTTACAGTGCACTTATTACAGGGACAATCCCCACGGAGCAACCTGGAGTTAAGTGACTTGCTCAAGGACACAATGGTAGTGGATGTGGGGATCGAACCAGTGACCTTCTGATTACCAGTTATGTGCTTTAGCCCACTACACCACCACCACACAATTTCAGTTGTGCACTCTGTAATTTTAACCAGATTAAATATAGGAAGTAATCTACCCAACTTGAAGTATGTTTACATGCAAGTTTTTACATCAATTATGCTTAAACCGATCGACACGTGTAGATTTTTGCACATTAACCCGATTTCACGTTACATTTAACACCTTTACCGACATTCTTACAGGCTAATCCAATGTTAGCGCATGTTGTGCACACGCCTCTTCATGGAAAGACTTCAAAAGCAAAGAATAACTTGATTATTTAAAATCTCATGTAAATGCAGTTTTCTTTCTTTGGTGTGTATGTAAACAGGCCCCTTGTTAGCAATACAATCGGTTGCATTATAGGCTTTTATGAAGCAACAATGCGAACAACTCAACTATTTTTTTGTACAAAAAATATAAAATCTAAAACAATAAGCAGTTAAACCCAATGGATTAATAATAGTTCTTAGTCACTTACAATAACCATCATTTATAGTTGTTAAAGGATAAATAGTGTGGTCTCCCAGAAATCACTTTATTCTCATTTTGACCTGCACAATGTTTACTTGTCAGAAACGCTGTCAGTGTAAAAGCTCCATGCACGTCTGCTATTGCTTAGGCAAGCTGTGAGAAACAGGCCTTGGTGAATCACTCTGCCACATCTTCATGAATTAGTACACACAAGTCTGCTCAAGTTGATTTTATCCTTTATACTGATCTGAGCTCAGCGTTAAAATACAGAACTGTTGTTAGTGTTGATTAGCGACCATCTTGATGTACTGCAGGACATTATGTGCAGCAGTGTTGTGGGCATTACTACTGGTCATTCCAGAACCATGGCACACCGTCACCGGCCTGGTGGATAGCTCTACCAAACACTGGTACTGCCCGTTCACGGTCAGCTCATCTGAAAACACAGATAAACCTGTCACAGTATAGACTTTTGAATCTTAACATGGACATCACATCACATCACAAAATCATCGTTTATAGACATCATGTTAGGTTAATATCCAACCATGTTTGTGAAGATCCATGCTTTGTTTTACCTACGGCAGCCATGGTCTCGTTCAGGCTCATGCCGTTATACGGGTGATTGCAATGTCGCAGAAATGTTATAGATGTAAATTGTTGCCTTAGAGCCCACAAGTCTATGGAAAAGGTGGCGAACTTCATAACCAAACTGTTTTAAAGTTAGGACATTAATATTGCTTATGTCACACAAATAAAAGGTTTTCATATATTGAGCAGAGCATGTTTATGTCCATTCTAATCACACAATGAACCATAGTGCCAGAAGAGCTTGTTTTGACATACAACAAAAAGATTTCCAGTTACAAGTTTCATCATAGGCCTCACACAGTTCAGAAACACTGGAATGGACAGCAGCTAGTAACTAATCTGACCACCAAAGACAACAATCTTAACCTGAATGAACTAGGCAAATGTAAAGCAGACACAGCAGTCTACAGACACTAAGCCCTAAAGGTAGAACTATAAAACAGACATAACACAAGGACATGATTGCCAGATAACAAATTTATAGCCTCAGACTAACCAGAAACAATGACCTACCTAGTATCAAATCACACAGATTTTTTATAAATATATTAACTTACCTTTACTTGAACACTAAATCAATGCATCTCCATCACTTTGTTGTAAAAGTAGCTTGCTTGATCAAGTTTCGATTTTCTATTTAAATAGACTTCAATTAAATCCACATAGGTCACTGCAGATATCCATTTTAGTGCTTAATAACGCATTAGTTACGTGAACTTGAACGTGTTGGCGCAAAACTAAAATCTAACCTATCAGATAGCGTGACTGAAGGAGCTTCTGATTGACTTACTCATTTTGGTAAGCATGCTTACCTTGGCCATTTGTAGAAGTAGGGGTGACTTTGAATGAACATACAGTGTTGAATGAAAGAGTGGTAAACAATGTTTTGAATCAGAGAAAGCATAACAAAGTGCTTATACCTGAGGGTGGCGTCATATAACGGATTACTGTCTGTGTTGCTCAACTGAGATGAAAGATGACGAATTTGAATGAAAACAGTAGTTTATATTAACAATTATATTTAAATATTTCAGTGTCTTTTTTCTTTACCCTTCTTTTAGGTTAACAATACTTACCTTGCTTATATGGAAAGCACGTCCCTGGTCTTATTACAAAACCAAAATCTGCCTTTTCACCATCTCTGACATTCACATATGATAATTCTCCCCCAAGTGGCAGTTGTGATGAACTGTCAATTTGTTCACAATGGATTTTATTCATTGTGGGATAAGCTACCAAAGGTTTACCTCAGAATGATATTAGTGTGTGATTTTGTTGAGATTGATGAATGAATTATTAATACTTTTTATAGTTATGCTAATTAACAACAACAACAAAAGCCACAATACAGCATAAGTAGAAATTCATGGATATAATTTTAAATATGTAGGTTGTGCATGTGCAAAATTAAAAAAGCTTTTTGTGATATAATTTATCCGAAAATGTCAGATCCAGAGGTGGTCGCTAGCCCTCGCAGCTCCCATGCGACTCTCATTGGAAATGACAGACTTCCATCTGTTGTTGTTGGATGCTGCGAAAAGGCGGCTTTAAAACTATTAATAAACTATGGTCAACTTTCATAAGGGTAAATGTCAATTTCAGGGCTTTAAAGCCATCACCTTTGTAAATTGTGGACAACTTCTAATGCTTTCTGATTGTAGGAAAATATAACTGGTTTAGATTGCCTACAGAAATTCCAAGAGATTACTTATTTTTACTGTTTTTAGTACCAGTAAATTAACATCTGCATCCCAACTGAAAATCAATGCCTCAAAATGAACACTGTAAAGAGAGCATTTCAGGAAATTGCACTTATTTTTGTATAAAAATAATATCACTTCTATTATTAATTTCTGAAAATGGAAAATGGCTACTTGGGCCCAATTTGGAAATTTTCACTTAGGGCTGTACTCATATTTGTTGTCAGCGGTTTAGACATTAATGGCTGTGTGTTGAGTTATTTTGAGGGGACAGCAAATTTACACTGTTATACAAGCTGTACACTCACTATTTTACATTGTAGCAAAGTGTCATTTCTTCGGTGACGCTACATGACTGAAGCGGCTGCGGGGGAAAGAACAAGTAAGATCAATGCAACTCGGTGCACAAATCTGTCATGTTTCCATCAAAAGCAGGAGAATTTCAAAAAACTGTAATATAAGGAGAAACTCTAATTTCATGTTAAGTGTTTTCTATTTAAAAAAAGTTATACAATTTTTTTATTTATTATTAAACTAAAACTTTATTATTTTTTTGTGATACTATTTTAGCATGTTAGTCAAATAGATGGACGAGCCCAATTTTAAACACAGCGCTTTTCGTTGATGGGGAAGAAAACCCTTAACTGTAAAAAATACTGGCTCCATTGATCCGTTGTTCTGGGAAAGTTGTTGTTTATTAGAAGGAAACGCAGATAGAATTTTCATTCTCCCTGGTAGAAGCCTTTTCTATTATACCCTGAAGTTGCAATTTGCAACGAACGCGTATTTGCATCTGTCATTTGTGCTGTTTTTAAATAGTTTCCCAATGTAACATGCTCTAGTTGGACCTATGTGACAGCTGTAAGCTTGTCAGTTAAAAAATAACTTCAAAATGCATCTCGATACACCTGCATTTTGCTTGATGCGTTGTTTTAGCTCAAGGGCATGTTCAGCGCCAAGACCATTAACGGAATTAAAGTAAGTATGATTCTCATAAAAGAGTGACATCTCCCATGGAAAGCCAATGAGCCACGTTACGTGCTGCTGGCAAATGTGGCAAAATATATTTGTGCATTTACTCAACAAGCACGTCTGAAACTGCAGGGAATTAAGTGAAATCAGAGATCCTTCCCTTGAAATGCAAACACAGGTGACACATTTGAGATGCATGGTAATACGAGGTGGAAACAGCAATGCATCTCGGCTGACCCCATGTGATCAGATCACCGAAAACGCATATTAACTCCAGATAGAAACAGGGCAAATGAGAAGAGTTGGAGCCGAGTGATTTAAGAATGCTTTAAGCTGGGAGAGGAAACTGCAATCACTCGACTCTCTCTGCTCCACTCACATACTCTGTATTATTTATTTTAAACACCCTTTTAGAATGCATTTATGTTTAGAATGGAGATTGACATAATATGACTGAATATGTATTATGCATGTCCTTTTCTCTATTATGATATGTGCAACAGTGATGCATAAAACAGAAAGGAACAGAATGACTGCACTGCAGGAGGGTGTGAAGAAAAGGACCTCACCGATGTCCATGTATGTGACCTGAAATCCCTGCTCCAGAGAGAGCTCCAGAAGCAACTGAATGTAGTCTGTGTTTGGGATGCTCAGTGGCGTCCTCTTCAGGACAGCAATCTTCTCTCCTGTAGAGTGCCGAAGACTTTCTATATACACTCGAGAAGGTGGGCTCTGTGGACCACAAAGAACAGCAGTTCAAATGTGGATATATGACAACCTCTGATTATCCTAAAAAAAAACTAAAAAAAACTTTTAAAAAACTCATCTAGTAGAGGAAGCGTTACGCCATATTTA
This sequence comes from Xyrauchen texanus, assembly GCF_025860055.1. Lineage (NCBI taxonomy): Eukaryota > Metazoa > Chordata > Actinopteri > Cypriniformes > Catostomidae > Xyrauchen > Xyrauchen texanus. The sequence continues at coordinate 17,659,404 of NC_068289.1, forward strand.
AAACTCCTTTTACTACCCCTTGTGTCATTCTTAATCCAAAACATAAAAAGGAAAATTTTTGAATAGCCTAATCTTCAAGCAGCTCTTTTCTAGATTACAACAGTACCTACTGACCATGTCAAGCTCCCAAAAAAATAAATAAAAACTACCAAAAGGAACCAAAAGCACTATAAATGTGCTCATGCACAACATTCAAAGTCTCCTGAAGCATTACAATAGCTTTGTGTGAGGAACAGGACATTTAATTTGTTATTTACTGAAAATCATACCCACTGACTCTGAAAGCTCTGAAATCTAGTTTACGTCCATGTCAGCTTCAGATGTGTCGCACCAGGTTTGCTGCCACTGACACCAAATGTCATTGGTTCTCATATCATGTTACTAACTGCAAATGATTTTGAGGAAGATTTTCATTGAAATTACAATGTCTTCTCTGGGACTGCATCTAATGATTACTTTGATGATCAATTAATCGGATTAAAAAAAATTCAATTTTTATTTCCTGTATTTTATTAAAATGTGATTAAATTATAAAGTATTTGGTTCAATTTACAGAACTGAATTCTACTACACGATTCTATACACAATAATCTTTCAACAAAACCCGAAACATGAAAGTTAACTTTGAATTCATTATTATTAATATTATTAATACTTTTAGGACATATGCAAAACAGTTCCTTTCCTTTACTTGTAAGCTTAACAAAAAGAGTAAAATGATCCATCGGGGGATGGAAGGGGACAAAAAATAAAAAACAGCCCAACAGAGGGCAATGACACCAGAATAAAAATATTAATATAAATAATTCTGCCCAGCTGAAAAGACATAATATTAAAAATTCATATTGTAAGTTTGAAAAAGTAGTCACTCATTACATGTTTCTAAACTTTTTTCTATATAGAGAAAAAAATAATTATCAGGACCCTTTACATTATTATACATCATATTCAGCATACAGTTTATATAGTACAATCATCAGATTCACTCTTGCACAGAGAAGTCTCATATCAGACTTTGTGTAGACATCCCAAGCTCACTGTATTACATTTGATTACATGATGAGAAGATACCTAAAACACTTCAAAATTCAGCACACTTGGACCTCTGAGACATTGTGACATCCATGAAAGCTGTATAATTGATTACATCAAAACTGAAATCACAGTATGATGTTGCTAGCGTGTAATCAAAATGAGTGCACTGCCTTTCTCCATAGCAATCGGACTGATTGATGTGGACGCGCACACTCACATGCTTGGTAAAGTTTAATGGAGACTCTCCTTGTAATAAATATACAAGTTTTTGCGAAATGGAAATACACACCTAATTTGAATTCAAAACATGTATACATTAAACATAGAAAATAGCAGTAAAATGTAAGTTTTGCGCTGGAGAGAAACAAGTCTTTAGCTCAAGAAACAGCAAAATCCCTCTTTTAACGCACCTGATGCAGCAACCGTTAATAAAGTGCTCACATGCGATGGGCATCTTGGGTCATGTTTTTCCGCTTCATCTTTTCTCCATCGTTTTTCAAATGCGTTTTTGACAGGGTGGAGGTGGGGCCGGGATGTGATTCTACACACCCGGTCCCTTATCAGGCTAATCAAGCCTCCAAAAGGGATAAAGGCCGACTGCGGAAGGTGGTGCGAGAGAGAGAGAGAGAATGTTTACGGCCAGCTGACCGCAATGTTACTTACAACATTCTTTCTCAGCCCTGGAACTCAAACCATTTTGTGATGCCCCTCAAAATATATATTCAAGTAATTAAATTAATATCATACATGTGTGACTATTCAACTAATGGCTTAAACTAACGACTACTAGTCCACTAGGAAAATCTTTGGTCAGGGTCAGAGTAGTTTCAGAGTAGTTTCAGCACTTGACAAACGCTACGGCAGTGTTTTACCCGTTTTGCCAAATTACTTTTATGAATGTTGCCTATGATGCTTATATAAAATACAGCCCATTGCAACAAATTTACTAGCTTGGAGAAGACTGGTCTGGTTGTATGGGTTCGGGAACGGGAACATTTTCTAAAATAATCTGCTGCTGTATAGAAAAAATAAGCATAAAGGTTCTTCAAAAATACTCCTTTTGTATTACACAGTTAAATAAGCATGAGGGGGGATAAAAGATACTTTTTTTGGGTGAACTATTCCTTTAAAATAAAAGATCCTCAGTGGGAGTATTTATGCATTTTAAAATGTAATTACTTCATCAAAAGGAGTGTGTTATCTCCATCATGGGTTTACCTGGAAACCATGCACTCTGAATAAATATGTGTATGTGTGTGTGTGTGTGTGTGTGTGTGTGTGTGTGTGTGTGTGTGTGTGTGTGTGTGAGAATACACTAACCCATGTGATTTCAGGAGATCCTGACAAACTCTGTAATTTTCCCAGCATCCGCTCAGCTGCTGCTCGTCTGGCCAGCTTTTTTGAGCTGCCTGTCCCTGAAGAGCAAGAACAAATTAAACATCATCAGTACCTTTATGATCAGTGTGCATTGTGATGTCACACAATGAAAAGCAGCAAATGGTACCGGTCTCCTCCAGTCCTTCGAGACGACAGGTAACAGTGAACTCTTTCATGTGATCAGGCCCTGATTCCATACACACCATATACTCTGGAAGGCACCACACCCTCTGCATGGCCAGTTCCTGTCAGTTCAGCATGTACACAACAGTATTAATAAAAAAATACTCAGGCTTGACAGGTTTATCATTTTAATTGCTACAAACACAAATCACTTTTTTATTTGTTAAATGTTATGTTTGTCAGTCTATTTACATGAGTTTCTATTCAGCTTGTCACACTTATACATTTGGTAGCCAGCTATGATTAGTAATATGTTGACATGGGTCAATAGAAATGCATTTATATGACTCTAGGTGAAATAACTCCAATGTATTTAATCTCGCAAGCTGAATTCTTATGGGAATATTCACATAAAACATAGAAAATCTCTCATCATTTTTATTGCACTGTAGTTACAATGCAATTTTTGTTTTCCACAAATTCAAGTGAATACAAAATCCATATCTTTATCCTTATAATGCATATTTTGTTAACTTGATTAAATAATCAAGAATTTTAAATCAAAGCAAGAGGATATTCATAGTACCATTTGTTCTCATTATAAAGTTCAGATTATAATCAGTTTAATAGGGCTGGGTATTGATACAGATTTTCCGATTCAATTGAATTCAGATTCACTTGGGTATGCTTCAGTTAATAAAATTACATGTACAGAGAACCTTCCTATTTGGGACATTATGAAAATGACATTTTATTTTAACATCAACTTTTTGGTAACATTTGAGCTTTTTAGAAGAAAAAAAATGACAAATATCATGCATTCCATCAATAAACATTTTGTGAAATTGCATTTATTATATTACATAAATATAGTTGCATGCTCATGGTTTACATTAGAGACAGACCAATATATCGGTTTTACAGATTAATCGGTACCAATAGTTGCTTTTTGGTTATCAACAAAATTCTATGCAAATACCTGTAATTTTTTTTATTCCTTACCAGTAAACCTCATCTAATGAAACAAACTCTTTTATCAGGTTAATACACAGGCTATAAAAATCTTTATTTGGTAATTACTTCCATATAGAGCATTTTAAGGTAGCCAAGTCCGAATACCTGGTGTATTTCAGACTTGTTTATAGTTAAAAGTCCTGCGTTATGCACCAAATCTTCACTTTCCTGGGTACTATTGAGATTTTGGTTGCACAATAAACTGCTTTTGCACAATAGACTACTCTTGTAGCCACTGTATTTGTGCCCTTTATAGTGAGGAAAGACTTAGAAATGTATCATTCTAGAAATCTAATCTAAAACACTAACTGGCCATTTAATTTGTTATCTGCATTTTCCGCCACTTAAGTTATCGCCAAAATCCACTATCGGTCACCTCTAGTTTACATGCATATGTTCGATAAATTATTTATATGACATGTGGAATAAGTACTAAAACCAGTGGTTCTCATCACGTTGATCGCGATCAAACTATCGAGGTATCAAGAATATGGGGGTCGACCGATGTTTTTTTTGTTTTTTTTCAGGGACAATACCGATAATTAGTAATCAAGGAGACCGATAACCGATATTTGGGGCCATTATACATTTGAGAAAAAAATTTACATTTGTGTCAAAATTTACACAAACACAAAATGTCATATGGTCTCAACCTTTCCATCTCACCAAAGCTCCAGCCATTCTGACTACTGACAAGCAATAGTACTTTGTAAAATGAGGAAAAATTATAAATCATAAATCAAGTCAAAAAGTCTCTTAAGAAATGGGCAAGAATGACGACATTGTGGCCAAAGACAACCAAATTAGTGGACTATGGAGGATCTTCTACCATTTATATATAGCCTATATACAGTATAGTATACAGTATAGGAAAGATACTGTATGGAGGTTAAGGGGTAACCTCTTAGAGAAAAAAAGTCTTAATGAACCATTTATAGATTTTCCTTGGAAAGCAAATCTACCAAAAACAAAACAATGTACATCTAAATAATGCAGTTTAAAAATACTTTTTGCTATAGTTATGTATAAATGGGCAGTAACACTTTATTTTGATGGTTCCAAGTAGATTCAGTTGATTTAACGGACTATAAGTGACTTATCAACTGGCATGCTATAGCTAGTAAACAGTGTTTCAACAAATATTCAGTAGACTTTCAGTAGCCTGCATATAGATCTCTATTTATGACCTACTTACATTATTGTTGAGAACATCAGTTCACTAAAAGGTCATTAATAAAGATCTATATACAGGCTACTGAACGTTTCTTGAAACACTGTTTACTAGCTATAGCAAGCCAGTTGATAAGTCACTTATAGTCGGTTAAATGGGACCACTTGGGACCATCAAAATAGTGTTACCAAATGGGCTGACTATCAAATAATGGGAAAGTTTTCATCATAAGCAGAGAACTCAATTTCTAAGTTTTGGTTGTCTTTCTTGCCATCCACGCCAGAGTTGATATTTCTAATACATTTTCACAAAATGTAAACAAAGATTTGTTTATCAACAACAGGCTCGAAACATGTTGATTAATTAAGCTAATTTGAGAAGGGGAAAAAAAATTCTAGTCTAGTCCACAATAAATTGTCCTGTAACAAACCTTGCTTAGCTGAACCATCAGAGTCATATCAGACAAAGCTTCATTTTCTGCAGTGTATTTTAGCAAAAGATACCAGTATCCATCTATATTGCTGCTCACAGTGTTTCTCTGCTACGGTCTACTGTCGATAAGATAACCGCATCTGCAGCTCTACTATGCAGTGCTTCATGTCGCGGGCCAGTGGAAAGAGGCAATGGGTGCGGAGCACGAAAGGGCATTAATAAAGCGTGTTCAGTGCTAGAGAAAAATATTCAAGGATAAAGCACCGAAAGATCAGTGCTATTTACATCCAGGATCACTTGCTGTGAACACCGCTCCATTGTTTTGTCACACTGCTAACCTAAAGTGTAGAAATGGTGAGATGGTGTAATCTTTGTCATGATGTCTTGCAGTCCAGACAGAACAAATCCAGGGATGAAACCGGACCACAGTCTGCTACTTGGTGACTGCTGTCAAAGAGTATTTTGATGTTTAATGCAACTTCAGTATCTGCATCCTCACCTTTGAAGCAAGTCTCTTTTCCACCTCACCCCCACGAATACAGAGTACAGTGTCGATTGGCCATGTACTCGTGACATACACTCACCTAAAGGATTATTAGGAACACCATACTAATACTGTGTTTGACCCCCTTTCGCCTTCAGAACTGCCTTAATTCTACGTGGCATTGATTCAACAAGGTGCTGAAAGCATTCTTTAGAAATGTTGGCCCATATTGATAGGATAGCATCTTGCAGTTGATGGAGATTTGTGGGATGCACATCCAGGGCACAAAGCTCCCGTTCCACCACATCCCAAAGATGCTCTATTGGGTTGAGATCTGGTGACTGTGGGGGCCATTTTAGTACAGTGAACTCATTGTCATGTTCAAGAAACCAATTTGAAATGATTCGAGCTTTGTGACATGTTGCATTATCCTGCTGGAAGTAGCCATCAGAGGACGGGTACATGGTGGCCATAAAGGGATGGACATGGTCAGAAACAATGCTCAGGTAGGCCGTGGCATTTAAACGATGCCCAATTGGCACTAAGGGGCCTAAAGTGTGCCAAGAAAACATCCCCCACACCATTACACCACCACCACCAGCCTGCACAGTGGTAACAAGGCATGATGGATCCATGTTCTCATTCTGTTTACGCCAAATTCTGACTCTACCATCTGAATGTCTCAACAGAAATCGAGACTCATCAGACCAGGCAACATTTTTCCAGTCTTCAACTGTCCAATTTTGGTGAGCTCTTGCAAATTGTAGCCTCTTCTATCAGCTTGAATCAGTCGGCCCATTCTCCTCTGACCTCTAGCATCAACAAGGCATTTTCGCCCACAGGACTGCCGCATACTGGATGTTTTTCCCTTTTCACACCATTCTTTGTAAACCCTAGAAATAGTTGTGCGTGAAAATCCCAGTAACTGAGCAGATTGTGAAATACTCAGACCAGCCCGTCTGGCACCAACAACCATGCCACGCACAAAATTGCGTGAAAATTAAATCACCTTTCTTTCCCATTCTGACATTCAGTTTGGAGATCAGGAGATTGTCTTGACCAGGACCACACCTCTAAATGCATTGAAGCAACTGCCATGTGATTGGTTGATTAGATAATTGCATTAATGAGAAATTGAACAGGTGTTCCTAATAATCCTTTAGGTGAGTGTATAATCAATCCGATAATACTGTGGGCGGGACATTAAGGCAGACTACAATCAGTCAACTTTCAGAGAGAGGTGGTGGCATCAGTGTCAACGGAGCAAATTTTAAAGTTTATCGGCAATCAGATCAGACAAAAATAACGATTCCGATCATTCAAAAAAATTATGAATATTGGATACGCGACAATCGGTCAGCCCCTATCAAGAATAGTCACATTTAACTGGTATTGGTACAGACTATTGAAATTTTGGTATTGTGACAACACAGCTTACAATGTATAGCCTATTTAAACTGAATGGAAGATCGTACTATAATAACATTGTGAAAATAGAAGTGGTCACTTCCATAGAAGTATGAGCAGCCCTGGCTAAAAGGGAACGGTCTCTTTAAATATAGCAGCAGTACAGAGAGAATCTCATAGAAGTGTTTTAGTTCAGGAGCTTATTACCAAAAGTGGAATCCCATGGCTTCTTTAACAGATCAGAGCTATGTGTGATTAGAATTAAATGTTTATTTTTTGCCGTTTTTTGATCAACAACTGACAGTAAATAACAGAAAGGGTATTAAAAAAGACACAATGCAATGATTAATTAATTGCGGGGATCTCGTCTTTCGACACATTACACGCAATGAGAAAACTGGTGAATGAGGTTGAAAGAGACTAGGTAGCATAAATCAATAATTGTATAAAAGGTCAGTCCCCCTTCTTTTCTTTTCTTGAAAACTATTCCTTTTTCTTGTCTTGGCTTATTGAACCCTCTGTGTGAATTTTACATTCTCTCCATACTTTAAATCAGTCTAAATTAACCTGTACTCCCTTATATATATATATATATAAGAAGATTTGACTATTTCTAATATTGTTGTATTATATTGTCTTAACTTGTTAAATCTCAAATTGTAAAAAAAAAAAATAATAATATTATTTGTTCAAACATTGTAGAGAAAGATTCTTGGTGCGGAAACCTAAAAATACCAGGTGAAATCTTAAAATGTACAAGACAGTGGCAAATCACAGACATTTTGGTCTCATATGTAAGTGCAATCATATTGTAGAAGGTTGCGCATAGAGTAAAATTTTGATCTTGTGATTTTAAGAATTGATATCAGAATCATTCAAATGAAGATTGTGGTTACTCGGGAAATGTATACGTTTACCCAGCCCTAAATTCTACAGAGTGGTATATTTCATCCCATACATACATTTTACAAACCATTGCCCAATAGATCTGAATATTTATTTGTTGTTGTTGTTGATGATGATGATTTTACCCATGCCAGTATCAGGAAAATCCTTTATCTGTCTTCTTTTACTGACAAACACACAAAAGTGGCTCCCCAATTATTATGCCTTAAATATATTGCAGTAAAGTTTTTTATTGGTTACCTGCAGTATTCCCACAGGGTTGGACACATCGCCTACTTCAGAAGGAAGGCCATTATTCTCCCTCCGATCACTATGAAAGTTTCAGGAAACATCAGTAAATGTTATCTCAAATGTACATTGTAATCTACAATATTTTTTTTTTATAACAAATTCTACAATGTGTTGTGTACTTAGGCTGGGTGTCCAGTTTCAATAATTTTATAGAGGCTTCTGCAGCTTCATGCTTTGCAGCCTTTTTAGTCGATCCTTCACCTTAAAGAACAGAACAATAGCAATCAATAAAATAACAGAGTAGCTACAGTTCTGTAATGTATTAACTCAAATACACTGCTAGTTACCAGATACATAAATAAATGGCATGAAAAAGAGACTGCAAATGGAAGAAAAAGAGACTGCATTAAGATACGAGGGAAATTAAATAAAAACAACAACTATTTGGGAAATAGGTCATCTAGGACAATGGTCAAATATTCAGTTTAGGCTACAGTCATTATAAAGAAATAAATAAATCTGACAACAAAATGCCACAATTGACCATTCAGACAAACAGACAGACAGACAGAGAGAATTCATTCATAAAGTATTCAGAACCCTTAATTTTTTTTAAATCTGTCCTGAAGCAAAACCATTTGGGAACCACAGAGTTAAAGGTACAGACAGGAGCATTCTGCAGTATATGTTAATTATTAATAATCATAGGATATTACTTTAAAACCTCACACAGCTGATGTTATTTTTCATTTTGTAGTTAATTTTACATGCTATGCTAACATGTAAACTAACATGCTTTAGTTATATAACATGTTACAGTTTATAATATATATATATATATATATATATATTAGTATAATTCGGTTTATTTATTCAATTTGTTTTTGAAAGGGATACTTTTAATTTTTTCCATTAAAAAATGGTTTCCAGTTTCAATTCAAAATTCTTCTTTAAGCCATTGTAACCGATAATAATTGTGTAATTCCGTATACAATGAAACTGTGATATTTGAGACAGTTATCATACCATGAATATCTCATACCATTGCAAACCTAACTACACCACTGATCCTAGTGGTGAAGCATGGTTGTGGTAGCATCATCCTGAGGGGGTGTTTTATCAGTGGCAGGGACTGGTCAGGGTTGAAGGAAAGCTGAACACATTAATGAAATCTCTGTATTTTCCAAGGACCTGGTCCAAAATGCTCAGGACTTCAGACTGGGCCAAAGGTTCACCTTCCAACCAGACAATGATCCCAAACACACAGCCAAGACAATGCAAGAGTGGCTTAGGGACACCTCTGTGAATGTCCTTGAGTGGCCCAGCCAGAGCCCGGGCTTGAACCCAATCGAACATCTCTGGAGAGACCTGAAAAAGGCTTTCCACTGACAATCCCCATCCAACCTGACAGAGCTTGAGAGCATCTGCAGAGATTAATGGCAGAAAATTCCCAAAGGTGTGCAAAGATTGTCACATCATACCCAAAAAGACTTGAGGGTGTAATCGCAGTCAAAAGTGCTTCACCAATTACTGAGTTAAGGGTCTGAATACTTATGTCAATGTGATATTTCAGTCTTTTATTTTTAATTCATTTGCAAAGTTATTAAAAATCTGTTTTTGCTTTGTCATTATGGGGTATGGTGTAGACTGATGTAAGAAAAAACATAAATATATACATATATATATATATATATATATATATATATATTTTAAGCATTTTACCCTAAGGCTGCAATATAACAAAATTAAGGGGTCTCGATACTTTCTGAATGCACGATAGATCGATAATACTACTACAGAAAAGTAGAAAACTCAAAGAGATCTGTCTGACCTGTGCAGGTAATTTCTCCTATGGTGACACTAAACATGAAACAGGGCTGGTGCGCGTCTCCGTCAGCGCGTAGTAGCTCGTACGTAGGTGCGCTGCCGATTTTTATGCCATATTCATGTAGAATCTGGATGGGTGTTTTATCCGGACATCTGACACGGTGATTTGCCAAACTGACGCTGGAAGCAGAACCCCATCACATAAACAATAGACCAATGGTCAAACAAAAGACTAAGAGAGACGCGATTTCAGAACAGAGCAAACGAGCACCAGACAATGCATGCAGTGACCAGTGCGTGAAAGAAACACTATTCTAGTATGCAAAACAACATCCTGTCTTTTTTTATTTGTGCATATGTCTAACAGCGTGGCACATCATGTTCGGGTTCAGTCTAAACACACCGGAGGCGCTGCGAAGAGTCGAGATAAGCTACATCATGTGTTATCTATCTATTATATACATTATGATTATTACTATATCTATTATATGTATATCTAATGTATATCTATTATACACATTATGATTATATAAATATGCAGATTAAAGAATACAAGCTTGTGTGTTATATTTAAGAGTTGCTCACTGTGAATCGGCCATCATTGCTGTGCGGCTATTGGAACGATTGACAAAAGTGCTGTCCAATAATACTACTCAATACTAAATATAAGTCCCGCCTTCTAATCATTACTACCAATCGCAGTTCGATTTACTTTGTAAATGTTGTACGTAAGTGTTGGCTGTAACCAATCAATACTCGCTTCTAATGTACGAATATTAATTAGGTCGCCATTATTATTATTATTGTTTGTGCACTTGGTTCATTTGCGGTCATGTTTTGTTTTTTTTACATATATGTATTCATATATGTATATTTTTATGTAAAATATACTTGTAGAATTCCAGAAATGTCAACTTATACTCTATGTAAGACCTGGTATAATTGTTTGTTTCTCTGTCTGAAATGTTACATTTTAATCTAAAAATTATGTTGACTATTGTCTTTGCAGTGTATGATACATCTGAGTTTTTTTTTCTCTGACTTTTACACTTTTTGCGGTTTCCTTGGACTGTAAGGTGCAGCATACAACCAAGAATATGACCACAGCAAATCTGCATTTGAAATACACGTGGACACATATATTCTTTAATAAAAGTATACAAACAACTGTAAATGCCAAAAACACAGAAATAAATAAAATGTATAATATTGCATTATGCCTTGCGCAACTTCTCTTAGTAAAGTTAAGATACAACAAAAGCTGTCACTTTGGAAATCTGTTCAGAGTGAGGCAGTAGGTGCAGGAATGTAAACTGCATACATTACTTTGTCTTATTTTTCCCTGAATTCAAACATATTCACTGGTGTCTAAAAGTTTGGAATAATGTACAGATTTAGCTCTTATGTAAAGAAATTGGTACTTTTATTCAACTGATCACAATGTCAGGACAACATAACATGAAAAATTACTATTACAAAATGTTCTGAACTTCTGAAACTACTTCAAAGAGTTCTCATCAAAAAATCCTCCACGTGCAGCAAATCAAGTGGTTTTTATTGTCGTTCAACCATATACAGTTAGTACAGTACACAGTGAAATGAGACAACGTTCCTCCAGGACCATGGTGATACATAAAACAACATAGGACAAACACAGAACCACATGAGACTACACAGACTAAATAACATACCTATATAAAATGCATGTGCAAACGTGTGCAAAAAGTACAGGACAGTACAATTAATTACTAAAAATTAACAGGACAATGGGCAGAGACTGTGCAGCAGCGATCACTACACAGTAGCGCAAAAAGATAAAAATGCCAAATGTAAACATAACTTACTATGAGATATGAGATGTTCTATGCACATGTACTATCCACCTCGGTAGCAGCCAGGTATAAAGTGACAATAATTCAAGTGCAACTCAGGACACGTGTGTGTGTGTTAGTCCAGTCTCTGAGTATTGAGGAGTCTGATGGCTTGGGGGAAGAAGCTGTTACACAGTCTGGCCGTGAGGGCCCGAATGTTTCGGTACCTTTTGCCAGACGGCAGGAGGGTGAAGAGTTTGTGTAAGGAGTGTGTGGGGTAATCCACAATGCTGGTTGCTTTGCGGATGCAGTGTTTTTTGTAACTGTCTTTGATGGAGGGAAGAGAGACCCCGATGATCTTCTCAGCTGTCCTCACTATCCTCTGCAGGGCTTTGCGGTCCGAAATGGTGCAAGTCCCAAACCAGGCAGTGATGCAGCTGCTCAGGATGCTCTCAATAGTCCCTCTATAGAATGATAGTGAGGATGGGGGGTGGGAGATGTGCTTTCCTCAGCCTTCGAAGAAAGTAGAGACGCTGCTGGGCTTTCTTGGTAATAGAGCTGGTGTTGAGGGACCAGGTGAGGTTCTCCACCTGGTGAAAACCAAGGAATTTGGTGCTCTTGACGATCTCCACAGAGGAGCTGTCGATGTTCACTGGAGAGCGATCACTCTGTGCCCTCCTAAAGTCAACAACCATCTCTTTTGTTTTGTCCAAATTCAGAGACAGGTTGTTGGCTCTACACCAGTCCGTTAGCCGCATCACCTCCTCTCTGTATGCTGACTCGTTGTTCTTGCTGATGAGACCCACCACGGTTGTGTCATCAGCGACCTTAATGATGTGGTTCGAGCTGTGCATTGCTGCACAGTCGTGAGTCAGCAGGGTGAACAGCAGTGGACTGAGCACACAGCCCTGGGGGGCCACAGTGCTCAGTATGGTGGTGGTGGAGATGCTGTTCCCGATCCGGAATTACTGAGGTCTCCCAGTCAGAAAGTCCAGGATCCAGTTGAAGAGGGAGGAGTCCAGGTTCAGCTTTCCAATCAGGTGCTGAGGAATTATCGCGTTGAATGCTGAGCTGAAGTCTATGAACAGCATTCGAAAATATGAGTCCTTTTTATCTAGGTGGGTGAGGGCCAGATGGAGGGTGACAGCAATGACAGCTTTGCAGATCCTTGGCATTCTAGTTGTCAGTTTGTCCAGATCCACAGGTGACATTTCACCCCACACTTACTGTAGCACTTCCCATTGATGTGGCTGTCTTGTCGGCCACTTCTCATGTATGGAGACCCAAACCTGCAAAAATAATAAATAAATAAATGTAAAAAAAATAAAGGAATAAATGTCTTGATAAATGAAATATACTTAGTTTTTAATTACATTTATTCCTGAATTTATTATTGTATGACTTTATTAGAAAATAAAGGAATAAAGTCATACAATAATAAATTCAGGAATAAATGTCTTGATAAATGAAATATAATTAGTTTTTAATTACATTTATTCCTGAATTTATTATTGTATGACTTTATTCCTTTATTTTCTATATTTATTTTTAACTTTATTGTTATTTATTCATTTATTTTGCATTGTTTTTTTATTTTTTTATGTTTTCATTTATTTTTTATATTTATTTATTCCCACATATATGTATTTCCATATTTATATATTCCCATATATATTTATCTATTTATACATGTATTTATTTGTACTTTTCTGTGTGCAACATGGAAATGAGGGAGGCGGTCCTTACGTATCTCTACTACCAGGCAACTTTACGTCCTGAAGACGGCCCTCCTGATCACGCTTGCTTCCATCAAGAGGGTTGTGGACTGCAAGCATTCTCTGTCAGCGACACTTGCCTGGAGTTCGGTCTGGCAGACACTCACGTCATCCTAAGACCACGACCGGGCTACGTGCCCAAGGTTCATACGACTCCCTTTAGAGACCAGGTAGTGAACTTGCAAGCGCTGCCCTGGGAGGAGGCAGACCCAGCCCCTTCGTTGCTGTATCCAGTGCATGACCTGCCTACTTATGTGGACCGCACGCAGAGCTTAAGACATTCTGAGCAGGTCTTTGTCTGCTTTGATGGACAGCAGAAAGGGAACGCCATCTCCAAACAGAGGCTTTCCCACTGGGTGGTTGACGCAATAGAATTGGCCTATCACACCCAGGCTGTGCCCGCACCATTGCGGGTTCGAGCACACTCAACGAGAAATGTGGCATCCTCGTGGGCACTGGCCAACGGCACCTCCGTAGCAGACATATGCAGAGCAGCGAGTTGGGCAACACCCAATAACTTTACGAGATTTTACAATCTCAGAGTTGAGACGGTTTCCTCCCGTGTTCTCTCAGGTCCGAGCCAGTAGAACTCGGTAATGCGGAAACAACTGACCGGGTGAACCGCTTGCATCTAGCGCCTTTCCCCTCCACTGAGGCGATCTCGTGCTCTCTTATCCCAGGAGATCCCACTAACTCAGCTCCCTGCATGACTCCTCCATAGCCCTCTGGTCCGCAAATTCAGTGGAGGAATCCCCCGACCAGACCCACTACGAGTACTCAAACTACTCTGTACTAGAATAGGTGCTCCATAGGACAGGCCCCCGTGTTGACTTATCCCCCTGTGTGTATTTTCCGCGGTACGGTCCCCTTGCGAGCAGACCCACGTCTCCATTGGGCATTCCCCACTGCCCCCCGGTTGCCATGTTTGCAGCAACTCCTCCCTCTCAACAGGTAGGATCTACCACCGCGCCATTCTCCACATGTGGCCTGAAAACCCATGTGATGTATTTCACCAATCTTTACCTCCCCTAGCCTGGGCAGGTGTGGTCTCCGTGGGGTCTTTTCCCCCTGAAAGAATAGGAATTGGAAAAGAATGCCTTCCCTGATGCATGTGATAGTGTTAAGATGGCGTGGCTTGCTCCCATGCTTGGCACGTCACCATGTTCCCCCCTTTGGTGTGTAGGGATCCAGAAGGTTATGACAATTTTATGGGGCATTGGGGAAGGGTACGTGCAGTCTGGCGCACAGATCGGTATGTCACTGAATTATGAATTATGCCTCTTTTAATACCCTTTCTGTTCTTTACAGTCATTTGTTGATTAAAGACAACAAAAAATAAATATTTAATTCTAATCACACATGGATGCACTAAAGAAATCATGCACGTCTTCTCTTGTTATCTGCGTTTACTGGCTGATGTCGCTAGTCTTAAAGAGACAATGCCAGTTAACAATGTTAATACTTGTAAATAGTACAAATTATGCAAGTAAAAAATAAAATTTAACAAAATACATTTATATGCAATTTCAAGACATTGAATAGACTGGATAAGAACATTATCTAAGAGCTTAAATGTGACCAATTTGATGAAAAACGAATGATAAAATATAATTTGTAAAATTAATATTTTCGAATACCTATAAGGGTTACCTAGAAGTTTCTTTTAAAATTAAGAGAGAGTAAATTTCCTTCATATGTAACCAATATGGACAGTGTAACATAAATGTACCCATGTGAATGGCTATTGAATAAAATCTAATTGGAAAATTTGTATCAATTCCTAGCCCTAATCATTACTGATTACTGTTAATTTGATCACTTTAGTTATTTCATTTATTTCATAAACAGTTTTGAGGACGCTCAGCCTCCTTTTGCCTCCTCTGAGGGACTGCCACTGAAAGTTTTTCTATTTCTAATGTAACATTAATGACAGTCCGCAGATCTGCTTACATAGGCTAAGAGTGATTAATTACAAGGTTCATACGAGTAATATGTTAATGAATTGAACTACACTAGTCATGCTGTTTGAAATGCAATACTACATACAGAACTCTACACAGTGCACTTTATGCTGCCTACTGTTATTTGGCATTACGGCATTATTTTTCTACAAATAGCCACAATAAATGTTTCTGAAACTTACATGATGGAATCTTACCTCTTGATTCTCAATAACAGTCATATTTAAGCACTTGTTTTCAATCATTTTGTTGAATTCCAAATGCTGGCTCTGATCTAAGACATAACTATTAACTTCAATAACATTAAATATTTCATAGTTTTACAGCTATTTGTAATTAAAGGAATACTTTAGTTCACCCAATAATGATTCATAATTTCTAATTTATTCACCCCATGTTGTTTCATTCTACCTAGCTCGACAGAAGAAAGTTACATGGGAAAGAAACAACATGAGGGCATGAGTGAATGATGACAGAATTGTCATTTTTGAGAAGTTTTTGAAAAGCCGCAAAAAATAAAGAAAATAGAATTCGGACATGAACTTTAATTCAGGGAATACCAATACCAGTATTAATATATAGAATTTATAAATAAGCACCTCTTGTTGGTATACAAAGCATAAACTACAATGATATCTGGGTCAATCCAATTTAGGCAATATGATGAAGTAACTTGCCTACACAGAAAAGATGTAAATATCAGAAAGACTAAATCAGGTGATACCTCAGCTGGTGTGTATGACACAGAAGACAATGTCTCCTGTGCAATAAACATTTAACCGACTGTCAAAAGACAAAAAATTAAAACAACTGTATAAAGCACATGATTATTGTATTATATGGTTCACAAATACTTCAATAAAGTATCTAATGCATTTAATTAATCATTTAATCTCCTTGTACACTACCAATCAAATTAATAATCTGAACTCAATGACCCATTTTCACTTATCATAAACATCAAATAAACAACTGAACTCACTCTCTATTATATATAGAATAATATTTTTTTCTAAAGTGGGATTGATATTTCCTACTATTTTCTGTAGGATGTCCAAATTATTTTCATCCAAAAGGTCTTCCTTTTCCAGCTCGACAATTGCAACAGCATCTAAAAGAAATCATTTGGCAGACAAACATCACAGTTCCATCCCATGCAGAAATATGTTGTCAAAGGCTGTGTTGGTGCTTTCTCTCTCACCATGTCCCAGTATAGTTTTTTCTTTGGTAGTGTTTTGCTCAGCAGGAATTTGATGTTTTTAAGGTCCTCATCAGTGATGGACTCTAACATCTCAAACAACAACTGTCTGAAATGTATGTAGAAAAATAAATACTGCTCATATTACAAAGAAACTTAAAGGAATATGCCAGGTTAAATACCAGATAAACTTAATCAACAGCATTTGTAGCATAATGTTGATTACCACAAAAAAATTATTTCGATATGTCCCTTTTTAAAAAACAAAAACAAAAAACAATACAATAAGGCCCTTACAATGCAATCTAAGCACAGGTTCTGGATCAGGCTGTGCTTGAGCAGCTTTAGAAGCAGAGATAAATCTTCTGGTGACAGCAGACCTCTGGTCTCAAGCAGAAGAAACAGCTCTCTGGCTGTGGACACAGTACTGAAGACTTTAAGACTGAGCAGATCAGACCACAGAAACACCAGGTCCTTCACCTCATCTTGACTGAGAGACTCCTGCACTCTCAACAGCATCTGCTAAAACTCCATCTTCTTCTTTCAGAGAAATGAGCCTCCACTCTAGAACACAGAGCTGTTTCACTTTCAATCACCACCACACAGATCAGATGCAATGGCCTTAAGAATTATTTAGACATACTTTTTTAACGAAATATCAAACCAAGTGGCATTTATTTTAAGTTTATACAGCACAAACACACTTTATGAAAGACATACTGTTCAAAATGTAGACAAATAGTATTTTAACACTTTCTGGTGGTCAAATGTTAGTCAGACATGTCTATAGTCAATGTGCTGAACTCCACCTGTGGTTACTCTACTAGGACACCAGTGTGAATTTGAGGTCAACTAACTTCATAAATCCACTAAAAATCTGATGGCGTCAGAACATAGCACAGACTTTTTGCCTGTGAGTAACTAATTCTCGTAAGCGGCCAACACGAATAACTCTGGTATTGTTATGATGCAGACGAGGGCAAACAAGGAGTGGGATCAAAATGCAGTTTATTATAAATTAAATTGAATACAAAACAAACAGGAACAAATGAAAACCTCCACCTGGGGAAAACAAAACTAAATCAGGAAAACATCGAGGGTACACGGAACTGGATGAAAAACGGGCAGACAGGCAATGGCGCAAAACATCAACATTCATTAAACAACGACCGACAGAGACTGAACAAACAACCAGGGTTTAAATACAGAAAGGAACAAACAAGGGAATGAGGGACACCTGGGGAAACAATCAGGGAAGGAGGAACAATCATAAAAAGAAACTACAAAGGACTACAAAAACCAAACAGGAAACAGGAACTAAACTAAACTTCAACATAAAAGCACAAAAACAAAAAGACAACAGTGAACATGACAGAATCCCCCCTCAAAGGATCGGATTTCAGACGATCCTAAAACAAAAATGACAAAAAACCCACAAAAAACAAAATGAGGGCACCAGGGGCAAACAGACAGTCCAAGGGGGCACAAGGGGCAGACAGACAGAACAAGGGGGTACAAGGGGCAAGAGGGCAGTCCAAGGGGGCACAAGGGGCAGGCAGGAAGTCCAAGGGGGCACAGAGGGCAGGCAGGAAGTCTAAGGGGCAGGGACAGGTTCAGGGGGCCCTGGGAGGCTCAAGAGACTCGGGAGGCGGAGCCGTAGGAGGCTCGGGAGGCGGAGCCCTGGAAGGCTCGAGAGACTTGAGAGGCGGAGCCCTGGGAGGCTCGAGAGACTCGGGAGGCAGAGCCCTGAGAGGCTCGAGAGGCGGAGCCCTGGAAGGCTCGAGAGACTTGAGAGGCGGAGCCCTGGAAGGCTCGAGAGACGGAGCCCTGGGAGGCTCGAGAGGCGGAGCCCTGGGCGGCTCGAGAGACGGAGCCCTGGGAGGCTCGAGATGCGGAGCCCTGGGAGGCTCGAGAGACTCGGGAGGCGGAGCCCTGGAAGGCGGAGGCGAGGAAGGCTCGGGAGGCTCGAGAGACTTGAGAGGCGGAGCCCTGGAAGGCTCGGGAGGCGGAGCCCTAGAAGGCTCGAGAGGCGGAACCCTGGAAGGCTCGAGAGGTGGAGCCCTGGAAGGCTCGAGAGATGGAGCCCTGGGAGGCTCGAGAGGCTTGAGAGGCGGAGCCCTGGGAGGCACGAGGGGCGGAGCCCTGGAAGGCTCGAGAGGCGGAGCCCTGGAAGGCTCGAGAGACTTGAGAGGCGGAGCCCTGGGAGACTCAAGAGACTCGAGAGGCGGAGCCCTGGAAGACTCGAGAGACTCGAGAGGCGGAGCCCTGGAAGGCTCGAGAGGCGGAGCCCTGGAAGGCTCGAGGGGCGCTGGCTCTGGGAAGGTCATGGCTACTGGTGCTGGTTCTTGGATGGTCATGGCTACTGGCGCTGGCTCTTGGACGGTCGAGGCTACAGGCGCTGGCTCTTGGACGGTCGAGGCTACAGGTGCTGGCTCAGGGACGGTCGAGGCTACAGGCGCTGGCTCACTGACCGGGGCTGACGAGGGCTCAGGCTCTTTGACCGGGGCTGACGAGGGCTCAGGCTCATTGACCGGGGCTGACGAGGGCTCAGGCTCGCTGACCGTGGCTGACGAGTGTGCAGGCTCGCTCACCGTGGCTGACGTGGGCGCAGGCTCACTCACAGTGACAGGCGTGGGCGCAGGCTTGCTCACAGTGACAGGCGTGGGCTCTGGCTCGCAGACCGAGGCAGGCGTGGGCCGGGAGACGGAAGCCCGTCTTCTCCTCCTCCTCCGGGCAGATGAAGTGGACCGTGCAGGCTCATTGACAGCGACAGGCATGGGGGTTGGCTCGCTGACAGGTGGGGCACGCGTGATGGGAAGAGCCATGGGCGAGTGGAAGGTCACCACTGTGGGAGGTGAGGTTGGGTCCTCCTCTGCCACGCCCACATTGAGTGGCGAGCCGCTGACCAGCAAAGTCTCTTCCACAAAAACGCGGAGCTTCCAGCCGTGCGTCGCCGGTGGCAACAGCTCCTTGAGCGAATCAGTCAGATTAGCTCAGAAGAACACCACCAGGGAGGAGTCTGGGAAGTCGGTAGCCCATGCTAGGTCCAGGAAGTCTCTAATGTGGTCCTCTACCGGGCGGCTTCCTTGCCTCATGTTCAGGAGGCGGCAGCTTGCCTGAAGAACCGCTGGATCTATTGTGGTCGGTCGTTCTGTTATGATGCAGACGAGGGCAAACAAGGAGTGGGATCAAAATGCGGTTTATTATAAATTAAAGTGAACACAAAACAAACAGGAACAAATGAAAACCTCCACCTGGGGAAACAAAACTAAATCAGGAAAACATCGAGGGTACACGGAACTGGATGAACAAACGGGAAGACAGGCAATGGCGCAAAACATCTACATTCATCAAACAACGACCGACAGAGACTGAACAAACAACCAGGGTTTAAATACAGAAAGGAACAAACAAGGGAATGAGGGACACCTGGGGAAACAATCAGGGAAGGAGGAACAATCAGGGGAAAACCAATCATAAAAAGAAACTACAAAGGACTACAAAAACCAAACAGGAAACAGGAACTAAACTAAACTTCAACATAAAAGCACAAAAACAAAAAGACAACAGTGAACATGACAGGTATGCTGAACATCATTGCATTATGGCCAACGGATTTCGGAGACCTGACCCACTCATTTTCAATGGGAATATCACAGAGAATTGGCAGATTTTCAAGCAGGAGTACAACATTTTAATTGCAGTAGCACATTATGACAAACCTGCAAAGATGAGGGCTTACATCCTTCTCCATCTCTCAAGACCGGAGGCCATTGAACAGAAGCGTTCATTCTTCTATACAGCAGAGGTGCAGATGAAGGGTGAAAACTGTGAGAACATTTAGTGAAATATGCAATCCTCAACAAAACAAAACAATGGAAAGACACAATTTTCACTCCAGAGGGAGTCACGTGACTACATGCGAAGATCGGATGTAGCTCTGCGCACTTTGCTAGTTTTAACACTTTTAATGATATAAACCAATGAAATTCGATACACTCTGATTCACAACTGTTCTAGGAGGCAACATGTCAATGAATTCAAAATCCTCAGGCTCTGGAGACATTAAAAGACACTTACGTGCTCAAGCTGATACCCCCAAGAGAGCCGTGAGCTAGGGAGCCTATTTAGTTGGGGAAATGTGGTGAGAGATGCTGGACATGCTGACGAAGGTCGTTGCTGATATGGAGGATGTCGCTGTGATGTGTCGATCGATCGCTGCCATGGAGGCAAAGTTCTCTGATATGCTTACAAGAGTGGGGTATGTCAAGAAATTGATTGATTATCTGGAGTCATCGGAGAGGGATAATCTGCTAATCTGCTAGCAACCAAGGTGGATTTGGAACATGTCTGGCAGAAGTTGGAGGACATGGCAACCATAGCTGGCAGAATAAACATCCGTATTGTTGGAATTCCTGAGGCCAAAGAGGGTTGGGATATGATGAAATTCCTGGATGGACTCCTTCCAAATCTGCTCGACATAATAGGCAATAAACTGGAAATTGAGTGAGCTCACAGGGTTCCGGTGCAGAGATCCACTGAGGGAGACGGACCCTGATCAATTCTAGCCAAATTTCTGAGATCATCCAATAAATATCTTGTGTTATGCGAGGCGTGGAGTAAAGGAAGGCTTTCTTGGAAAAAGCTTGTTCATTTGCTTGTTCCCATTGTAGCATTATACATGCAGAAGTATTGAAACGATATGATTTGAATCTAGGAAAAACCCAACCTTTGCATAAATTAAACAGCGCAGGCATCAACATTGCTCAGAAAGGCCCCTCAGCATGACCTTCTGAACTTCCACACAGTGTTAAAGCAGACTTCTCTTTCAAAGGTATACAAAAGACCATCAGATTTGCGCGACTCGAATACTTACACATTTCATCTTAATCCAGGAACATTCTACACAAAGTCACAGTACTTTACCGAATTAAACTTCTAAAATGTACAGAATGCATTTAAATCCACGATTTATATAATACCTAGGCTTGCTAGGTAATTCTGACAATTGCTTTGAACTGTGGTAACTTGCATAACTGACAAACTAATGATTATAGCCTGATGTACCTCTTTAAAATGTGACCAATGTTTTATCCATGTTGTATAACCAAGGAATTAACCAGTATGATTTTCATGTTTTGTTACCTACACGTACACATATTAATGAAAGAATGTCATGTTTAGTATGGAAACGCTCGCTTGGTTACATGAAGGAAGCTGATGACAACAAATATCATGTCTCTTGTACTATTCTCAAGATATAAAAGTTCATGTTTAAATATGCACTATTTTGAGCGGGAATTTTGTAAAAGAATTTGAAACAAAAGGACCATAAATCAACTGTCAGAAAAGACAATCCATTTCACCATTTGACTCTGAAAAGTTACTTCTGATTGGCGCAGGACACCTTTGGGGATGCGGGCAATTTCACTTCAAATGTTTCCAAACAGGAAGAACACGCTCTCTTCAGTCGCTTCTCTTGTCATCTTACCTCGCTGCTTGTATCTCCTGCTCTTCAGACTGCTCAGACTTCACTCTGACTCTTCCCTCATGGTCTTCTCGGGATCTCGTCAGAACCAGATCCATGCCATGTGAGGTCCAAGGGAGCTCGGGACTCGAAGTCCAGAGGAAGCCTCTCAATCTAGATGGTCAGAGAAGGCTTTGCTTCAAAGCTAACCTCTTAATTCATACAGACAATAACCTTCTGATCTTACAGAGGTCCAAAACATAGATGGAACGAACTTTCGACCAAGAGCCAAGAACCAAGCAACACAAAGAATGCAAGGAAACACCACAACACGCAAGTACATCTGAAATATTGTGCTCAAAGTGCTGGTGTATTAGTTAAATACTGTGGGTAATCCGATAGCAAATCAAAGTAGACACAAATAAGGTTAAATGGGTTTTAAGGCATTGTCAACAGACATCATGTTCATGTTCACTGTATTGATCATTTATTTCACATTCTGTCACTCTTTTCACCAACCTGTCTCATGTATGTATGTGTTAGATTAGATTTATGTTTAGAATAGCAATAAAGTTTGTCTGTATTCAAAGATGATTGACTGTAGTATATTTTGATAAATAATCTCATCCCTGTTTCTAAAAGATTTCGCTTCAAAGCTGGCCCTTGCGAAAATGGGGCCAAGCGATGATCCGGAGGCCTTCCTCGACCTGTTCGAGAAAACGGCAGAGGTATAGAGGTGGCCTCCCGATCAGTGGGCGGCCCGCCTATTGCCCCTGCTTTCTGGGGAGGCGCAGCTGGCAGCACAACAACTTCCCACCGCCAGCCTCATGGACTATAGCCATCTGAAGAAAGCCATCCAGCAACGGGTTGGTCAGACCCCGGAGCAGAGTTGACAGCTATTCTGCTCATTAAACTTCGGGAAGGATGGCCGCACGTTTGCGCAACAGCTCCATGACGCCTGCCGGAAATGGCTGTTGGTGGGGGGAACCTGCGATGTTGTGGAAGTGGTCGACATGGTGGTACTGGAGCAGTTCATCTCCCAACTTCCCCGAGGCATGTCGGAGTGGGTCCAGTGCCACCGACCGGCGTCGTTGGATGGGACCGTCCAGTTGGCAGAGGACTACATGGCGGCGTTCCCAGGAGGTGGCGAGGCAGTATCTTCTCAGAACGCCAATTGTTGAGAGAGGGAGAGAGTGTCCAGAAATATATATCTTTATAAAAGAATATTGAGTTGTTATCGACGGTGACCGTCGATTCTGTGTTTAAAAAAGGGGAATAATAAAAGGACTGACCTTGAACCTGCCTCGTTGTCTCCTGACTCATCCATTGCTCCAATCAAACAGTTCACAGATGAAAATTCCAGTAATCATTTGTTGTATGTTCCAATACGTAGGGTTCAACAATGTCATGTTTCCATTTTCCAGTTTCCCTTAAAAGATTCCACTGTCACTGACCCTTCTGTGCATCTTCTTAGCTATCTTTTATACTTAACTAAAAGTATAAGTATTAACTGAAAGTATTTTCCATCACAAAGTCTACTGGATAATACAGCAGCAAAATGAATAGTAAGTTCAGAAAAAAGTCTTTTGTAGAAAAGATTCCAGGTCTCTTTGCACATTTTTTTTATACAGATTTCTTTTTTGTTCACTTAAGTTAATCACAAAGTTATTATTTGGAATAAATGAATAGTTCTTGCTGTAAAATTTGTTGTCTACGTCTTCTAAAATACTGTCTGTTTCAAAGTAGGTGGAGCTTCACGTTACACTTCCTGATGATGTGGACCAATGGCAGTAAGGTGTTTATCAGCCAGTACAAAGTTTTCCTGAATGTTTGCGCTGGAGAGCTGTTATGAATCACACACACACACACACATACAAAAAAACTTAAAACCTTTTTAGCCAGATTTATACCCATAAGATCTTCAATTTCATATGAAGTGTGCTGGGGTCTTATAGGAATAGTTTTCCCAAAAACACATTTTCTCATCTTTTACTCACCCTCATGCCATGCCAGATGTGTAAGACTATGAGCTCTGTAGGTCCATACAATGTAAATAAATGGTGGCCAGACCTGCGTGGCCTCAAAAATCACATAAACGAAACATAAAAGTAATCCATAAGACTCCAGTGATTAAATAGATATCATCAGAAGCAATATGATATGTGTGGGTGAGAAAAAGAACAATATTTAAGTACATTTTTCTCTAAATCTCCACTTCTCTAAATATCAGATGTGAAACTAAACAGGCACCACATGAGACTTTCTGAAGTAAACGTGAAAGTGGAGATTTAGAGTAAAAAATTGACATATGGATTACTTCATATGTTTCCTTTATGTGATTTTTTGGAGCTACAAAGGCCTGATCCCCATTCACATGCATTGTATGGACATACAGAGCTGAAATATTCTTCTTAAAATCTTAATTTGTGTTCAGCAGAAGAAGAAAGTGCTACACATCTGTGATGGCATGAGGGTGAGGAAATGAGAGATATTTAATTTTAGGTGAGAAACGATCCCTTTAAGGCTGTGCTGCCTGTTGCTCTGGTTTGAAGAGGCATGTTGCCTTTACAGCTGGAGTTTTGACTGCCCCCTACTGCCACATTAGGTTGTACATTAAGCTTAAATTGCTCCAAGGCAGCATTCCACTTCAAATATTTATGCCCTTCCCTCGCTAACTTCCCTCCATCTCCTGGACTCGGATGTACGTCACTGCTTACGTTGCGCTAGTGCCTACTACTGGCGGATCTCATTCAATGTGTTTAACTTGAACACACTAAGCCCTTGATCACTGATGCTGATCGCATTTTGTGGAATAATTAGGGTAGGGTAATTTGCAGGGCCGGAAATAACAAATTCTGGGCCCCTGCACGAAGGCATCATTGGCCCCTCACACCCCTCCTCCTATCAACTCAACCTCAGCTAGTTATATGTAAAACTATGTTGGTTACAAAATTCTATTGATTGATCAGTAGGTAACAGCAGCTAATGGAAATTGAACAGCACACCATCTATAAATGTAATTAAATCATACAAACCATCAGCGAGCATAATAGCGTGTAATAATAAATAAACATGCTTCTTAACTTAGAAAATCAGCCTCATTCTTGATTTCCATTTGCGAAAACGATCGTTCACCCTCACAATTAGTTACAGGTAGTCAAGAAAACAATTGGAAAGGATGATTGTTGACCATTTATCAACACAATCTGCAGCAGATTTGAGGGTGATTTATCCTGCTTACCTCTTACAAAGAATTTAAATTGAATGAGCTCATCTGCCAAGCTCTGATCCAAATCAGTTGGGTAAGCAGAGGAACGTGTATTGGCCCGCTTATGAATATCACTGGTGTCAGACTCCTTGCCATCAAACAGAACTCCAAAGCAATCATTCAGAGGCCTGTATGTATCCAGTCATTGATTGAGACAGCTGAGTAACTGGTCAATCATCACATTGAAAGTCTCAACTTGAAATTTGTGGCTCCCCTCGATTGTGACTTCATGCTCCCTTTCAAAAAGCTATACTTATGATGCTGCGCTGAGTTAGCCCTTTGGGAACAACTTTAGGTGTGACCAGCTGTGAATATGTGTGCAACACGTCAATGAACATTGACCAGAATTTATAGCCTCTGCCAGTGACATCATTGGATGCACCTGTAGCAGGGCTATAAATAGATGCGTCAAAGGTGCATCGTCAGATCTTTTGTCTTCAGATCACTCTGTGTGTGTGTGTGCTTCATGAGCCTGTCAGAAACTTTTCTACTTTCCTTTGCTAGGAGTTAGATTTTGTTAGGCAGTGCGCAGATATTCTCTAAAAAAAAAAAAAAGAAAAAAAGGAGAAAATGACTGAAAGACAGAGCAAGCGGTGTGTGTTCCCTTGTCTACGCTCTATGGCTGAGAGGGACACACATCAGTTTTGCTTTGAATGTAGGCATACCAGGCTGATCTGCTGAAGGACCTGAGTGCGGGTGCCAAGCTCAAAGAGGAAGCTTTCTCCAAGCTTTGTCGAGCCACATGTAGGTAACAAAACATGAAAATCCCTGGTTACAAAATAATACTGGTTAATTAATGGGTTATACAACATGGATAAAACATTGGTCACATTTTAAAGAGGTACATCAGGCTATAATCATTAGTTTGTCAGTTATGCAAGTTACCACAGTTCAAAGCAATTTCAGAATTACCTAGCAAGCCAAGGTTTTGTATAAATCGTGGATTTAAATCTGTAAAGTACTGTAACTTTGTATAAAATGTTCCTAGATTAGGTGATGGTCCTTGTAAACTTTCAAAGAGAACTCTGCTTTAACTCTGTGTGGAGGATCAGGAGGTCAGGCTGTGGAGGACCCTTTCTGACCAATGAGGATGCCTAGGCCATTTGATTTATGACATTGAAGAATTCCAGGATTGCAAAGGTTGAAATCTCTAGATTCAAGTCATATAATTTCAATTCTTCTGCATGTACAACACACACACACACACACACACACACACACACACACACACACACACACACACACACACACACACACACACACATATATATAGATAAACTGTATAATTTGATGTAACATTGGTTGGTCTGAATTTTGGGGGTGACATCACTTTACATGCATGTGCTATTTGAAATTTACCTGATCCACTCCAGGTTTTGTTTACTGTATGGTAGGAATTTAGTTAAAAATAGTCATATTTAATAAAAACAACCTCATATCTTTGTATGTATGCAAAGTTAGTTTAAACTGCAGTAACTTTGTTTCCTGTACATCTGAGCTAAGACAGGCTTGTAAAAGAAGCATTTGGTTATCATGAAGGCAGGTTTCGAAAGATTTATATTATTCTGCTTACCTGAACTGACAAAATCTTTTCTCTCCCTGAAGATAATCAGGACTTTGTCATCAATGATTATCTGGTTTAACTTCTAAACGATAAATAGAAAGTAACATGTGGACACGCCTCTTTTTCAACATTTCACAAGAGCTTCAAAAATGGCCAATAAATTAATAAGAAAACAATTCAACACAATTAATATTCAACAATTTTTTTTAAGTAATTAAGCGCTTAATAACGTTTTTATTTTAACTTTAATTTATTTTTATTTATTTTATTTTCAATTTTAGTAGCCAACAACAAACTGCAGATACATGTCAACTTCAGGTTTAAGATAAAACATAACTTTTGCCATTTTTTAAAGCTCAGTACAATTTTTATGTGACCTCACTGTTGGACATAAACAGCAACCAAAACAACAACAAAAATAGAAATTCATCCCAGTAATTTATGTAGGCCTATTAATTGTCAATGTACAACCTCTTTTAGTTTAGTTAGTTTCTCTTGCAGTTTTCTCCTTATTCAGCGAAATTACGCGTATGCATAGGAAATGTATGATGAAAGTACATCAAAGTTCACCAGTGCACGTCAATCAATGTTCAGAGGATGTTGACGTGAACAAACAGTGCAATGATGGCAACCGTAGAAAGACAATCTACCCGCACATACAGTACAATTGACCACCACAATTGATACAATTGATCACGACAATGCTGAAAATATTTATTTATTGCACACATAAGTAGATTACATGTAGAAAATGTTTAAAGTCTGTTGGTTTTCGAAATTCTCCTGATTTTTTGAGAGGATGTCCTGGTGCGTTTTACGTGCTTCCACTTGTATACGAAACCAGCCACGACTGAACTCCTTTAGTTTGGAGACATGGCCCCGTGTCTCATGCACGAAGGACTCTAAAGACAACACAAACAAAGAGGACATAAGGTAAGAATCAATGCTGAAGTACAGTATGTAACTCAATATATATCATGATGTATAATATGAATCCGTTATCCAATATATAAATATATATATATATACATATATACTGTTTATGTAAGCTTTCTATATCCACTGGTGGACATAAGGGGGACTGGTGTCTATGGGTAGGCTGCCCTACATGCTAGAAAATTAGTTGGCCTCTACATGCTCCAACATGCAAGACAATGTGCCCTCATTGGATACCTTTATAGTGGAAAAAGCCCTCCATGTTTTTTTTATATATATATATCCTTTTAAAAAACAGTTTAGTGGCAGCATGATTCTACCTCAATTTAATTTATGTTTGGAGCCAATAAACTCATTCAGACAGTTTTTAGAATCATTAGCATTTAGAAGTTTAACAGTTAGCATGAACGTATCTTTAGAAAGAAATAAACAATTTACAAACTGTCTGGATGAGTTTATTTGATCCAAAAGAGTGTGCAAATGAGGTAGAATCATCTCTTGGGTATAGTACCCCTTTATTTATGGTACAATCTTCACACACACACTCAGCCACACCCCCTTTAGAATGTTCAGGTGTCAGCGGTTTAGTGCAGTCTGAGCTGTAACCTTCACATCACACTACAGTGCGTGAGGTAAATTACATAGCAATATGTTTTACATTTAAACCAACTGAAAGATTGCATCTTACTAAAGACACATTAATAATGTTTGTAGACTGCATTTTATGGTTTGGTTTTTAAGCTGTATACCATGTTATACAATATGCTAGAGGATGCCTTGCTAGGTAGCTTGCTTAAGTAGCTTCTTGTTTAGGTAGCTTCTATGCTAACTGGTGGACTCGACCAAACTCAAATCAAGCACAAAGTGTAGTAATGTCTTTAACTTTTATTCTTACCTAAGGGATTAAAGGGAACTATATGCCAGTAAACTGTACACTTGCCTCTGTGTCTTAATTGTCACATCGGTGCGGTGTTCAAATTCAAATAGACTAACACCGGCATTACCGCTGGTTGTACTATGGTGGTACCATGGGGTAATTTTCCGTAAGCAATAGCCTACACAATAATGCAAGGCAGCTTGATTTCAAACTTTGAACTTTTTTAATTTATTGTAACAAAAAATTCAAATGAAACTGAAAAAAAATTAAGTGCCATTTAAATTGTGTTGTTCAACTTTCTGAAAGATGGCTTTTCAACAGTTGTGAAGGGCAACATCACTTTGGCAAAGAAACTTCCTCCATGCATTCTCTCCATCATGGGCTACTGGTCGGATATTTCATTATCTGGGCAAATACATCACTTATTGTGGTTTAGTGATTACTTGCTTTAGTGATGTTGCATTGAAAATTAAATTAATTTATATAAAAAACGAAAAACTTAAATCAAAGACATTTCTAATAATTCCCTGTTTGTCTTTATTACAGAGGTGTAGTAGTTATACTTAAAATCTGAGTCACATAAAACAATTTTTTTTTATCTTAACCAGGGTTTGGAACTGTTATCATCATAAATGCATGAACTAATTTCTGTGCGCTGGTGCCCTTTTTATTTATTTTTTGCCCCTGCCCATCAGTCTGCCCCACTATCCATATCATTATCTAGAAAGGTTTATATAATGCATGTAATGAACGTGCATCTTGATTACACAAATCTGATTTTGCCTGAATGAATATATATATATATATATATATATATATATATATATATATATATATATATATATATATATGTATATATAAAGAATATAAAGAAAAGCAACACATTTCACAAAATACTTTTTTTTTTTTTTTTTGTTTTTTTAGATTTTAAATTAATAGAAATATTCAATAGTATTCACAATAAGACAAAAGCAATTTGACACAAAACCACACATGGAAATTATTTCCATTGCATAATATTACTAAATGAATGTATCCACAACAAAACACCAAAATAAACAGCATTTATTTGAGAGGAATAATACAAAAGCACACTTTTAAGCAAAAACATTAACAAAAATAAATTTGTAAGCTTTTAAACGATAAAACAATAGACGTTCAAAATGTTGATTAAAAAGTAGGTTAGTTAGACACTTTGGCTGTAAAATGTTAGTGGAGCATGTTCAAATATGATTAACTAGACTACACTCTAAATGGAGGAGACCAGGTTAAACTTGAGGCGAAACTGACTTAATGTCCACTAAAATAACCTTGAGTTGCTAAAACCCTAATGTCAAAAATGGTAAAGAAAAGTTAGTTCAAATAAAAAGTCTAGCATCTTTTTTTTTTTTTTTTTTTTTTTGGAGATGAAACTTGGTTGAGTGACAAAAATGTGTAGATGCTGTATTATACACAAATTACAAATCGTAAAAATATATATAATTTCAAATCTATTATTAATAACAATTTTGCGTTGCTATTTACTCACCGTCTTTGGTGAGGGAGCGAGTGGTTGTGATGCGCTGGTTTGGATGCGCTGTACGGCGCCGACCCAGTCCGTGGTTCCGGGACAGAACACACTCCACATAGATGTCCCAGAACACCTGTGCCAGGTCCCAGAACAGTGCGCCGTGTTTCCGGTTGTCCGACGACTTGAGAAAGATCATCAGATCCCAGAAGGCAGGTACGGTGTCGGCGATCCGCGGTGTGCGCATCTCCAGGAGTAGAACGGAGGAAGATTCCCAGCACTGCTGGTCCGCGCGGCTCAGGGTTAAAGGGTCCACGCGCCCGCTACTCTCACCCAATACCGACAGCGCGCACACGCTCACGAGCAGCAGCATTCTCTTCACCAAATGTGCGCTCAGCCAGACAGATTCCATCTGAAAAGGTTTTACTGGCCTGTCAGTTACTGGATCTGAAATAATTGAAGTCATAAATGTAATCCAAATGCTCTAAGAAAACAGAGAGTAGCCTATATGTCTTATATAAAGAGGATGTTAATATAAAGTTGTCTCTTTTTGTGATTCCATTTGTTTCCTATGTATTTCAAAATTAATTTGAACTAATAACCAATGTCAACTTATCCTCAATTTAAAATGATATTTATTACCATACTGTTACCATACTTCTCACATTATTCTAATTACATTCACACAAAGTTAGCCAGTACATAAAATCATTCAAAATCCATACATCAAGATAATTGTGTGTACATTTTTGCATACTTTTTCTCACTCTCAAAAATATTAAATTTTCATGCAATTAAAAACACCATGCATACAGTGGTCTTACCTTGAGGACGGTGCAATTTTCTGTTTTCAATGAAATTTATTTTGGAAATTTCCACTGAAACGTCAGTCTAATTATATGGGCTGGATTAGAAAATCCCTATGCTCAAAATTGCTGATTTCATTTAGACTTCTAAAAGGGTCATGAAGAGCGCACTGATGATGTCATATCCATGTGAAATAGACTGAAAAAACTGATGCTCATAATTTAAAATGCTTTCTTTTAGGCCAGTATATTTACTTACAATATTTATAAATGCATACACATATATTTCTGTAAGATTAACATTCCTATGTACTTCAAAATTCATTTGAACTAATAACCAATGTCAACTTTCTCTTTGTGCAGTGTTGTGTAAGTTACTCAAATAAAGTAATCCATGGCTAATTATGTCTCTAAAATGTAATCAGATTAGTTTACTGATTAATATGAATATTATTCATTTTCTGCTGAACCAATAATAAAAATGATTGGAAATCAATCTCTCGTCATACCTCGCACTTTTCTCCCTTACAAGGTCTGTTAGGGGCCACACACACTTCAACAGTCTCAGAAACATACATTGCCCTCACTGAGCACATTATTAGGAACACCTGTACAACTAATTCATAATATTACCAAATCAGCCAATCATGTGGCAGTAATGCAATGCATAAAATCAGGCATATAGGGGTCACAAGCTTCAGTTAATGTTCACATCAACTATAAGAATAGGGAAAAAATTTGATCTCAGTGATTTCGACCATGGCTGTTGGTGCCAGATAAGCTGGTTTGAGTATTTCTGTAATTGTTGATCTCCTAGGATTTTCACACACAACAGTCTCCTGAGTTTACTCAGAATAGTGCAAAAACAAAAAACATCCAGCGAGTGGCAGTTCTGCGGACAGAAATGTCTAGTTGATGAGATAGGTCAACAAAAAATGGACAGACTGGTTTGAGATGACAAAGGCTACGGTAACTCAGATAATCACTCTGTACAATTGTAGTGAGCAGAATAGCATCTCAGAATGCAGAACACATCGAACCTTGAGGCGGATGGGCTAAAACAGCAGAAGACCACATTGGGCACTTTATTAGGACCATAGTGTTCCTAATAAAGTGCTAAGTGAGTGTATATGAACATATGTTTTAAATCTATGCTACATAAATAATATTACTTTAGAAATATAGGTAACCAATGTATTGTACTTAAAAGTAACTTGAAAGTCAGTACATTAATCTTATTACAGTAATTTAAAATGTAATGTGTTACAATACTTTTTTGACAAAA
Source organism: Xyrauchen texanus (assembly GCF_025860055.1). NCBI lineage: Eukaryota > Metazoa > Chordata > Actinopteri > Cypriniformes > Catostomidae > Xyrauchen > Xyrauchen texanus. Next base: position 17,691,866 of record NC_068289.1, read on the forward strand.
TTATTTTTTTAATGTGATTAAAAGTGGGTATTTGTAGAAATATCAAAAATAAATCTCTAATTGGTGTTTCATAAGCTTGTAAAACTAAATTGTAAAACCATCAACATTATCTTTCTTCAGATATAATTACAGTACATCCCAACACAAATGAATAGTGATTACTTTAGCTTGAGATGCAATTTACTAACAAACACATAATTTGTCAGACACAATGTTTAAAATATTACAAAATAAAAAAATCTCGTCATATATCGAGATTTGATAATTGACGTCAATCACCCTGGAAGAGGCATCCCTTAATTTATTGCAATCTGGAGATCTTCAGATTCACGTAAATGAAGTGTATTTTCTATACTAAAAAGCACACCAATCAATAATGGTGAAAATGAATTACTTTTAAATGAACTCTAGCAACGGGCTTCCGGATGCAGAGCAGAACAGTGTTGCGTTCGTCTCGAGCTTTTAGTGAAATGCCACATGAGTGAGTGCACGAGGCTAATTACAGACTGAGCGCGAGGCAGCCTGAGCAGCACGCGCCGCCAGCCGCTCGCATAGTCCTTTTAAAATTACACATTTTAGAGGAATATTATGGCGAGAGTTCATTTTTGTGTGTCACCGATGATGAATACATTCATTCACAAAGCAATATTAAAGCGCAAATAATAAGGTTACCGCTATTATGGGCAGGAAGTTTACGTTTGTAATGACTTCCAATCACCTAACAGTGTTCAAGGTACTTATTAGAAAATTAGAAACAGGTGGACCACACTTCCTCAACACGGGTGATGATTTACAGTGGCACACACTACATTTACAGTGTTTCTCAAACCTTCTCTTGAAGGTGCCCACCACTGCACATTATGGCATTGTCCCATACTTTATTACCTCAATAGTTAATATGTGAATAATTATTATTAGTCATCATTAGACCTGAATTGGGCATGTCAGTGAGATACTACTATAGTGAGGTGCTAGTTGAATCCTAAGAGCAAAATTTAGAAACACAGTCAGAACGTTTTTTTTTTCCAATGAAGTCCACTGTCCTATATTATGATAGTATTCAATTTATGTTGATGTTAATGAAAATACTTAATACAATAATTTTACTGTAAAACGAGTGCATTAAATGAATATGAATCTACTGAAATGAGTATAAACATTGACAAATATGGAAATAACAAACTCAGCTCAAAAGTTACATTTGATAAAAGTTAATGAGATTTATTTATTATTATTTTTTGGGGGGTGAAATGTGACCTGGACAAATGTTAGGTTAATTAAAGTTACTTTTAAGCTACTTTTTAAAACACTGCATCATAATGTTTTTGTTTTTTCGCTCAACAAATTCAAAATAATGTCTATATTTCCTCCTTGTTCATTGTCACACAACCTTTAGCAGTCACAGAACGCAAACAGACATACATTTGAACATAATAATCCATATTTTAAATGTGTTATACATAAATAACATTATTTAGGAAATATGTTCAACTCAAGTAATGTACTGAATTACCTTAATTGAAAGTCAGTAACTGCAATCTGATTACAAGAATTAAAAATGTAATTATTAACATCTTTTGACTTAAAGTATGGGAATAAAATGATGTAATTACAAATGTTGGGCCTCATGTATTCAGATACAAGACAAAGGCAGGCCTAACACAGTCGTAAAGCCTGACTGAGGCCTACAAACACAATCATAATCTTACTGATAAAAACCATGCCAAAATCAAACAAAGGGAGTACAAAACAGACTACAAATCCCAAGAAGCCTTGCTCAATTTACAACTATGTGTGAAATTGACACATAGTCATCACCTGAGCCAACGGAGTAAAACGACGGATGAACACACATTCTACCTGCATCCTCACGCCATCCAAGTAAGAGGTTAACGTCTAGGCAGAGATAGAATATTTTAGTGTGTTATTCTTGTGTATCAAGGTTATTGCTTGTACAGTTTACGTACCGCCGAGTCCGCTCATTGTTGCTAATAATACTCAAGGTATTAATGTAAAGTACTGTAATCACAAATTAGATTTGCTGTGTTGTAATCCAACCACGTTGGACTATTGTGTATTTACGCCATCACACTGCACACTGAGACCGGCACACTGAGTTTATCCGTTAGAGAATCAAAGACTGTGGGATGGGTTACGAGCCATTCAACGCATCTCTGAGTGATAAACTAACAGTTGCCTTCTCTCCCACAATTGCGAAACCGGCTTAGGTACCACCACTTTATTCTCTCTCTCTGTCGTAGGAACCACACACACTGTGACCCCTCACAAACATTTGTCTAGTAGATAACTTTGTGATAAAGCTCAGCTTTGTCCCCAAGTTATTGTACATGCGGAGACACACGGTAAACGGGCATACGCCATTAACCGGCTTCTCTCCGCCCACATTCGCAGCCATATTCTCTAGCCGGAAATCTTGCATGACGTACTCTCCACGAGAGTCACGTCCACCATTTTGTGCACGTCACTCCTTTCTGAGGACACATACCTTCCTCTCATGTGTTACAGGCTTATTTTGGTTACCATTTCTAATCACGTCACTGTTTAGTTTGTAGTTGTAAGTCGGAAGTTTATTGACTGCATTGTATTGATTATTCATTGATATTACTGCATCAATAAACTTTGTTATATTTCAAAGAGAAGTGTTTTGGTTTGTTTTTCATACACCTGTGTCAAAGGCTGGTAGGGGATGCCAGTGCTCGGATTCACGCCTTCGTTGTTTCCTTTTGAATATTGACGCTCTCCTTTCCTAAGAGAACTATCTAATATTGAGACTGTTATACTGTCTGGTTATTAGTCCCTGATTCCAGGGTGGTGCCCCGGCGATATTAATCCTTATAAATATTCTATTGATTTTGATAATTGATAAATTATCTTTGATGATTGTTGAATTTGAAGGATCAATATGCTAGTGTTAATTCAAATCAATGTTCCATTAACTTTAATAATGAATGATTGTCTATGATAATAATTAATATTCTATTGAATTTGATAATTGATGGTTGTATCTTTTGATGATTGTTGATTTTAAGGATTAAAAAGCTAACACTGATTCTAATCAGTGTTCTATTGATTTTAATAATTGATAATTATCTATGATAATTATTAAATATTGCTGATAACCAAACCCACTCCTAAATGTAGAGCCCTACACAACGAAGTTATTTACTGTTAGTTATCCGATTACACCCAACACTGACCTGGGCATCATTTCCCAAAAGCATCATAAGCCTAAATAGATTTTTTAAAAAACTATTCCACAAATCATTTAATAATTACGGGCTGTTTCCTATAGCATCATATCTTAAGTAGTACTTGAATATCATTGTAGATCTAATAGTGCTCTGGAGTAATTGTAAAGCACTTAAGAAAATCAGAAGAACATGGACTTTTGTAGACACTTGCAGGACAATCGCAAAATAACTTCCCACCTTCCTCCTCTTCTACACCCTTCTCATCTTCCTCTTAGACACTGAAGGGCGCTCTCGCCTGCACCACAATGTGCAATTGACCGTCATCACTTTGGGGAGCAAAGAGCAGACCTTGATCGATTTGTGAATGTTCCTAGTGCATCCTCCAGCTCTCTACTTTGCACTAAGCTTACAACACGGTGAACTTTGTTATATTCAATATGTGCTTAATCATTGACATGATCATTCACAGGGACTCAGTGACTAACCACCATCCATTAACATCTGTCTCTACTGACCGTGGAAGCAATTACACCTCGACCCACAGAATTTGTGGCAACAAAAAATTTGCAAACGCACATCTGATGAACAAACCAGTGATTGTCTAAAGGTAGTGGATTGTTAATTCTGCAAAAATGATCACAAAACTGCATTTAATTATGTAGTTTATTAGGTTCAGTATTTAGGAAAATAAATGTCAACAGTTCCCAGGTGAATAATAATGCGAGGTGAAATGTATAAATACAATTATGCAAAAATAAAATTAAGTTATAATAACGAGTGACGGAACACTTTCAAATTTCAGCACTTTAGATATGGACAGCGACTCTCTTAAATAGCACTTAAAGTGCATCTTCTTGCCTTTGTGTTAAGTGCATTTTTGGGAAACACAGGTAAAAAATAACAAACCGTTGTAAAATTGGTCATAGAAAACACTCTTAACTGCTAAGAACAATCATTATTGGGAAACAGGGCACTGGGACATCAGGGTATGCAATTAACACCAAATGCGGGTACAGATGTTAGATGACCAGATGTCAAAATGCCAAATGCGGGTACATTTTCTATTTAGCTGGTGAATTTTGCAGTGCCATACACTACTCTGGCAGGCACTTTTTTGTCAGTTTGTGTCAGCTTGTAAAGCAATGTAACATGTTCCAGTTTTGTCATCAAGGGGGTTCTGTAGGTCTTCAGTCAGTAAGGTTACAGGTGTTTTAATGGAACAGCTCTCATTGGCTAATCCCGCTGCTCATCGAAAATCTAATTTAGCAGTAGGGATACAATGCTCATGTACTTGTACTGGTGATCGTAAAAATGCTTTGATACAATCTGACGAATGAATATCATTCCATAAACATTCAGCTCACAAATTAAAATGATTATCTTCAAGTGATTATTAAACCACACAAACTGAGATTTAAGTGGCAGACCACGTACAATTACAGAGTAGGGTCACCGAGTGCTAAGGCGCATAGTGCGTAAAAGTCACCAATGCTCTGCTGACTCAATAACTGCAGAGTTCCAAACTTCCTCTGGCATTAATATCAGCACAAAAACTGTGTGCCGGGAGCTTCATGACATGGGTTTAGCAGTTGTATGCAAGCCTTACGTCACCATGCACAATGCCAAACGTCGAATGGAGTTGTGTAAAGCATGCCGCCACTGGACTCTGGAGCAGTGGCAACGTGTTCTGTGGAGTGTCGAATCACGCTTCCATATCTGTCAGTCTGATGGACGAGTCTGGGTTTGGCAAATGCCAGGAGAATGTTTCCTGCCTGACTGCATTGTGCCAACTGTAAAATTTGGCAGAGGAGGGATAATGCTATGGGGTTGTTTTTCTGGGGTTGGCCTAGGTCCCTTATTTCCACTGAAGGGAAATGTTAATGCCTCAGCTTACCAAGACATTTTGGAAAATTCTATGCTTCCAACATTATGGAAACAGTTTGGGGAAGGCCCTTTTCTGTTCCAGCATGACTGCGCCCCAGTGCACAAAGCAAGGTCCAAAAAGGCATGGTTGGATGAGTTTGGTGTGGAAGAACTTGACTGGCCCACACAGAGCCCTGATCTCAACCGTATCGAACACCTTTGGGATGAACTACAACAGAGACTGCGAGCCAAGCCCTCTCGTCCAAATTCAGTGTCTGACATCACAAATGCTCTTCTGGAGGAATGGGCAAAAATTCCAACAGACACACTCAAATCTTGTAGAAAGACTTCCCAGAAGAGTGGAAGCTGTTATAGCTGCAAAGGGGGGACCAACTCGATATCAATGCCTATGAATTTAGAATGGGATGTCATAAAAGCTCCTGTAGGTGTAATGTGTAGGTATCCCTATACTTTTGTCCATATAGTGTACTTTGCACGTGCTGTGTGCTCTTCAAATGTGAGCACCTGTGAATGTGTGGAGCCGGTGTTGTGCTGACACATTGAGTCATGTAGCGATCTTCTTTTCTGGAGGTGAAAACTTCCGTTGAAACACAAAAACGAAAAGGGCTTTAAAATAAAAGCTTATTTTAAATGGAAAAAAGTACCACAGAAAAATATATTACTACTGTATAGTTATGTAATATTCACTGTAATACTACTACTATTAATAATAAATCAATAGTAATTGAATAATATTTAAGCAGTATCTCACAACTGTGATGCTCTGTTCTGCAGCATTTTATTTGACAAAAATGACTCCAATGTTGTATTTTGGATTATGCTGTGAGGTTCTGAATAAAATCACTTCATATGATAAAAAATTATACAATTGTAACGTGTGGGTGTCACTGGATACAAGAGGAGATGCAGGAGTAGGAACTTTATATCCTTTAATCATAAAGCTGGAGTGGTACAAACACTGGAGTAGAGCAAACACTGGAGTAGAGCAAACACTGGAGTAGAGCATACACTGGAGTAGAGCATACACTGGAGTAGAGCAAACACTAACACATCAAACATAACATTCCAAACATCACGATTCAAGGACTGACCCAGACTGACAAAACTAAAGAGTATATATACACACTTAGGATTAAACGAGGGAATGACACACAGGTGGGGAAAATGGAGTAATCAGGTCAGTGACTTATGGGAAATGTAGTGAGGGAGAGAACTTCAAAATAAGAGTCCTTGAATAAGGTGCAGACAGACTGTGGCATTACCCCCCTCTTTAAATGGGCAACTCCTGGTGCCGCAAGACAGATGACGGTGAGGAAATGGAGAAGAATGATCCCAAGAGGATGATCGGGGCCTGGGAGGCGGCCTCAGGACAGGGACTGGATCAGGGGGCCTGGGAGGCGACCGCAGGACAGGGACAGGTGGGCTCTGGCTCGCAGGCCGTGGCAGGTGTGGGCTCTGGCTTGCTGGCCGTGGCCGCTGCTGTGGACTGCAGCAGTGAATCGGCCACTGGAAACAGGATAGGGTGAGCCCCCCAAAAAAAAATATTTAGGGAAGTTGAATGCTGTGGAGTTACCTTGGAGACAGGGGCCCTGGAAGGTTTGGAGACAGAAGCCGTGGAAGGCTTGGAGTTACCGCCAATACCCTCTAGGAGAGGAGAGAAAACTGGTAGATGAACAAAGTCTGAGAAGAAGGGTAGATGGAGGATCCATGATAAAGTCCAATAGGGATAAAATTATAATTTAATTTGATTGAAGTTTTAATTTGATCAATTAGACAACATTGTTATGATAATATTTAAAAAAGATGTTGATATGGATTTCAGAAAATAATAAAACAAAAAGCAGGAATCAGTATTGGCGCGTACTGAAAAGGAAGTATCTGTATTCGTTTGAAAAAAAACAAAATTGTATAAGGACATGCCTAGTCCTATATCTATGAGCTGGCTCTTTTTAGTGAATCAAAAAGACTTATGAATTAGTTGGAGCTAACATAACTCTCTCCAAATAAACCAAGAACTGTTACTGTGTTATGTGTGAGACTCATGCAAATTACTAATTGGTCATTCATATGACAACATATAGTTTAGAATACAAATTTAGTTTTGTTGTAATAAGTGAATTATCTGAAAAAATAATTCTACATGAAGTATCTGGTAATTAAATATTTCATAAATTATAAAACAATACAATACTTTAAAAAAAAACAGTTCACTTTTAAACATGCTTATAGTATTGTTTGTCTCTCATGTCTGTAAGAACCACTTGAATTAAATTAAAAAATTTATACAATATATGGCTGGTAAGAAATCTGTCTGGCTGGTAAAATTTTTTATCTACCAGCCATCTTGGCTGGTGGGCTAAAAAGTTAATTTTGGACTCTGTTGGACATGTTTTTGATAGCAACACCTTTATAATAGGGATGCACAAATTAAAAAATGTTCTCTCCGATACGATTACTTAAACCTGATCTCTTGGTTTTCAGCCGATACCAATCCCGATCCGATACCAGTGTTGGATTATCCTTAATCAATTTAGAGTATCTAGACATCACTATGTGGAAGTGATTGGGAGTATTTTTTTTATGTGTAAAGAAACACAAACCTCTAACTGTCACGGTCCTGTCAGGTTGGGTTTCTGTCTGACGGGACCATGGCATTATTGTCCCCTATCTATCTTGTGTTTCATGTACATGCTTTGTGTTGGTTACTGCCATGTGTGCATTACCACCATGTACCCTCCGGTGATGTCACGGTCCTGTCACCTTGTCAGGTTGAGTTTTTGTCTGACGAGGACCGTGGCATAATCATTCCCTGTTTGTTTTGTTCAAAAAACATTTGCATGTTTAAGTTTTTCCCTCATATGTTTCAGGTACCTCTGGCACATGGAATAAGTGCTTCCATGTGATCCCTGATTGTTTCAGCCTCCACGCAATCCTGTGTAGCCTCCCACATGCCTCCAGACCCTGCCTTCACCCTGAGGCTTCCTCCCAGACTACCAGATCCCACCCATTTCCTTAAACTCCCTCTCTGGTTTCCCTCCCTTTCTATGGTGTTTCCTGTTCATGTTGTTTGTTTTCTTTTCTTTTGTTTGATGTTTCTGTTGGGACACCAGAAGGCGTCCCTTTGGCGGGGATTACTGTCACGATCCTGTCACCTTGTCAGGTTAGGTGTCTGTCTGATGGGACTGTGGCATTATCGTCCCCTTTCTGTCTTGTGTTTCGTATATGTGCTTTGTGTGGGCACGCGGGTCCGGTTGTTGGTTTCCGCCATTCACAAGTTACCGCCATGCACCCTCCGGTGATGTCATGGTCCCGTCACCATGTCAGGTTGAATTTTTGTCTGACGAGGACAACAGCATCATCATTCCCTGTTTGTTTTGGTCAAAGCCTGTTTACATTTTTCCCTCATGTGTTTCAGGTGCCGCTGGCATGCAGAATCAGCGTTTCCATGGGAGCACCACCTGCCCCTTGTTTGTTTCCTGCTTATTTATTCCCCTTGAATGTCATGTCCTATGCTGGATTGTTCAATGTGATTTAATGTTAAATGTAGTTTAATGTTGAACGTGGTCTTGCCTACGCTGAATTTGTGTGCTCTCAAGCCAACTAAACTTGCTCTCTTTGTCTTGTTTTTGGTTGCCTGTCTCTGCCCGCGTGTCGGGAGTGTGGTTACCTTCCAGTTAGATGTACGCCTGTTCTCGCCACCCATGAATCGCCAGTGGAAGGTTCCTCATAGCTGCAGCTGGTGCTGCATTTAAGTTGTAATTTTCTGTTGTAAATAAATACTTTGAACTGTTCCTCTGCTATTGGGTCTCTGTCTCACGCTTCCTGACACTAACTACACATTCTGATCAGATACAAATTTGTAGTGTATTAAGAAAAAAATTATTGTTACCAAGTTGTTGTGGAAATTTTCAGTACTGACCCAAAATAGAAACAAATTCCCTAAACTACCTAACTAATGCTGGTCTCCTAGTTTCCCAGCCCGATACAACTTTGAATCCACTGAGAGGTTGGCAGCGTCCTGCCCGCAGTCAATATTCATTCAATCCGATAATCTTGTATTCTGTTACTACACGATAGCGATTTACCATAGGCTAATACTTAACACACATATTTAGACTTACTGTATGCTGCAGCATAATAACTCATCCCAGACTCCAGTTTGTCTTTTATCTCATTTGTTACTATACAACCGGTGAAATCTCTTTTCAGTAGAGACTCCAGCGAACAAAATAATTCAGAAGCTTTTATACATTACTGCATACGTAACTCTAGTTAGGATTAGCTAATCTCCTTGGCAAGAGATCAACGTTTTGAAATGTATAGTTAAAAATAAAGAATATGATGAAAATTCTAGTCATCATTTGTTGTATGTTCCAGTACGTAGGGTTCAACAATGTCATGTTCCCATTTTCCAGTTCCCCTTAAAATATTCCACTTGCCGTGACTCTTCTATGCAACTTCTTAGCTATCATTTATACTTAACTCAAAACATTTCCAGCTTGTATCTGGATTCAGATTAATGTTTTTGTTTACTTAAGTTAATCACACAGTTATTTTTTGGAACCCAGTCAACTTAAATATTATTGTAATTTTTAGTACAACATTTTATAATAGAATTTATGATAAAATATATTTTTATTATTAAAAACTATTAGAATTTGACTATACAAAATAATATATTTCATTAACAATTTATATAATAATAATAATAATAATAATATAAAATATTCTAAATATATTATGCAAAAATAATAAAAAAATACAACATTTCAGTCATAATTTCTTAACTTTAAAACCGCTTTATTTTGGCAGAACAGTCCAGGTTGACTTTTGAGTGTTTGTTTGTAGGCCACTCTCAATGGATATTTAAGCTAAAAGAACTATCAAGCATCTGCATCTGAGATGTTTTTTTGTTTTGTGTGTGTGGAGCACTCACATAGTGCGCTGCTCTGAAAGCTAATAATAGCAGCACATCAGGAGCCTGTGTACTATGTGTGTGTCAACAGAACAGTGCTCATTCAGTGAAGCAGGTTGTATGCAGGCTGTGTATTTATTTATTAAACACAGTCTTTTCAGATTTACAAAACTATCGTTTGTCTTCAAGAGATTTTGAATAAAATGGAGGAGTCATATGGACTACTGTAGTGCTGCATTTCTGGTTCTGTAATGTAATTTTTTGAGATTGATGGTAACGACCATTAGAGAGAACTGAGATTTGGATTGAGCACATTGGACCGATACCTGTTCCGGTTAAAAACATCGGTATCAGAGCCGATGATCGGATCGGTGCATCCCTACTGTATAATGTTTACTAGTCTATTGTCACACCCTCATCAGGCTCTGTTCTGGTCTCCTGAATTAGAATCATCCACACCTGACAGCTGATAGCAATGTCATCATGGACTCTATATATACTCACACCAAACACTCTTTATTGTCTAGTCTCATTTTGGGCTACCCAGATTGTGTTCTTGGATCCTACTGTGATTTATTCAATGTGCTAAGCCTTTTTCTTCATTGTTTAATTACAGTTTTTTCAGTTGGTGTTTACCCATGTTTTCTTTTGTAATAATAAACCTGCATTTGGGTTCCTCTATACTCAGCTTTCTACTTCTGTTCTGACATAAGACTAGGCCAACATCATGAACCCAGCAGGATCGGCATCTCCCTGAGATTGGCTGGTGGACCACGTACAGCAGCTCCAGCAACACGGCGAGAGGCTTCATGAGATTCGGCAACTCCTGGACAAAATTCTTCAAGCCCAGCCTGCCGTTTCTACCCAGTCCAGTCACGACCCAAATGTCACATCTTCGGCCACTCCACCACCCAATCCCATTCAGTTGCTCCTTCCTCCTGCTCTGTTGTCATCCAGTTCCCTCGCAATCTCAACAAGCTACACAGGTGTCGCTGAAGAGTGCAGCGGCTTTCTGCTCCAGTGCTCACTGGCATTTGAGATGCAGCCTCAACCATTCTCCACCGAATGCTCCAAAATCACTTTCATCATCTCTTTTCACTGGGTAGGCCCTCAAGTGGGTGGAGTCCCTCTAGAAACAGGCAGGTCCCATCACCCATGAAGTCCATTTCAGCTTCAGCAGGGCAGTCTGTCCATCTCCAGTTATGCTCATCATTTACACATTCTTGCTGCTGCTAGCCATTGGAACGAACCTGCATTATTAACCCACTATCATGAGGGGCTGAATAGTAGGCTCCAATTACACCTCACCAGTATAAATGACTCACTGGGATTGAAATATCTCATTCAAAACTACATCCGCATTGATCGACGCCTCCAACGGTGTTCTGCGGAACTTGTAACCATTCCACCATCCATCACCATATCTAAACAGTGGACAAGGAACTCATGCAAGTGAATTCCACCCATCTGACACCAGCCAAGTGGAGGAGGAGACTTAATAACAACCTTTGCCTCTATTGTGGAGCAGCGGACCACCTGATTCCTCACTGTCCTGTCTGACCACATAAGCTTCTGGTAAGCTCCATCACCTGTGAACCTACACACTTCAGTCCATTCCAACTAACCATTATTATCTCCTCCTCATATTCTCATACTATACATGCACTTATTAACTTCGGCTCTGCAGGCAACTTCAGCTTGTCTTCCATCATTAACCAACTCAACATACAGGCCTTGCCAGTCACCAAACCCCATCCCATTCTCTCCGTAAACCGATTGGTGCAGGATTTATAACCCTCCAGACAGAACCCATCACTATCAAGGTTTGTGCCCTCCACACTGAAACGTTAACTCTTCTTGTTCTCCCTGACTCCACTGCAGATGTCGTTCTTGGTCTCCCATGGCTCCTCCATCACAATCCTGTTATCTCCTGGTCAACCCATCCTCTGTCTCTTTCTGAACAACATGCCATGGAAGAGTATGTAGAGGAAGCTCTGAAGCAAGGTTCCGGTGTCCCTTATTCCTGGTACATGCAGCCCTGGAACTACTGAGAGGGGCCAACATCTTCTCAAACTCAATCTTCATAGTGCCTACAACTTAATTTGCATCCGTGAGGGGGACGAGTGGAAGACCACATTCATTACCTCCAGTGGGCATTACGAATATCGGGTTATGCCGTATGGACTGGTCAATGCCCCCTCAGTGTTTCAGCCTTGCATGAATGAGATCTTCTGTGACATTCTCCATCAATTCTCAATCTACATCGATGATATCCTTATCTACTCCTATTCCCTTGAAGAACACGTCCATCATGTAAGACTGGTCCTGCAACACCTTCACGTCCACTGCCTGTACCTCAACGCTGAAAAGTGCATATTCAAACAATCCTCCATACTTTTCCTTGGTTACATCATCAGTCCCAGTGGCATCCAGATGGACAATACTAAGGTACAGGCAGTAACTTCCTGGTCCCAACCATCTACAGTGAAGGAGTTGCAGAATTTCCTCAGTTTCACCAACTTTTACCAGCGGTTCATCTAGAACTTCAGCACGGTAGCCGCACCACTCACCAACCTCCTGAAAAATAAGCCCAAAAGCACTAACCTGGTCATTACAAGCTTCAGAGGCCTTCCAGCACTTAAAATCAGCATTCACCTTGGCGCCTGCCCTCAAGCACGCTAATCCAGACCTAATCCTCCCCTTCCTCATCTAAGTCGACTCTCTCTTAATGACAAAGGAATCCTCCTAAGCTCCATCCCTATGCATTTTTCTCAAGGATGTTTTCTCCTACAGAATGAAACTATGACATCAGCAACAGAAAGCTGTTGGCTATCAAGCTTGCTCTTGAGGATTGACGCCACAGACTGGAGGGCTCTCATCACTCTCATGCCTACAGCGTGCTGTCCGACATCAGAAGATCCAGGCTGACACCAGACGTTCTGCCACTTCCCAGTTCCATCCTGTGCAGAAGGTTTGGCTTTCCACTAGGGACATCCGTCTCCGTCTTCCATGTAAAAAGCAAAGTCCCAGATACATCAGCCCATCTCCCAGCATTAGACAGATCAACCCAGTCAAATACCATTTACCAGCCCACTACCGCATTTCTCCCTCCTATCATGTTTCTCTCCTTAAACCTCAACTGCCTTCTTTTTCTCCTTTCTCCACAGAGCCTGATGAGGGTCTGCCTCCACCTCCACCACTGCTTCTGGATGATGGTCCTGAGTAAACCGTCTAGTGTCGCCAGGGGCACCTCAAGTACCTTGTACATTTGGGTTCCTCCTTACATAGCGGTCTTCTTCTGTTCTGACATCTATGAAGTGTAATCTCATAATTTCTATTATATTCTATAATTGTTTGGAACAACTCTGTGGAAATTAACTTTTCTAATACTTTTACCTTTAATACATCAAATCTTTAAGTATTTGGTGCATTGATGAAAAATTTGATGTCAATAAAACGAGGTGGTGAGGAACAGAAGTACAGTCTGTTCAAAACGCTGTACTGTCTTCATGTCCTCGGTCACGTAAACAGCTTATTTTTCAGACATTTTTGGAAATAAGTATTTTTAATGTTTTATCAGCTGAAAGATTGACACCCAGAATACACAAATACATTAACTCAGACACAGAAGTATGAAATATTATTGATTTTATTGTTTATTTTGATGGCTTATTTTGTTATGCATGATGTATTTCTATGAGTAACAACAGCAGGTAAATGCAGGTATGACAACAGCAGGTAAATGCAGGTACGTTTAGTCTCAATAACAGTGCAAATGAAATACTGAGAAAATATAGGAGGCACGTGTCCAAAATCTGTTTTAAAGTAATTGGGATTTTTTTTTCTGCCAAATTAGCTGATCTTTTTAAGAAAAGGGAATACATTCATAATTTTTTTATTAAAGGATAATGAGCAACAAAGTTTTTTTTTTTTCTAATGTCAAGCGCAGCATACTGTAACACATGGCTAAAAAACGGGCAGCTTTCAACCCTTTCTTTGTGCAACAAATTATTTTGCATAGTAAATAAACGTAGCTGACATGCACATTTAGCACAGCAAAATCTCGATAATCTAGAATATATATATATATAGATATATATATATATATATATATATATATATATATATATATATATATACATACACACACCTGTATATATATATATTCCTATGGGTTTGGGCACTCATACGTCATACATACAGAGTAATAAAGCCCATTATAGTGAATTCATGCAGAAAATCAATCACTTCCAGTAGGGTCAACACTGAGAATGGAAGGAGATCAAGATGGATAACAATGGCCATAGGTCTGATTATAATGTATAGAAAAGCAGAGAAACCGATTGGGTCAACAGCTACAATTGGGTGGTAGGATAAGTTTAACAGATAAAACACTGTATATATAAGGATCAGAATTATTGCAGGTGTTTTAAAAGTTGCTATAATGCTCCCTCAACCTTACAGGGGAAACAACAGCTTCCCCTGTAAGGTTGAGGCTTCTAATTTAAAGTAGATGGTGACATACAGCATCTATAGATGTATTCTCATACATCCTACACACAAACCCAGGTGACAGCAAAAGGCAGAATACTAACAGATAACTCAGTGCACAGTGTCAAAAATAAACATGAAAACATTCTGAAAAAACTGTAAAATTAATTAAAAAAGATGAAATGATCAATAAGTATATAAAAAAGATGCTTCTTCTTAGTTCAGCATCTTAAGGACCCCATGAACTGGTTTAATGAACGCACGTCTAGGCTTCTGCTCAAAGTATACTTTGGTTTTTCAGTGAATACTTAGCGCATGCATACCGTCGAACACTAAGGCTCATGGAAGCAAAAATTGTGAATGCAACATACGCAATGCATAGGGGCACCACACAAGGTGGGGATTTGTTTTGGTTAATTGTAACCTTGTTTTAACCTTGTAATACCAAATTAACATTGTAATATCAAAAGCACCACTTTAAACAATAATGAAAGAATGTATTTTATTTAACTTTTATTTGATTATCTTAAAATTTTCTTAGCATTTTAAATGGGATCAAATTATGCATTTTTATTTATTTATTTCATTTTATCAAAAGATAACTACAAACTACCACTCACACTCTGTCTACTGACGATGCTCTGACTGTCACACGACAAAAATGTTCAGAATGGGAATACATTTTGGCCTGGAGCGCTGAACAGAAAAACAAAGATGGAAAATGAAAAACACTGATTTATAATTAAGAAAAAATTGCCCAAGTGGATAAAGATATATTTGTCTGCTTAACTTATCACTTTACCACTGAAATTATTGAAGAAATTCTTGAAGTTAACTGACATTTAATGTCGGATTCACATATCCTCCATTAGCGGCGCATGAGCATGGCGTGAGTAACACGTTGTATTTGGGCTTTCACATTGGCCGTGTCTCTTTTCAAGGTTCAGACAGCAATGGCAGGCAGTGACTTGCACTTGTTTATCACTGTACTTGGTCATGATTCGTTAATATATCAAAGCTCCTTTCAAGGCAAGTCAGTCCACTCAGTGGTCACATTTGGAATGCTCTCGGGCAGGCTGGGCAGCAATTTTCTTTGTAAACAAGTGTCATAAAAGTACAGCTCCTATCTACTTGAATGTGGAAAGACTGAAATTTCCAAAATGGTTGGTCAATATTTCGATCAAAGAACATATTTAAAATCAGCAGTAAAATCTGACAACAATAGTACCATAAATTGTGCTGCTTTACCTCAGATTACGCTAACACTTTTTTCAAGCTGGGTCAGCTAATGTGCATGCGCATACTTGAGTTGATTGACACTTTTATCTGTAAGGGGAAGTTCCAATTTCTCCCATTAATTTTAATACCAGTCTCTTCTAAACTGTCTCTGTATATAAACAATTCGAGCAATAGTCCTGCAGTTTATTTATTTATTCTTTCCTATATTTTGTGTTTGTTTGGATGCAGACCAATAAATTGTTATTGTATAGTTGGTTCAGTTTAAATATTGTTTATTTGTTTTTGCTTCTTTTCTAAAATCTCTTGATTATTTTAGTTTTCTACAGTACCCAGAGCCACTGAGTTCAGTGAGACGCGCGGCAAAAATAGGATAGGCAGCAAAACTATCTGCTCACTGCTGTGTCTGGGACACTTCACCTCACTACTCACGCTTGCAATGTGAAGGGTGTAATCAGTTAACATGGGCACCGAAACTAAAATGTGCTGCTCATACCCTGCTCACAGAGGATATGTGAAACCAGCATAACGTTGCCAGTTTTCGAGTCTCTTTACTGTCACGGTTATGCAAAAAGTTGCCGTATGTTTGGGATGGGCTTCAATTGCTTTATATTTAGAGAGAAAAGCTTGTTAAAAAAAGTTGTTAACGGAACCTACGCCATGTCCAACCGAAATGTGGGCTCCTTTTTCTAACCTTAACTAATGTTGCTGCACTTTCCTACCTTTGCCTATTGTTGTGTTGCTTTCAAACAGGACGTGAGAAACCATTGGATGTGGTGTGAGTAAATTATCTCAGGAATTATTAAACAACACCTGGATCAATTATTGACAAAATCCAAGAAATTGAGCAAAGAAATGTGTGATGGAGAGGCCTCTTCTTTATTTTTCTGTTTGGATGGAAAATAATGCAGATAAAATTTAATTAATAATTTATTTTTCTATAACTAAAAGGTTTCATGGCTATGCACATGACTGTTCATCTAAACATTCTAAACTAAATTCTAAATATAAAAGTTTGAATTAAATAAATGTTATCACGTTAAGTTATTGAATTCTTGATTTTAAAATTTTAAAATATATAAAATGTCATTTTTTTTTTTTTATTGTGTTCCGAATTTTTATATTTGTTACATCTTGAAGCAGTTTGAAAAGTGTTAATTTATTAATGGTTCCGTTCTTGGTGTGTAATATTTTGTCACCTTCATAAAGTTAAAAAGGGCTCCAATGGTCACATAATTTGCTTATGGATGTTTGGCCTTTTATCTGTGTTGTAGTGTGTGTGTAGTGGTGGGGGAGGGGGCACCAACATTGATGTTGTATACCCCTCAACAAATTTGTAGTTGTGCCCCTGCTAAGCCTTTAGATGTTTAATCATTTTAACTGTGTGTGCATACACAGGTGGTTGACACATGCACACTACAGCTGCTATGAAATACTTTACTTTTAAAGATGTCTTTATAGTCCATCAGACTCAAGTTATACAAATGCAGCTTTGTCCTGACCTCCTCACACACATGCTCTTAATGTGGATATCCACAGCTGTCTTGCACTTCTTTTTGAATGCAACGGCCCTTTGGTGAGTATTGCCATATTGTGGGCCCACTAATTAGTGCAAATAATTCCAGGCACATGTGCATCCATGCATATTTTCATTGCTTGAGCACTCTGCTGATGATAACATTTACGTCACCTTTCCCATACGCAGACACCTGGTGTATAAGTCTAACTGAAATATACTTTGGGCTTAAGGCATGCAGCTATTAACTACCTCTATCAAATAAAAAAATCATGTAATGATGGGTGATTCAGATCTTGTTTGTAAAAATTAGCTGTTATGCAATGGGTTTAATCTCTTCATAAATTGTAATGCTCTTTTCAGCTGATTATTGGCATTTGCTTATACATGCAAAATCTTCAATCGGGGTGCCAAGGCCAAGCTATGTGTTTGTGACTTTGTATGATTCTGTAAGGATGATCTGCTAGGCTGGTTGGGGAGAGGATATGTCAATAAAGATGGCTTTTTGAGAGAAAGCGTTGATTATAAAAGTTTGTGGATCTACATACCTAAGGTATTGTTGGTTTAATTATTCATTATTGTGTATAGTATACTGCCCTGCAAAGGCAAAATACAGTAACTACACATTTTGTCAAAATTAAGTAATAAGCGAAATCAAGTTGGGTTAGGGTTAGGTTTGATTCTATATGCTCAGATAAAAAAATCAAAACAGAGTGAGACTATTTTATAATCCATGGATGAAAAAAAAAAATGAAGCCATTTAATTTAATTTAAAGCTGGTGTAGTTACTGCCTTTTCACTTTGTATGGCAGTATAATATTTTCAAGTATAACTAATGCCAGAACAGAGCAGCAAAAACAGCAGCCCAGCTGAGTACAGAAGCTCTGGAGAGCAGCGTTCCTGTCCGTCCACTAGATGGCAGAAGCACTTGGATCATATCCTCGCCGTTTCACGTTTCTTGTTGTTTGGAAGAAAAGGGAAGAAAAAATTTATTGGCAAACAATACATTGCTGTTTAAAATGAATTGCACCATAACTGTGACTGTTTCAGCTCCACGAAATCCAATTAAAAACATAAAATTCTACATTAAATCAATGTTAGCATTCACACATGGACCATAACACAGTATGTGAGCAGTGCGCAGTGACAGGCGAGTGGGACAAGTAGGTCCCAGAATCTCCAAAAGGGGGCAGGGTTACTCCAAAAGAGGGTTGCGCCAACTCCAAAAGGGGGCATCACATCCACTCACGGATAAGGTTAGGGAAAGGATTAGGTTAGGGGCTCCATATACCTTTAATGGTGATTTGAAGCTCATGTCCTTTTTTGGAGCTATGTCTGCAGCTATTTCCCTGCCTGGAGTGAGGAGTGTTTTTTTTTTTTATTATTATTATAAATCAGAGCATCAGGGCTCTCTCTGTTGCTTCAGGTTCATGTTGATATTGCTTCATTAATGATGTCCAGTTTGTGAATAAATAATTCTTTTGAACCAGTTCTTTTCAGTGAATGAGTTGAACCAGTTCACCGAATAATTTGAAACTGTTTGTGTCTCGAATCAAAACTGATCCACTTTACTCTGTCTTAACCTGTCTCTTGGACATGCCTGACACTATGACTCGAAATGAGCCAAATGGTGTATGTTTCTTATGATGATGATCCGGTCGCAGCAGTTTTTGAGTCACTAGTACACTGAATGTCTCGGATACTGCTGTAACCTCTGTTCCCTGATGGAGGTGATAAGATGTTGTGTCGATGTAGTGACACTAGGGGTTGATCTTGAGAGGCCCAGACACCTTCAGGTCATTGAGAAAAGGCCAATGAGAATTGGCAAGTAGAATTTGCATGCCACTTTCCCCGACATACAGGTATAAAAGGGAGCTGGAATGCGGACTCACTTAGATTTTGCACTGAGGAGCCGAGACAAGGTCCCAGCCATTACAGCGGTGTAGTACAGCCTGTGGCAAGAGGGACACGTCTCCTTCCCTCCATCAGGGAACGGAGGTTATGACAGTAACCGAGATGTTCCCTTTCTGTCACTCACTCGATGTTGTGTCGATGTAGTGACACTAGGGGTCCCTATACGAAATGTCACATGACTGAACTGTGTCACGTGAACTGCCGATGCAGGTGTAGGCAAGCTACTGTGAGCGTAGGAACAAATGTTCTCGGACTGCACGTATCTTCCCCAGATGCCCCAAAAATATTGTGTAGTTCCCAACAACCCAGAGTGGGGTGGAAGGAGATGCATCTAGTATGGGAGCATGCCGCCCAGCCGTGGCCTTTTCTCTCTAAGTTTTTCTATGTAGATTCTATATAGATATAATAGCTATATAGAATTTTATAAACATTTAAAGGCCCCAGCCGAATATTCTTCTCTTCCAGGGTAAAAAGTGGTGAATACATCATATGGGCCCGAGGCCGCACATGGAAGAGGCGTGGCAGTAGGTCCTGCCCTTCATAGGGGAGGAGCTCTACAAATGCAGCGACTGGGGCAGAGATGGCTCTGCCAAGGGAGACATGGGTCTTCCGAAAGGGAGACTGTACCACAAAGGATACATCGCAGGAGGTTACCGGGGTAACCGAGATCAGTGGAGCACTTACCACAGTAAAGGGCACATTAGCACATGTACTGGGTCCGACTACGTGAGCCAGAGGGCTAGGAGGAAGGACATCCAGGGTTCACATATTGTGAACACGCATGGGAGAGAAGAGCACATGGCTTCACCTCGTGGAGGGAAAAGGCAGTATAAACAAGCAGTATACCCAGCCAGCTGCCCCGCGTAACGAAACGTACCTGTTCGTACCTCAAAGAACACGGCTCAAACTGGAGATTGTAAAATCTCGTGAAGGTATTGGGTGTTGCCCAGCCCACTACTCTACAGATGTCAGCTGGAGAGGTGCCATTCAAGTGCACATGAGGATGCCACACTCCTTGTGGAGTGTGCTCGAACCCGCAAGGGGGCTACATAGACCTTGAGAGTGGAGGGGGACATCCGCCATCCAAATTCTCTTGCAGGAAGGAAAACACTGACCCGACTGCGCACCTCTGGTGGTCTTCGCGATGGGAAGAACACCACTTAGTGAAGATACACCCCTTCAGGGAATAAAGATGCTTTGTAGAAGGAGCTCTGGCCTGAGTGATCTTGTTAAACACTGCGGGTGGTAGACCAGTTAGGTCTTCCGCATCCTGTCCAGGGACCAGAGATGGAGATTCCAGAGGTCTAAGCGTGGGTGCCAGAGGGTGCCCCGTCCCTGAGAAAGAAGGTCCTGCCTCAGGGGAATTTGCCAGGGAGGTGCTGCCGCGAGGAACGTGAGGTCCGAGAACCAGGTCTGGGTGGGCCAATACTGTGCAAGTAAGCTCACTGGGGATAACACATATTTGCGCAGCCCGTGGGGCCAGCTGTGTGCCAGCGCAAACGAGCTGAAGGATCGGTTTCAAGCAGCGAAAGGTGCCTTCCATGATTGTGCCAGCTTGTCGTGCACCTCCGGGAAGAGGGGGACTGGAGATGGGCGTGGCCATGAGCAGCATGCCAATCCCAGAAACCATTCGTCAAGCCGCGAGTGCTCAGGAGCAGGTGGAGCGTTCCACTCAAGCCCAACACACGCGGCGGCCTGGGCAAGCATGGCGGTCAGCTCCGCGGCAGCCTCAGACTGAGCTACCACACCCGAAGGCGGCAGCCCGGTAAAGTCCTCGGTGTCTAACATCACCAAGGCGCTCTCCGATGCAGAGATCGACATCTCATCTGGCTCCCGAGCTACGAAAGAGACATTAGGTTGGCACCTTCAGCATCAACAAGGATGGCCTCATACCCGTAGGTAGAAGGACCGGCGGTGGTGACAGCTGAAGTGGCTTTCCCTCGAAAGAAGGAAAGCCATGACCGCAACGTTGCCATGGTCATTTTCTCACAATGAGAACATTAACCATCCACGAATGCTTCCTCAACGTGATTTTGACCCAGACACGTGAGGCAGTGATCGTGACTGTCAGAGGCAGAGAAGTAACAACCACATCTAGGAACTGCACAGAGATGGAAGGGCATCTTTAAAAAGATGTTCAACGTCAATGTGCCTGCTCTAATAGAGGAAATATATTCTTTAAAGGAAATACTCTTTTAAAGTGCTGTCGAAGCGCCCAGGGGCGTAGTCTGCAGAGGAGTGCAGAGTGCAGAGAAAGCTGCTGGAATGCGCCGTATATCCAACAGCACACGCTTCTGAAGAGGTGAATGGAATAGTAGTAGTACTCACAGATATACAACCGCTCTGCTCCGAATAAGAAATCTGAATGAATCCGCATTCCAGTTCCCTTTTATACCCATATGTCAGGGGGAGTGGCTTCTCAAATATCTGATGGTGTCTGGGGCTCTCAAGATCGACCCCTAGTGTCACTACATCGACACAACATTGAGTGAGTAACAGAAGGGGAACTGAGAATCGCCTCTTTTGGACATGTTAGAAATACTGAGAATTGATGAGAGAGCTGCTGATGAGCATGCATGAACCAAGGACTTAAATGAGGGGAAGAAACATTTCAGTCAAGAGATGTAAATTCATTTTACTATTGAGTATTAAGCATGATTAAATTTTAATTTGTTTTGAGTTGATTAAGACTCGTTTATTCACTTTATATGCTTTAGTCACTTAGAATATCCACGTTTATATATCAGTGTCCGTATTGGGTGCTTTAGGTGCAATATTTTAATGTAGGAAACTTATCTAAGATGTAAGATCACTGAATGAATCACTGATGACAACAATCACCCTTATAATTTTAACTTAATTGAATAAAATGCAGGGTTGGTAGGGTAACTTTTGAAATGTATTCCACTACATATTACAGAATACATGCTGTAAAATGTAACTGTAGCGAATTCCATACTCAAGGTCAGTAACGCATTCTAAATACTTTGGATTACTTCTTCAGCACTGGTAGATTTTTTTTCACTTGTTTTGACTATAAAAACTGCCAGTACAGTAAGACAAAATACATGTTAATAATACATTCTCTGAAAAACCTAAATATAATTTTTTAGTGTTGTTTATAAAAAAAGATCAATCAAATTGATCTTGTTTTAAGGATTTTTAGATATTTTTACAGGAAAACAATACAACATTTTTTATCAAGAATATGATTTTTGCCCTAATATCAAAGATCTTACTATAAAAAAGGAATTTATGATCGTGCCTGGTAACGTACTTGTAAAATGGCTAGAAATAGCATTTTTGCTTAGCGTAAAGCTGTTAATTTACACAAGGTATATTTCTATTTCTTCTGCTCCAAATTGACTTCAAACTTACTTCTCTGTCTGCTCGTATGAAGGTAAGACATCAAGAAAGTGTTTCACCACTGTTCAAATACACATTGGACATGTTTTTCATCTGAAAGAACTAAGTATTAAATGAAAAAAATTACAATAAAATGCTAATTAATCTCCTCAGAAATCAAAATACTTTTTGAATGTAACTGTATTCTAATTACTAATGATTTAAATTGTAACTGTAGTGGAATACACTTACTTATATTTTGTATTTTAAATACGTAATCCCGTTACATGAATTCCATTTCTCCCCAACCCTGATAAAATCTAACAATCAGCAATGTGCCCTTACATATGGCTTTATTGAATGTGTTTGAGTGTGTTTTCCACAATGCTGGGGTATTAGCATTATGTACAGTGATATCATTGCACGATGACATAAAAGAAATTGTGAATTGTTTTTTTTTAATCGGTTCATTGTAACGAACTGTTCGACTATAACAGTATGAGTGGATGGGGTGACTAACAATTTGTTGTGAAATTATGGTAAATATGTGTTGAGAAAAACATGATGAAATGAAAATAAAATCTGAAGGTGGGTAATATGTCACTCTTTCCATTCAGATTAGTTGTCTGTATGAAATTTTGAACAATAAAATCATACGAATGCATCACTCTCGCAACTGTATGGAATGAAATATGATTTGACATAATACAATGGCTGTCAATTGATGAAAATTTTTAATCAAATGAAAGTTTGGATTAATGAAAATGAAAATTAATTGGAAGTCATTACATGACTTCCAATTAATTAAAAAGAATTAATCGCATACGAGTCAGACAGATGCTTTTGTAGCATCTCACTGTTTTCAGCATCATAACTAGACACGTTTTTAGGACACTGTGTCAAGTTAAAAGTAGTTGCAACTTTGAAAATTGTGTCTCGAAATCCCTGTATTCTGTTGTGATTCATCACGCAGTCAAGAACACGTCCTGTGAGAGTATCTCTCAATCTGTGGCTCTACTGCTTGTGAGGTTGGTTTAGGTATGTTGATTGGCCTTGCTGATGTGGCTCATTAAAGCACAAAGTTACATGTGCTTAAAGCTTGAATTGCTCAGATGGTAGGAAATACATACTTTTGGCATGATTAAATACATTATTTTATTTAAATAATTAAACACATTCAATTAATTAGTTAAATTGTGTCCAGACATGCACAAACATATTACAATGGTAACTGGGTGCAAATATTGCTATGACGTGAATGTGTGGTGTTTCACCAGTGAGAGGGGAGCTATTAAGGAGCAGTAAATGGGAAGACCCAGAGTGGTGTGTGAGTGGAGCGATTATAGTGTGCAGGAATGCAGGAAGAGGAAACTGCTGTGGCTCCACTCCACTCACATACTCTGTTGTATATACAATCTACATTGTGGAACTGAAGCAGAAAAATCTTCACTACAGATAGAAGCACTGTGTCGCCATGCCTTTCATTAGCAGATGAACAACGATAGACTGGCAGCCCAGAAATGGACTGAATGAATGAGATTGCTTCAAGACGAACAAACCACGCTAAGTGTACATGTGATGTTCAGAAGGGGGTAGATCTTAAAGTGCGTTCACATTGACAGCAATATTTAGGGACAAAGGCCAGAAATCATTCATTTTCAATGAGAATTGGTGATTTGAGGCATCTCAGAAACAGTAGGTGCAACATGTGATTTACTTCAAGAAGCATTTGAAAACTGCAGTTGAGAAGTTGAGAATGCTGGCATCCAACAGTACAACAACTTGGTGACCTCTTACAATTTTATATTCTGTCAGTGCAAACAACATTAGGAGGCATTCATACTGACAGCAATTTGCAGCAAAAAGCATCTGAAAGTCATACTTTTTTATTTTGAGGTGCCATTTCACTGGCACATTTGAGCAGATTTCATCTTTATGCAAATAAGCTGTGATGCCATGCACCGCCTACCAATTGGAATGCAGACAGTGGAATTCATTTGGCATAATTAGATGTTGAAGATGAGTTGGAACGCTCACTAGCAACTAAAAGAACAGCAATTTGGCAACTTCCCACAATGTAGTCACTATCAATGTGATCGCTCCTTCAGATGACATCAGTAGATGACCCTTCAACTGCAAAGCTTAAAGGATTTTCCTGAAAACCCCCATGCATGGGACAACTGTATGAGAGAGTGAGGTGTCACTTCATCTGGAAGTGGTCATGTAGACCAGGGCTGTACCAGGTGGGTGTGCCAGCCAGCCCCTCCACAAGGAGACAGATCCTGGTGCTCCCAACACAGGAGGTGAAGAGCACATGTCATGGGCACAAAGGCTGATACCCTGCTCTCCTCTTGAGTTTACACAGGACTGAAAGAGAGTGTAAGGGTTATGATGACGTCTCGCCACATTCCTTCATTTCTTAAGCCCACTTACTTTATCACTTAAAGAAATACCTTAACCAAAAATTAAAATTCTGTCAGCATTTTTCTTTTACTAACCCTCATGTCGTTCCAACCCCAAAACTCAAAAGCCGAAGTTCCTGTAGCTCAACTGGTTTCATGTAGCTGAACTGGTAGAGCATGGTGCTAGCAACATTCAATTCATGGGTTTGATTTCCCGGAACACATAAACTGATACAATGTGTACCTTGATCAAGTCGTTTTGGATAAAAGTGTCAGCTGAATGCATAAATGTAAGTTATTTAGAATGTTCATGCTGTTCTTTTTGGTGCAATGAAAGGTAATGAGGACATACCCCGTTGAGCTCCAAAAGCACCATAAAAGTATGATAAAAGTAGCATGTATGTACAATAGCTGAAAAGTGAAACAGACTGAAGTTTGTCATCATTCACTAAAAATCTTTCCCTCTGCCAAATCTCTCAAATCTCTTTGAGTTAGCATATACAGAACAAAATGTGTCTGTTTGAATATGTAGAAGTACGAATGAGATTTGAGAGCTACAAGGAAGATTTTAAGTAAATAACGACTTAAATCTGTTTGTTCAGAAGACTATATTTTTGGCTTAAAAGACATGGAATATACAGTCATTTACAACTTTTAAGGTGCTTTTAGTGTGTTTTTTGAGCTTGGTAGCACCAGTTCCCAAAAAATAATATGTGTTTGGAACAACATGAAGGTGAGTATATTATACTGTAAAATAATTTTGAATTTTGGGTAAAATATCCCTTTAAATATTAATGTGCTCTATTATATACTGTAGAGAATTAGAAAACCAGTAAAACATTGTATGAGGCAACCAGCATATGACTGGTGTGAAAGATCAGTTAGTTGTTATGTTTAAGCCACAAGCCTTTGATAGTGTCCAAAAAGGTTACAGCAATAAAATGCTGTTGCTAAATTCAATAATCAATTACATTGAAATTCACAACATTTTGGTCTGAAATCAGATTCTGAAAAATCTACTCCTAACATTAGAAAAAAAGGAGATTTTCTATACCATGTACATTCAGCTTGTGGTTGAATGCCAGACTGTGAGGCTTGCTGATTATGATGTGTAACTTTAACATGCAGGTCAGGATTTCAGCTGGGCCCTTCAAGCTGGTTTGAGGTTCTGCTGCAGAGTTTTGCATTACTTGGCACAGACTCTCAGTTTTTCAGCATCTCTCTCCTAGTGCAGCATCTACAGCAGAAACCCAAATTGTGGCATGTGTAAGCTGCAGGTATGGTGTTACCTATAAAAATAAGACATGCAGACTGTTGCTTACTTAAACCCCCAGCCTGTTCCACCCAGGACTATAGCTGCCACCAGGATGGCCCCTGCAATCGAGCCTATGATGAGATTGGTAGCACTAGGACCTGTTTGGGCAAGTGTGGAAGGACAGGATATAAACTTATGTTCACTGACACTCAAAATATATATTTTTCTCCAAGAAATCACATTTTGTTTTTAAAAGATGCAGATATGTTTATGACATCATAAAAGTATGTTATTTGTGATAATACTACTTATTATAAGAACACCATAGGCAGGTTTTGAAAAAAGGTATAATAATTCTCACTGACTTTCACTGTCCTGCTGGAAAGACCAGCATTGTTGTTCACCAGCTTATGTTGTGTTTTGGGTGCTGGTCCCCCAGCAAGGGATTCTGGTGTGCTGGTGACCCTACCAGGCTTTAGCTTAACCAAATTCATAAGAAAGTCCATGCTGGTCAAGTTAGGTTTTGCTGGAGAAAAGCAGGGCTATGCTGGTGCACCAGATTGTCCAGCAGCAAACCAGCACTAACCAGCCTAGATCACCATGAGAATTGCATTCTGGGTAAGCTGGTCTTTGTAGCAGGGTGGGTTCTTGTCCTTGTGAGGAATAACTTATCACAGAAGCTACTTCAGTATCTGATACTATGGGAAATTCTCAGAATTGACGATCCCTTTAAAATCACTCAAATCTCATTCGCAGGTGGCGCTCCTCCCCTATGCATGAGTCATCACAGGCATATAAACCGGAGCAGAGCTCCATTTCATCAGATTTTTTCTCTTCCTGTTCCCTACGACAAAGCCGAAGCCACTTCCCTCTCACCCTGCATTAATCCTTTGATGGCTCCCGAGAGACCGCACAAGGAATGTGCTTGAGGATGGAATATAGAGCACAGAGAGTTTGAGGATGATTTGTTGCCGCTTAAGCCTTGCATCTCTCCTCTTCTCCATCTCAAATGACTTTGCTTGTTCAGTACTGCCATGACTATCTGTGCCCCATTATTGGCACACATGATACGATCATGTGCTTCAGATTTTGATGAGGGGTATGTTATATCGTTAGCAATTACCTGTCAGGCATGAGCATGCTTCTGACTTTTGCCACCGTGGCTGTTATTTCTAGAGCTGTACGGACAGCTTATTATGACTTGACTTTCTCCCTATTTAGTGAGAGTCCAAGTCTCTGGTGCTGCTGCCTTGGTTCTCCAGCCACAAGGATCTCTGCCCACACAATTGGCAGGTCTATGGGCAGCCCATTGTCTGTGGAGTGACATCCCTGACAAACTTTTTCAGGAATTTGCTTCTCGCTCCATTGTGAGCCGGGAACAAGAGCATGACATCTCCCATGTAGCACAGGACAGCTTGCGCTGTTTTTAATTGTTGCCGGCATCTAAAAGACTGCCATGCTTCAACACAGAGATATAAGGCACATTCATTTAGCCAAGCAGCCCTTTCCCTGCTGTCACAAGCCGGGAACGAGTTTGTGGCTTGACGCTTGTAACTTCTAATTTTGGTAAGGATCCTGTCACTTTGTCAGTCATATTTATTGTGGTGACAGGATCCTGACACCCATGTCTTGTGTGTTGTGTGAGTGCACATGGCTGTGTTTGATTCTTCATCACCATGTGCACTCGTGTCTGTTGTATGTTTGCACATGGCTTGTTTTTGTCTTGCCATGTGCATACCTGACTCTGCCTCCTTGTTCCCTCATCACTCTCATTAAGTCCTTTTGTTAATTAGTTTCACCTGTTCCTTGTGTGTTCCCTCTATATATTGTGCCCTATTTCCTCATGTCTTTGCCAGATTTTTTTTGTGTGTTCATGAGTTTGTCACTCTGTGTTTCAGTCTGTTCCTGTACTCCTCATTCCCTGTCTTTATGTTGATTTATCTTGTTTGTGTTATTTTCTCCCTCATGAGAGTGTTTGTTTAGTTTTTTTGATTATTTTAATAAAAGCCCTTTTTCACTTGCCTCCTGTATTTGGGTCCTACCTCAACATTTCGTGACAGTTTATGTTGTTGTTATCTGCCATGTCTCAACACAATGACTTGAGACATATGTAGTGTTTTTCCTCAACCCTCAAGAAAAATAAGCAGTTTACTCACCACTGCGAGCCAGAAATTAGATAGAACTGTAATGCAGGTCAATTCAGTGTCTGTATTACTGTCGTTGCCGACATGACAAAACTCTGCTATGTCGCAAGAGGTTTTCTTCCGGTGTCAAGGAGGCCCGATAAATGCCTTTGTGATTCAATGGGCGGCCCTCTCACTGCCATGGGTTGTGGCATATCGCAGGCCACTTTGATGCCTGTTTTTACTACTGTTGGTGATGCGCTAGAAGGCTGTCATGTCAAAACACTTCTTTCATGTTCTCAATGTTGTATGCTAGAAACGAGAATATGGTTCCAGTGTTGCAACTGTTGTACTGCCATTGATGGTGTGCCAGAAGTCTGCCATGCCCCATTGCAAATGCCAGACCTAGTTGCGGCTGCACTAGGCCCATTAGCACTAATTGACTAAGTTGCATAGGTATAAAGCACTGGCAGGCACAGTAGAGTCCCTGTGCCCAATGGCGGGGGTTTCCATCTGGGTACTGAGCACAGTCATGAGCGGCTTTGTGTTTCAATTTGCAGAGGCATTTTGCCCTCCACCTTGATGTTATGCTCAGAGAAACAGTGTCTCCTCTCCAAACATGCAATTGAGTGAGTTCTAGTGCGGAAAGCACAGGAAGGCTTTTACAGTCATTATTTTTTGGTTGCCAAGACAGACTCACAAGTCTTTTTTCAAAAGTCTCCAGGCCAGGGCCCCCTCAATAAGGCAGCTGTATGTAATAAAGTGGTGATTTTTCCCTGACAAGTGTTCCTTCCAAGGGCGGCATGGAGCTCCGGTTTCCCCCACAGCACAAAGACATGCAGGTCAAGTGAATTGTTGACTCTGAATTGCCCGTAGGTGAGAGTTTGAATGTGTTTGTCTGTGTGTGTTAGCACTATGATGGACTCGCCATCTGTCCAGGGTGCTTTCCTGCCTTCGGGCAGAGACAGCTGTAATAGGCTCAAGCACTACCAATGACCCTGCATAGGATAAGAATAGAGAATGAATGGATGGATGGTGTTCCTCCCAGGGCGAGGACCAGCTTGTGGTCCTGTACAAATGGTGCTCCAAGTTTTACAAGAGCACTGAGATGCAGAACTTATCCCATCCATGCTTAAAGTGTACGACACGATTGGCCACGACCCCCTGAGTGGCTGTGGCACTCTTGCCCTGCTACCCTCCCAGTCTGGGACTTAGAGCTGGTACTGAACATGCTACAGTTTCCCGTTTGAACATCTAGAGGCAGTAAGCTTACACATTATCTCCTTAAAGACTGTGCTGCTACTCGCAACTAAACTGGGATCATATAAGCACTGTGTATACAGAAGCTAATTCGAATCACTCAAATCTATCTCTGATCACACACAGTCAGAATTATCAGGTACTTCTGCCACCATTCAGCGCTGTTACCATAATAGACATTGAGGGGGACACGCCCAACCCCGCCACTATTTGACTATGATTATATGCATCATCTGTACCATATGTATAGTATGTGTTTAAGAGCAAAGAGACAAACCCTTGGGTCCCTCGTCTTCACTGGGCTTGTGTACTTTTGGAGGATCAGGCATACTGCAGTCTGTTCCTGCCCACGTTGTGTCACATGTACACGATGCCTCATTATTGCACACCTGTTTACATTTGGAATGGCCAAAACAATTCATAAACTAATAAACACTAAGTATTATTTGCATACACTAGTTTGAAAGGACGATTTATACTTCTTTATTGAACCAACATTGGAGTAGCCTTCACTGTAGCCTGAAATACTCCTCTCCAAGAATGTAACTATGCTTTGTGTCTATAAAGAAAACAAAAGCTTTGATTTGTCTGCTTTGTAACAACAGGCCCTCCCTCTGGATATTATAAAAGATTTCTCAGGTAGCATCGCATTTCCTCTAAGATTATGTCAAGATTTACGCTTGGTATCACATTGTATTTTGGCTCTTTTCAGTCGGGAGCACCTCCTGTTTGTATAGTCTGTTTATGTTTCATGAAGTTACAAATGAAAATTGTGACAAAAAGCCACAACTGTTTACTTATACAGTATTTTACTTTTACTCGATATACATATATTTGGTATGTGAGTGAAACAATATACTTGTACTCTACTTAAGACCTTTCCGATCTGTATGATTGACAATATGATGTACAATAAATGATCATATTTCATAAGTTATGAAAACAGAGCACATGTTAAGTTGGTCATATTGCCTATTTGAATTGTCAATTTAACCTTTTAAACAACACCGGTTTTGTGTTTGTCAAGTGAGTAGATTGTTAATTAATCTTTTTAAAATTTCATAGCAGAGGGACAAAATATGCATAAATATTATTTATTTTTATTTAAGTGACTTAAGAGCAAGCATTTGTGCATTATTAATTTTTTTAATTTTCTCTCTGCATGGCAGGCATCAGGTATAATATTAATCATATATCAACATACTTTGATGAAGTCGTTTTTAATGCTACAATAATTGTATAAATTCTTTTTTTTATCCATGTTCTACAGTATAATGCTATTGTTTATCTATGAAATGTATAATTACTTAAAAAATTTATGAATTTAAGTACACTAGCATTTTGGCTGTGCACTCATAGAATGACACAGACACACCAACGCAGATATATAAACGCAAACAACAGCATAGGCCAGCGTATAGAGGTTACGCCCTAGGTTCAACACAGAAGTATATTACAGCATTTAGTATTACTTTGAAATGAAGAAAAAAAATAAAATAATAATGAATATCACCAATTTGAACAAACTGGAACTCTACATCAACTCAATTATTTATTTTATATTACACTACTTATTCAGTGACCTGCAACCATGAGAGTTTGCTCTTGCATAGCTCAGGAGATACATTTCATCTAAGTATCAACTATTTCTCAGTTTTTTTTCCTAAATTGTCTGAGATACAGAAAAAGGGTATAGTGCTAAAAAATGTGTTTGTATAGAAAATAATAGATTATTTTGTATTGGAAAAATTTAATGAAAAATTTTCATATTGACATTTTTTTTCTTTTTTTACAGAAATCTTTTGATTGCAGATATTGGTACTGAATCTTGGCAAATCTGAGCTCAGTTTTAGATATTTTGAGGTCTCTCAACCAAAGTGACACATTTTGCATCTTCCTTGGGCCCTCTGCCCCAGTCACCATGTTTGTAGAAACTCCTCCCCCACTCGGTAGGACCTACCATGGGACTTTTCCACATGACTTACTTACTACAAGGCTCGGCAAGACCATGTGATGTTTTTCCACTCAAAATACACCCCCCCAAAAGTGAGAATTATTCTTTCTAAGTCAGAAATACTGGAGACTTAAGCATAGGTCTCATTTGACTCCAGTTAATCTTATTGTTGTCTATGAGAAACAACTGAGATATTAAAGAGATGTTCTTTTCTTTTCTTTTTTTTTTGGGACAATCTATTAAAAATTTTGCATCTGTGTTGTTTATACAGTGTAATATTGCAGAATATTTTGCATTGTGTTTTAATATTGTGTATTATTTATATTCATAAAGAACTGTATAACATGTACTTTGTATATTATATGTATTACACAATATATGTTCATCTAGAATAAAATTCCTTGTACAATGCTGCCTTCGCCTATAATCTCCATTCAGATTCTGACAAACTGGTTGCTATTACATAAGTCATCCTTCATTACGACAGTTACTGAGTGAACTTCAGCATTGTATATTAATTATAGCTGACACATCAAAGAATGTCTGTGTATTAATGTGGTGAAATGGTTGTATTCAGTGTGTGTAGCCAGCGTTCTCACCCCGTGACTGGAGCATACATGTCCATTGGATCTGCTGGGGCAGGAGCTCAGATTTAGAGATTGAATGGGGAGACACTTCCTGTCCACACACATCATGGACGGACCACATGGAGTTCCATCCTCCACATAACCAAGATCAGTCTGATCATCCAGCAACACGTGACCACCGCTGGGAAAACAGGGTGTGAATAAATGTAAACAGAGGTTGGAGGGGTAAGAATAAAATGACAAATAATTTTCATAATGACTAAGGGCAGTTTAGTATTGGCAGGGTAATACTGCATCATGTCATGTAGGAGCGCTCATATTTATTAATTACACCACCACAATGTCGTACAGTAATTACTATTGGGAAACTCTAGATTTTGAGCCCTGTCAGTGCAGGTGTAAATTAAAGAATCACAGTGGAAGCAAATCTGTATTAATTATAGTTATTATTGTGTATGATGTGCAATTTAGTCTGCACACATTCTGGCAGAAGGTATAAAAGATTTCATATATGCACTGATGAGCCAAAACATTACACTGGTGAAGCGAATAACATTGATCATCTCCTAACAAGGCCACATGTCAAGATGGTAAGTAAACAATCAGTTCTCGTAGTCAACATGTTGAATGCAGGAGAAATGGGCAGGAGTAAAGACTTGAGTAACTTTGAAATCTCTGAAACAGCAAGGCCTTGGAACTTGAAGTAGTGGAAGGTCGCCTGGTCTGATGAGTCCAGTTTTCTTTTACATCACATAGACAGCTGTGTACTTGTGCACTGTTTACCTGGGGAAATGATGGCACCAGGATGCACTGTGGGAAGATGACAAGCTGGTGTAGGAAGTGTGATGCTCAGGGAAATGTTCTGCTGGGAAACCCTGTGTCTGGCAATTCATGTGAACGTCAATTTGACACATGCCACCTACCTAAACATTGTTGCAGACCAGCTTCACCCCTTCAGGGCAGTGGCCCCTTTCAGTAGGATAATGCACCCTGCCACACTGCACACACTGTTCGGGAATGGTTCAAGGTGTTGCCCTGGCCTCCAAATTCCCCAGATCTCAATCTGATTGAGGATCTGTAGTATGTGCTTGAACAACAAGTCCAATCAATTGTGGCTCCACTTGTAACTTACAGTACTTGAAGGATCTGCTGCTATCTTGGTGCCAGATACCTCAGGACACCTTCAGGGGTTTTGTAGAGTACATGCCTCGATGGCAAGTGCTGTTTTGGAGGCACGTAGAGGACCAACAGCATATTAGGCAGGTGGTCATAATGTTTTGGCTCATCAGTGTATATAGTATGCCTATATGGCTCATGGCTGCCATATCACCCTGCGGCTATTGCCTGGTTGCCCACTAAAGCTAAGCAGGGTTGAGCCTGGCCAGTACCTGGATGGGAGACCTCCTGGGGAAAACCAAGTTTGCTGCTGGAAGTGGTATTAGGGAGGCCAGCAGGGGGTGCTCACCCTATGGTCTGTGTGGGTCCTAATGCCCCAGTATAGTGACGGGGACACTATACTGTAAAAAAGCACCGTCTTTCGGATGGGACGTTAAACCGAGGTCTTGACTCTCTGTGGTCATTAAAAATCCCTAGGGCACTTTCTCGTAAAGAGTAGGAGTTTAACCCGGTGTCCTAGCCAAATTCCCCCATTGGCCCCTATCTATCATGGCCTCCTAATAATCTCCATCCCTGAATTGGCTACATCACTCTACCATCTCCTCTCCACCAATAGCTGGTGTGTGGTGGGCGTTCTGGCGCACTATGGCTGCCGTCGCATCATCCAGGTGGATGCTGCACACTGGTGGTGGTTGAGGAGATTCCCCTATACTATGTAAAGAGCTTTGAGTTTGAGAAAAGCTATATAAATGTAAGTTGTTGTTGTGTATATATATATATATATATATATATATATATATATATATATATATATATATATATATATATATATATATATATATTTGCCTATAATGCTTATTTTATATTCAAAAAATCACTTCGTAATTATAATTTCTGAACAAGAAGCAGAAAGACCTCCCAAGAGGACATAAAAACAGCATAATGTTATTTAAGATTGATTAAGGAATTTTAGAAATGATACATTGGTATAGTTGCTGATTATGGTGATTAGACAAACTTATTGATCATACATTTGTGAAGTGTAAGGTGTAAGTGCTTCTCACTTGCAGTCGATCAGTCGGCCCTGATGGTTGAAATTTGTTGATGTGACCTCGCCTTTCATAATGCCAACCCGTGGGATTCGACCAGTGTTAGTGCACAACAGATACCCACAAAACACATCACTGTAAATAAAGAAACAGAACTGTAACAGTCCAGTAAGAGCACATAATAATGTCCTGGTAGATAGATTGTGTCGATGTAGTGACACTAGAGTCACTCTTGGGAGCCTGAGACACCTTTGATCTTTGATAAAAGGTCAATGGGCATTGGCGAGTGGTATTTGCATGCCACTCCCCCGAACATACGGGTATAAAGGATCTGGCGTGCAAACCTCTCAATCAGGATTTGTGCTAAGGAGCCAAGAGAAGGTCCCGGGCATTTCTGCATGTAGTCCAGCATTGTGGCAGGAGGGACACAACGTCTCTTTCCCTCCATCAGGGAACGGAGGTTACGGAAGTAACCAGGACGTTCCCTATCTGTCACTCACTCGACGTTGTGTCGATGTAGTGACACTAGGGGTCCCTATACAAAACGCCACAACTAGCTGAACTGTGTTACATGAACTGGCTGTACGAGATGGGCAGACTGCTCTGTGCCTCATAGCCAGCGCACCATGCCGACATGTTTGAGCCTCGAACGGCCCTTCGGGGACAAGTTGACTGTTCAAAAAATAAGGACAGGCTAGCCCTGTCGTGGCCTATTTTCCTCTTATTTCTCTCCCCAAAAAGAGTGAAATTTGTCAACCGACTGGGACCACCAGTGTCTATGTCGAGGGGTGGGGGTGAGGGGGGTGTCACTCCCAAGGGGAAGACACTACGGAGATCACACCTCACCCAGAGGGTGGGGGTGGGGGGGATTTTGAGTGGAAATACGTCACATGGTCTTGCCGAGCCTTGTAGTAAGTAAGTCATGTGGAAAAGTCCCATGGTAGGTCCTACTGAGTGGGTGAGGAGTTTCTACAAACATGGTGACTGGGGTAGAGGGCCCAAGGAAGATGCAGTTTACCAACAGGGAAACGATTTGACAGAAGATATACGTCGCATGGGGTCACCTACAGGGAACCAGCACATGCGGAGCACCTACCCCAGTACAGGACTTAGTTAGCACATGTACTGAACCTTCAGCGAGTTTCTCCATAAAATCGTCTGCCACAGGGCTATGAGGAAGTCATCCAGGGAACACATTTTGTGAACACTACTGGGAGTCAACAGCGCACATCTTCAGCTCAGGGGAGATGAAAGGCGCTATGGGCAAGAGATACACTCGGCCAACTGTCCCGGACTTACCTGTTCGTTCCTGCCAAGACACGGGACGAAACCAGCTCAACCCGGAGATTGTAGAACCTGCAAATGTCTGTTAGAGAGGTGCCACTGATCAAGGCCCAGGAGGCCGCCACACTCCTGGTAGAATGGGCTCGTAGCCCTGCGGGAGGTGGTACATGCTGGGTGTGATATGCCATCGCTATGGCGTCAATGATCCAGTGGGCGATCCTCTGCTTGGAGACAGTGCTTCCTTTCTGCTGTCCACCAAAGCAGACAAAGAGCTGCTCAGCAAATTTAAAGCTCTGCATGCGATCCTAATAAATACGTAAAGCGTGCACCGGACACAGCAATGTCATGACTGGGTCTGCCTCCTCCTGGGGCATCACTTGCAGGTTCACCACCTGATCCCTAAATCGGGTCATGGGAACTTTGGGCACATAGCTCGGTCGGGGTCTCAAGATCACTTCAAAGTAGCCCGGACCGATTTCCAGGCACGTTTCGCTGACAGAGAATGCTTGCAGGTCTCCTACCCTTTTGATGGAAGTGAGCGCAGTCAGAAGGGCAGTCTTTAAATAGAGTGCCATAAGCTCAGCTGACTCCAAAGTCTCAAAGGGGCTCCCCGTAGACCCTGAAGGACTACAGAGAGGTCCCATGAGGGAACGAGGCATGGTCTCGAGGGATTCAACCTCCTGGCACCTCTCAGGAACATGATGATCAAGTCGTGCTTCCCTAAGGACTTACCGTCCACTGTGTCATGGTGTGCAGCTATAGTGGCTACACCTTAAAAGTGGAGGGGGACAGCAGTCTCCAGCAGGAAGGAAAGCACCTATCCAACTGCGCACCTCTGGGAGTCTTCACATCTGGAAGAACAGACGCCACTTCAAGGCATACAGGCGCCTCGTAGAGGGAGTGATTGTGTCTACCACGGCGGGTGGTAGGCCACTTAGGCCTTCCGCGTCCCATCCAGGGGCCAGAAATGGAGATTCCAGAGGTTTGGCCGTGTGTCCCGTCCCTGAGAAAGAAGGTCCTTCCTCAGGGGAGTCGCGAGGAGCGTGAGGTCCGAGAACAAAGTTTGGGTGTGCCAGTAGGGTGCTACTAGGATGACCTGCTCCTCATCCTCCCTGACCTTGCACAGGGTCTGTGCAAGTAGGGTTACTGGGGGAAATGCATATTTGCGTAGTTCAGGGGCCAGCTGTGTGCCAGCGCGTCTATACCGAGGGATGCCTCGGTCAGGGCATACCAAAGCGGGCAGAGGGGGATTTATGGGGAAGCGAAGAGGTCTACCTGTGCCTGCCCAAATCGACTCCAAATCAGCTGGACCACCTGAGGGTGAAGTCTCCACTCTTCCTTGCGGGTAACCTATCATGACAGCATGTCCGCTGTAGTGTTGAGATTGCCCAGGATGTGAGTGGCTCACAGCCACTTAAGGTGCTGCTGACTCCAGAGGAGGAGACGGCGGGTGAGTTGTGACATACAACTGGAGCGTAAACCGCCTTGATGGTGGATGTATGCCACCGTTGCCGTGTTGTCTGTCTGAACCAATGCATGCTTGGTTCCTGAATCTACAGCCAGAACATCCACAGGGTGAGC
The DNA here is from genome assembly GCF_025860055.1 of Xyrauchen texanus. Classification (NCBI taxonomy): domain Eukaryota; kingdom Metazoa; phylum Chordata; class Actinopteri; order Cypriniformes; family Catostomidae; genus Xyrauchen; species Xyrauchen texanus. Next base: position 17,728,990 of record NC_068289.1, read on the forward strand.
AGTATTGCCAACAACTTGATGCAGTTGATTTGCCAACATAGCTGCGGGCCTGTCCAGGAGCCGGCGGCTGCATGCCCATTGTAAACAGTGCCCCAGCCCGTCATGGAGCCGTCCATCGTAACAACGACGTGCCTGGAGACCTGCTATAGGGGAACACCTGCCCATAGAAATGTGAGGTCGGTCCAAGGGCTGAAGAGGCGGCAACAGACCTGCGTGATGGCCACGCAATGTGTCCCGTGGCACCATGCCCATCTCAGGACTCGAATCTGAAGCCAGTGCTGAAGCGGTCTCATATGCATCAACCTTGGCTTGGTAGACTTGCAGGAGAGCCATGGCATGCAGGGCGGAGGCAGCTTGTCCAGCAGCACTGTAGGCCTTGGCCACCAGGGACGACGTAAGCCTATAGGCCCTGGACAGGAGCTTCGGGTGCCTGCACCAGGTGGTGACGCTCTGCGGGCATGGGTGCACCGCAAGCGTCTTATCCACTGGGGGCATCTCCGAATACCCCTTGGCCGCCCCACCATCAAGGGTAGTGAGGGCAGGGGAGCCTCCCAAAACCTTGTCAGCTCCTCGTGCACTACTGGGAAGAAAGGAACTGGGGCGTGGCGTGGCTTTGAGTGGCGCCGTGGGCCCAGGAACCAATCATCGAGCCACGAAGGTTCAGGGGAGATCGGAGGGTTCCACACGAGCCCAACGGTCGAGGTTGCCTGGGAAAGCATGTACGTCATTTCGCTGTCAGCCTATGACTGGGTGACCATACCTGAGGGGGGAAGCCCAGCTGAGGGTTAGGGTTAGGTTCCAAGAGTGACCCCTAGTGTCACTACATTGACACAACGTTGAGTGAGTGACAGATAGGGCACCACAGTAACTGCACTAAAAATATAAAAATATAATACTAATTTTCAAAAACAAGAAACAAAATATATCACTGTGGAGAGTTTTATATTCAAGACTGACAATTTTCACAATATAGCACAGCCTTGAGTGCCTTATTGATTTTTCAAATAGCTGTACTATATTGTGCTTTTAAGCACAACTGAAACACTGTAATGAACAGAATTAAAGACTGGAACTAACAGTCAATATACTGTATAGCTCACAACTCACTGCTTACTGCACTGGAACCATTTGTCTCCATCTGGACCACAGTTGCCTTTCTCTGAGCCCTCTGTGTTCAACTTCTCATAACAGAACTTCTCAGAACTCGAAGCCTCTGTATGAAAACAAAATAGAAAAACAGAGACAGATGAAAATCACTTCTTAACCTTCTATCAATTTAAGATAGTAGATAGAACAATAGTAGAACGTTTCCCGAGCTACTGTCACTGTAATATAATAGAGAACTGGATTGAAGATGACGTCATAAAATTCAAGCAGTGGCTACAGCATTTCAGAGGAACAGACTGCAGGGTTCCAATATGCTGATTGGCTGTTAATGATGACAGGAAATGGACACTCACTTGGACCCCACACATATTTACACTGACTGTCTCTGGTCTTACACTCTCCAGCGTAGCAGCGACCCTGCAAACACAACACCATCTCACTTCTTCTCACCAGATATTATATATCTCAACATCATATTGGTCACCACCCACCTTGCTTTCTTGATACTGACATTAGCAAATTAAAAAAACATTTTGACAAATGTAATGGCACTGTAGAAAATATTTTTTTTGAGTGTACCTGGTTGAGAGAGCAGAAGTAACCATCCTGCTTGTGTAGGTTCTGAGGGCACTGCAGACACATAGACAGGCAAAAATGCCTTATAAGCTCAATGTAGAGTGTTTAAAACACTGTGACAAGAGGAGAGTATGAGGAGTTTTAAATGTGTTTTTGGTGGATATTGAAGCAATCGAGCACAGCTGAGGCATCACTCACCTGCCCTGAGTCCCCTGTGCATGTCTCTGAAATATCACAGTCATTCACTGCATAGCGACACGTGTAACCTCGTGGATAGAACTGAGACAAATAGAGGGGAAGAGTGAAAGAAAAGAGAAAGCACCCACAAATATATTCACCAAACACATATAAAGTCAACATCAAAACAGAATTGTGCCCTTTTACTTTCTTAATACATGTTCCTGGTCTTCATCATTCCACATTATTCCAAAGAACATTGGAAGCAGCTGCGCTTGCTTCATTCTCAAATCAAATCACTTTATTGTCACACAACCATATGCACAAGCGCAACAGTGGGTGAAAGTCTTGTGTGCAGTTCCGAGCAACATAGCAGTCATGACAGTGACGAGACATATAGCAATTAAATAATAAACTTCAGATTTATACAACACAATTTACATATCTAATGTACACATAATTACACAACACAATAATAATATACAATGTACAGTAAACAATACACACAATATACAATACACATACAATAAAAAAGTATATAAAGTGTATAAAAAAATATACAGTAGGATGTATTGTAAAGAGAATATCATTTATGACAGTCCAGTGTAAGATTAATAAAGTGCAGTGCTGATGTATATTGATCGTGAGAGGTCAAGAGTTCAAAAGTCTAATTACTTGGGGGAAGAAGCTGTCTTGTAGTCAGCTGGTACGGGTCCTGATGCTGTGATACCGCCTGCTTGATGGTAGCAGTGAGAGCAGCCCATGGCTCGGGTGGCTGGAGTCTCTGATGATCCTCCAAGCTTTTTTCACACACCGCCTGGTATATATATGTCCTGGAGGGAGGGAAGCTCACCTCCGATGATGTGTCTGGCAGTTCGCACCACCCTTTGCAGGTCTTCGTGCTTGTGGGCGGTGCTATTGCCGTACCAGGCAGTGATGCAGCCAGTCAGGATGCTCTCTACAGTGCTGGTGTAGAACCGTGTGAGGATGTGGTGGTTCATTCCAAACTTCCTCAGCCATATCAGGAAGAAGAGGCGCTGGTGTGTCTTCTTCACAACAGCCTCGGTGTGGACGGACCATGTGAGTTCCTCAGTGATGTGGACACCGAGGAACTTGAAGCTGCTGACTCACTCCACCGGTTCTCCATTAATGGTGATGGGGCTGTGTTCTCTGTCTTTCCTCCTGAAGTCCACCACAAGCTCCTTGGTCTTACTGACGTTGAGGGAGGGGTTGTGCTCCTGACACCAACGTGTCAGAGTGTGCACCTCCTCTCTGTAGGCTGTTTCATCATTGTCAGTGATCATACCATCTGCAAACTTAATGATGGCATTGGAGCTATGTGTTGCCACACAGTCATGTGTGTATAGGGAATACAGGAGTGGGCTGAGAACACAGCCCTGCGGGGCTCCAGTGTTGAGGGTCAGTGATGAGGAGATTTTGCTGCTCATTCTAACCTCCTGAAGTCTGCGTCACAGGAAGTCCAGAATTCAGCTGCACAGCAAGCTGTCTAGACCTAGAGCCCGGAGTTTCAAATCAAGCTTGGAGGGCACTATGGTGTTGAATGCTAAGCTTTAGTCTATAAAAAGCATTCTCACATATGTGTTCTTTTTTTCCAGGTGGGAGAGAGCAGTGTGTAGTGTAGATGCAATTGCATCATCAGTGGAGTGGTTGTTGCGGTATGCAAACTGCAATGGGTCCAGTTAGGTGGGTAGCACAGAGCAGATGTAATCTGTGATTAGCCTCTCAAAGCATTTGCTCATTATTGGAGTCAGAACAACAGGACGCCAGTCATTTAAGCAATTGATTTTTGATTGCTTTGGTGTGGGCACAATGATGGACGTTTTGAAGTATGTGGGGACATCAGACAAGGAGAGGGACAGGTTGAAAATGTCCATAAAAACACCATCCAGATGGTTTGCGCATGCTCTGATGATGCGGCCCGGAATGCCATCTGGACCCACAGCTTTACGGATGTTCACCCTTAAAGCCACGGGTCCAGACGGCACTCCGGGCCGTGTATGTTCTTGTGTGGAACACCCACTTTTCAAAATCCAGTTGGATTTAGATGGATTAAATGCCCAATATTTACATTTACATTACCTGATCACATTATAGAATTAAAATGGGTTGCTAATGCTGTTTCATTACACTCACCTAAAGGATTATTAGGAACACCATACTAATACTGTGTTTGACCCCCTTTCGCCTTCAGAACTGCCTTAATTCTACGTGGCATTGATTCAAGAAGGTGCTGAAAGCATTCTTTAGAAATGTTGGCCCATATTGATAGGATAGTATCTTGCAGTTGATGGAGATTTGTGGGATGCATATCCAGGGCACGAAGCTCCCGTTCCACCACATCCCAAAGATGCTCTATTGGGTTGAGATCTGGTGACTGTGGGGGCCATTTTAGTACAGTGAACTCATTGTCATGTTCAAGAAACCAATTTGAAATGATTCGAGCTTTGTGACATGGTGCATTATCCTGCTGGAAGTAGCCATCAGAGGATGGGTACATGGTGGCCATAAAGGGATGGACATGGTCAGAAACAATGCTCAGGTAGGCCGTGGCATTTAAACGATGCCCAATTGGCACTAAGGGGTCTAAAGTGTGCCAAGAAAACATCCCCCACACCATTACACCACCACCACCAGCCTGCACAGTGGTAACAAGGCATGATGGATCCATGTTCTCATTCTGTTTACGCCAAATTCTGACTCTACCATCTGAATGTCTCAACAGAAATTGAGACTCATCAGACCAGGCAACATTTTTCCAGTCTTCAACTGTCCAATTTTGGTGAGCTCTTGCAAATTGTAGCCTCTTTTTCCTATTTGTAGTGGTGATGAGTGGTACCCGGTGGGGTCTTCTGCTGTTGTAGTCCATCCGCCTCAAGGTTGTGCGTGTTGTGGCTTCACAAATGCTTTGCTGCATACCTCGGTTGTAACAAGTGTTTATTTCAGTCAAAGTTGCTCTTCTATCAGCTTGAATCAGTCGGCCCATTCTCCTCTGACCTCTAGCATCAACAAGGCATTTTCGCCCACAGGACTGCCGCATACTGGATGTTTTTCCCTTTTCACACCATTCTTTGTAAACCCTAGAAATGGTTATGCGTGAAAATCCCAGTAACTGAGCAGATTGTGAAATACTCAAACCGGCCCGTCTGGCACCAACAACCATGCCACGCTCAAAATTGCTTAAATCACCTTTCTTTCCCATTCTGACATTCAGTTTGGAGTTCAGGAGATTGTCTTGACCAGGACCACACCCCTAAATGCATTGAAGCAACTGCCATGTGATTGGTTGATTAGATAATTGCATTAATGAGAAATTGAACAGGTGTTCCTAATAATCCTTTAGGTGAGTGTATGTTTTTAACTTTGTACTGACAGATATTGATTTAAGTAAAATTTATTTATATAGCACTTTTCACAGATAAACATCACAAAGTGCTTCACAGTAAAATGTAATACAAGAACAATTTAAATACATTCCCCAAAATACAAACAACAAACACTACAAACAACAATAAAAGAAAACTAACCAAAAGCCTGCTTGAAGAGCAGAGTCTTCAGTTGTTTTTTAAAAGAATCAACTGAGTTTGCGCAACGTAAAACAAGAGGCAAAGCATTCCACAGCCTGGGAGCGACTGCCAGGAAAGACTGGTCCCCTCTAGTTTTAAAATGAGTACGGGGAACAACTAATAACATCTGATCTAAAGACCTGAGACTCCGGGTAGGAGTGTGCAGCTGTATCAGGTCAGTGATGTATGTAGGGACTTGGCCATGCAAGGCTCTAAAAGTAAGAACCAGAATTTTAAAATGAATTCTATACTGGACTGGTAACCAGTGAAGTGATGCTAAAACAGGTGTGATGTGTTCTCTTCTCTTAACGCGGGATAAAAGCCTTGCAGCAGAGTTCTGAACAACCTGGAGACGATGAAGCTCCTTCTTACTCAAACACGTAAAAAGACTGTTACAATAGTCTAAACGGGAGGAGATGAACGCATGAATAATCATCTCTAACTCACCTTTACTCACAGATGATCTTAATTTTGAAATGTTCCTCAATTGAAAGAAGCAGTTTCTCACTAATTGTTTTGAATGAAGCTCCAAGGACATAGCTGACTCAAAGACAACACCTAAGCTCCTGAGGCTCAATTGGACAGACGGGCCTAAGTCGCCAATATATTGTATTATCTTTGGGATTTTATTTTCAGGGGCAATGATTAGTGTTTCTGTTTTGTCAGAATTGAGAAGCAAAAAGTTCTCACATAACCACTTTTTAATACTAGACAGACAGTTAATTAAAGAGGACAATTTAAACAACTCAGTTTCCTTAAAGGAGCAATACAGTTGGATATCATCCGCATACAGGTGGTAAGATATGTCGCTAAACTGACTAATAACCTTATCGAGAGGAAATATATACAAGAGGAACAAAATAGCACCCAAGACAGAACCCTGCGGTACCCCACACGACAACTCTGCAGTTTCAGACATAATCTGATTCATATTAACACTAAAGCTTCTACCTGACAGGTAGGATGAAAACCATTTTAAAACTGATCCCGACATGCCAACCAGATCACGAAGTCTATTTATCATAACATTATGATCAATTGTGTCAAAAGCTGCTGAGAGGTCCAATAAGACCAACACTGTATATTTTTTAGAGTCAGCTGACATCTTAATATCACTTGAAACTTTAAGTAACGCCGTTTCTGTGGAATGTGTTTTGCGAAAACCAGACTGGAATTTGTCAAATAACTCATGATTCTCTAGGAAAAGGGTGAGTTTTTCAGCTACAACTTTTTCTAGAATTTTTGACATGAAAGGAAGCTTCGAAATTGGTCTATAGTTTTCCGGTTGTAACGGATCCAGATTAGTTTTTTTAACAACGGCATGTTTAAAAAAAGCAGGAAACTATTTAAGAGTGAGGAGTTAAGCATCTCAACAATACAGGGGCCAATGTAGTCAAAAACTTGTACAAATAGCACAGTAGGAACATGCAGTGTCACAGTTACTGATGTCATTGCAGAAATACCTTTTCAGGCATATTTATCACCCATGATTAATTTATTCTGAAACTGAAAGTTTCCAATAACAGGTACAACTAAGATAAATATGTCCCAATACCATTTTTTTGGAGAATGAGTACAAGTAAGATATCGATACCTGTTTATTTGTTTATTTTTTTCTGAATTACATATTAAACAGTTTATTTAACTTTTATCATAAAAATTAAGACTGTAATGAAATGACAATATAACATTTAATTTTCAGCATATTATTGCATGCTGAAAACCTCACAGCACAATCCACAAAACAATATTATAACTTATTATTGTCAAATAAAGTGCTACACAACAAAGCATCACAGATGTGAGATATTGCTTAAATCTAAGATTATTGCAATGAATGTATTATAATAATAATAATAATTATTATTATTAGTAGTAGTATTAGTAGTATTACCGTGAATGTTACATAAATATGCAGAAGTGATATATTGCTGTTGTTCTTTTTTCCATTTTATTTTGGTGGACGTTTTATTTTGAAGTAAAGCCCTTTCTGTTTCTATGTTTTTGACACTAGCTTCTCAAATCCAGAAAAGCAGATCACTACATTTTCCAGTGTGCTTATTAAACTACTGAATGTTTTCACAATGACATTCATATGTCAGATGATATCGTTTCTTGGTATTGGAGCATTTTTATGAGCACGAGTACAAGTACATGAGTGCAGAATCTGACCCAATTTCAATACCAGTACTGGTATCAGGACATCCCTAAAGTTAAAGTGAATATATGGCTGGTCATGTGATCACAACATGAGATGAAAGGGACCACCCTTAAGTAGAGTAAAACAGTTTTTCAAGACCACTTATATTACTGGATTATTCATCTTATGTGAGTGAACATCATTATAAACATGCTTATCAAAAGTGCTATTCATTTCTCAAGTGTCAAACCTTTTATAAAATGTAACTTACTGCGATTTTATCATGTTTTTAACCACACTGGTAGACTGATAAATTAAATCTCTCTAGGCTCAGGATGAGATGGTCAGAGTTGAATATTCAATGAGCGTTGGTATGATTGTCACTCACCAGACATGTGTTATTGCAGCAGGGTCCATCACTGCAGTGTGCACCGTTCGACAGAGAACACTTTTTACAGCACTCTCTAATGCATTCCTACGACACACACACACACACACACACACACACACACACACACACACACACACACACACACACACACACACGCACACACAGAAGATACACACATGTACAGAGACTTGAACCTATACAGTTCAACGGCTGACTACTGTGCTCAGACTGATAGAATGTGAGTATAACTAGCTTTTGTGAGGTAGTGTGGTATCCATAACATTGAAATCATTATACTTTTGCAATGATATTTTGTTGTTTAAGTGTGTTCTTGTGTATTATGTATGCTCACATCTCTTGGTCCACAGTCACACTCTTCTCCCACCTCCACATATCCATTCCCACACTGTGTCGTTTCGAACAGCTGAATGACAGATGTGCAAAAACAATGCAGTCAATCTGGGTGAAGAGAGCTGCTATCTCAGTGATCTCATGCCAATCTAGAGTGATCTACTGTACTTTACATTAACCTGAACTGCCCAAGTTCACACATTAAAGATGAAGTGTGTATTTCTGTACCACCAAATCGAATTGCATAAAAATACATATTGTATTTAAAACTGCTTTTTCGACCACTTCCCTCATCTGCCACTGATTGAACAAACTGATAGTCCCACCTCAAACTCACACCATTGGTTATTTCAGTGTGTTATGTTGGGCTGGATGGGTCACTAAAACAAAAGAGCAATTTTTACAGTGCCACAGAAACACAGTGTTTACACTTTGCAAGGAAATCAACCTACCAGTGGTTTACTTATAGTTGATGCTGAATTTTAAACTGGAATATGAGAAAGTATTTAAACATCAAATATTTACACACTTTAGTTTTAAATTATGATTAATTAAATTCTGAATGTTTATGGACATTAGTTAATGCATTTAAATGAGTTTATATTAAAACTGCTTCTGTTCACAAAACTGTTCTGTTTTGTGATATTTCTACAGATCAAAATAAGAGTATCAACATGGGGGTTTGTTTCCAACAAGACAACCACACAAAACAATCTCTTAGCTGGTCTGTAATTTATCAATAAATGGAGGTGGCTAATTTCCTTATTAAACATTCTAACAATGGTAGAATTTGCAGACTTTGAATTGAAGAATTTGTATGAATAAAATTTGGTAGAACAAATATGAAATGTTACCAGCAAGCATAAGACACAATATATTTGGCAGTAACATTAATGAAACGTGTATGTACTTACTCTGGCTCATTGTATAGTACCTCATTGTTTTTAAATAGATTCTGATGAAGACCATGAAGATGATAATGCCTAACCTTGCTTGGTTTGTTAAAAAGGCAGTATCCTCCTCCCTTCAAAAGGAACTCTTTAAAATCAGAGATGCTGCACTTAGAGAATGTCCGTGGGTGCTGGACCCTACATGGAGAGAGGGAGAGAGACAGAGAGAGAGAGAGAGAGAGAGAGAGAGAGAGAGAGAGAGAGAGAGAGAGAGAAATTAATTGAGAAAGAGTGCATAGGTTATTTGCAACAAATATTTGTACCCAAAAGACAACAAAGAGACAATGTGTGCTGCAATTATGGCTGTTTCTGTTTTGAATCTGTTGACATGAAAATGAAAATACATAATCCAATAATATACTCCTTTGAAAGCTCAATTGAGATGCATATCATTTGAAAATATTTATTAAATTAATTGGAAATAATTCCAATTCAGTGCAGTATAGTGTATGTATAATAGTAATTGTATAAATGTATAATGGCTTGTGTGTTTTTATTGGTTAGATGAGTTGTGTGCATATTTGAGGTAGCAGGTGAGCTAATTTTAATGTTTGTGTTATTTCATTGGTTTGTATATTAATAGAGGTGTTGTTTTGTGTGTGGTATGAGAGAGTGTTTTTAATTTTTGTCACATAATGTAGTGATGTCAAAACTAATGCTTAACAGGGTCACAGCTGTCTAAGTGATCACAACCTATCATCACACACAGTTCACACCAATCACACTGATGTGGAGAGCATCTCACCCAGTGTCTTCCATGATGCAGCCCAGCCATGAGTTCATGCACCCGCACTCCTCTAAAAGACACACATATGGTAAATACACACTTTAAATACTAATATACCACGTCAAAATGAAAAGTTGATATTGTTTTAGCACAAATGTGTATGTGTGTGTGTGTGTGTGTGTTGTATAAGAGAGAGAGAGAGAGAGAGAGTGTTTACTTCTCTTTGACACTGTGTCCCACTGAATGCCGAGATTCTGAGCCAGACTCTGGGACAGCAAGAGTGCCATCGTCCATGTAGACCCATACTGCAGATACATCACACACATACACATACTGTAGTAAAGCAGTGTTAATCATAATCTGAAGGGATACACTACACTTGATTTTAACCCTTTAATGCATGGGTGTTTCAACAAACATTATTACATACAGTACCTTGCGTCTTTAGCAGCATGGCACGTATTACAAATGGATCTATAACATGCCCAGATATTGTAACATTTTCAAAGAATTTTCAAGACAGTTAGAAAATAACAGAATATAATATATTCAGTTATATTGTGATGTATTATTTTTCATGTATAAAAGAACAACCAATGATAGAACGGGATTCATTACTTACATGCTAGGGCTGCATGGTATAACAATACCATGGTAGTATCGCAGCCCTATAGCTTTAAAATACCGGCGGTGCCTAATTTTTTCAATGGTAGTACTGTCAATATGGTAGTACCGTAAGTAATGTTGAATGTTGAATGTGACATGTGTAATAGTAAATATTTTGTTTCTGATAAAATGTTAATTTGATTCAGAGGAGGCAAATGTCAGGATCTTGTCATCTTGGTTTGCTTTTTTGTTTAATTTTTTTTAGTAGGATCCTGTCATCTCTGTATTTTGTATTTTTGGTTTGTTTTGGTTTTCCTGTATTTGTCCAACTCTGTCCTTTTTATTCTCTGTGTTATGTGCTGTCCTGTCTTTGCTGAGCACATGGCTTAGTTTGTGTTATGCCATGTATGGTCCTTGCTCTTTCTGCTCTTATGCTCCCTGGCCACAGAATCTTGTTAGCCCTTATTTGTTAACTGTGCCCACCTGTTCCCAATTGTGTACATATATTCCTTCCTTGTTTCGCTGTTTATTGCTGGTTTATCTCGTGATTTACGTATTCAGTCTTGTTTCCTGTTCGGTCAGTTTGTGAGTTTTCTTGTCTGTTTCTTTTCCCTGTTATTTTTGTCCTTTGTTTTTTACTGTTGCTTGGTCATGTAAGTTTTCTTACCGTCCCGTTCCCTGCGAGCCCCTTTTTTCTTTTCTTTTTTTTTATAAGATCCCAGACATTACAAGCCAGCCCTTTTTGGGCTCAGGCATAGGATTTATTTTTATTTTCTTTACAGAAAAGCTGCCATATTTTTTCATGGGCAGACTCCTTGCCCTTAGCTCCGTGATGGAGCTAATGACACAGATTATATTGATGCCAGCCTGAAGGAAATATTTGAAGGGCAGGTCTCAATAAGCCTATGAGATCATGCTTGACCAACGGGCGAAGTGTGATGAGTTTCTGTAAAATGAGTTAAAATGAGTTATCCATCCGCTTGAGATATTTTTTTCATAGGCTCTCCTGAGGACCCCTCACTCTACCCTCCCTCGATTAATACTGCTCCTCCTCGCCCGTGGAGGTGCCCGCCCACCACCACTGTAGCCCCCCCAATATGCCCACCCTGTCCACTGTGGTCACCCTAAAGATGCCTAGGAATGGGAGAGGATGGAGCCATAAGGTCCTGCTGAAGAAGCCCCCTGCTTTGGAGGCCCACCCACTCCCTGTTCCAGTTGTCCCTGCTGCGGAGACCACATCGCTCCTTGCTCTGGTGTTCCTGGAGGTCTCTGCTTGGGAGGCCCACCCATTCCCTGTTCCGGTGGTCTGGGAAGTCCCTGCTACACAGGCCTCTCTGCTCCCTACTCCGGTGTTCTTTCTGCAGAAGCCTCTCCACTCTCTGCTTTGGTTGTCCTTGCTGTGGAGGCCCATCTGCTCTCTCCTCTGGTGGTCCCTGTTGTGGAGTCCCACCCGCTCCCTGTTACGGTGGTCCTGAATGTCACTGCTGCAGAGGCCACTCTGCTCCCTGCTTCGGTGTTCTCTGCAACAAAAGCCCCTAAGCTCCTGCTGTGGAGGCTCCTCTGCTACCTGCTCTGCTGATCCCGGAGATCCCTGCTGTGGAGGCCCTTTTGCTCTCTGCTCTGTTGGTCCCAGTGATCCCTGCTGCGGAGGCCTCTCCACTCTCTACTCTGGTGGTTCCTGCTGCAGAAACCCCAAAGCTCTCTTCTCTGGTGGTCCCAGAGGTCTGTTGAGGCTCCTCCACCCCCACAGATCCAGTGGTCCCAGAGGTCCCTGCTGCAGAAGACCCTTTGTTTCCTATGTTCCCTATTCTGGCCATAGTGGCTGCTCAAGCCCTTCCTTCAGTGGCCATTTGAACCCTCTTCCCAGCGGCCACAGCCAACCTTTCCTTCTCCCATATGTACGTCGCCAGTCCAGTCCTCATCCCAGTGGCACACCTTTCCTTGGTCGGTCACACCACACCTAGTCTGTTCCTGCTCTACCTGCTCGCCGGCCCACTTCTGGTCTGTCCTTATGGAATCCTCCTGATCTTGTTCTTGCCCTATAGCTCCCCTTGTGCCCCTTGGTTTGAGCTGCCAGCTCCGTCTTTGTCCACACCCTGCCTGCCCACCCTTGCCCTGCTAGAAATCCCCATGGATTGTTCAACCAGTTCCACCTTCCTCTTTCCGCAACAGTTGCATTTTTTCCCTCTAACATTAAATTGTTACTCCACTGATGGTTAGGTTTAGGTTAAGCCTTCCACTGCACTGTGTTACAACTTGTAAAGCTGAAAACAACTTGCTTCACAACACACTTTTGGTGCAACTACATAAGACATTTTACACAGAAAATTGAGCTCCCACATGCCCATAAGCCCAACAACACTTACTGTTTTTGCTACTTGAGGCTTTGATTAGAATTTTGGATAAGCACAGACCAATTGCAGATTACCAGATTACCAGATTACAATTGAACAGTAATCTACCCAGCACTGTATATAAATAAATTACAGATAAATTTAGAATAAATTTAAGCTTTAACTATTTTCATTTACTAATTTTCTTCAAAATTGACACGATATAGAAGTCATTTTTATGATTATTATTGTTAAAAATTCAAAGAAGTATAAGTATGAGTGTATAAGTATGAAATAATCCTAAAAATATTGCAAATATAATTGAGTCATTATTACTTATCTCAAGATCATTAACTACCCTAGAATATTTTGGTATATTTTGGTAGTTAAGCAATTGGAAAAACAATGTTTTTTATTGTTACACTATTCATAAGAAAAAGGTTGAGAAACACTAAAGAGATGGGGGCTCCAAAACAAAAAATGTATGAGGCAGATGGGGTCACTAAAGACCTGAACTATTAATTTAAATGTCAAACTTTAGGTACACATTGAATATGTTATTGCTCAGAACAACGTTCAATAACAACCCTTGTTCTGATAAATTATATATAATCGATAATATGTGTTCAGACAGACAGACAGACAGACAGATAGATAGATAGATAGATAGATAGATAGATAGATAGATAGATAGATAGATAGATAGATAGATAGATAGATAGATAGATACTGTAGACAGACAGACAGACAGACAGACAGATAGATAGATAGATCTGATAACTGATACACTTTTTGATAGCATTTTTATTAGCTTTACAGGCATTTGCTCTAACGTATTTTATTACCTCATTCACTCCAACACCATGACTCACAGAACACATTCCTCCAAAATACCCTGTGCTGCTCCGAGGATAGTGAAACGTCACATTACTGCACACACACACACATACACACACAGGGAGAATTATGAATGCATACTTTACTATGTGTTATAATATTATATTTTATGTTATTAAAGCATTTAGAAACAAACAGCTGAACTCACGAGAACAGATGTACAGCATCTGCATGTTGTCTAATGTGTTGCTGTCGGTATTTGGAAAAGTTCTGTAGCATATTGAAAGGAATCACACTAATGGGAATGTAATCTCTGTCTGTCCAGATCTCTACAGCGACCAGGACAACACGGGTGTTCAGATGCTCTTTAAAAATCTGACATTACATACAAAGACAGACAGGGAAAGGGAAAAGACACATGATGAAGAACAACAAGGTAGAGAGAGAGAGAGAGAGAGAGAGAGAGGGAGAGAGAGAGAGATTAAAGAAAACAAATTTAAAACTTGTACTTGTAAACATACGTTGTGAGGTACCTTTCTCTACAAATATATTGAAATTGGGTTCATTAATCACAACTTCTGTACACGGTTCAAATGTACTGCCATTAGATTGTATAAACTGAAATATTAAAAGAGCAATATGTAACACTGACATCAAGCGTTTAAAATGCGTACTGCAGTCTAAATTCAAAATATTGGAGAGTTGTCTCCCCTGCCCCCTCCTCCCCAGACTCCAAGCTCAAGTGGGTTGCCAGGTTGAGGACATGCAACAGGAATGAGCAAACTGACAATGGCAAGTGACGAGCCTTACACTGTAAGTTGACCAGTTAATGTATACGTTTGCTTGTATGTTTTTATTGTTTGCAAATTATAAACTAGCTCATGTGGATTTTTTTAAGGAGATTATCTATCAAAGATAGGTAGATGTACTGCTGGCTCCCATTGTTGCAGTGCACTGTGTTTTCCCGCTAACTTGTTTCAAATCTGGCAACCCAGAGAGTCGGAATACTATTGGGAAATGGGCAGTGCGTGGAATCACACAGGCCAGAACACAAACAGAAATTCTGGCCCGGAATGGACATTTCAAAGTAGAATATACTGGCTGTAGCATTGTTTTTGGAGATGCCAGTATTTCAGCTTAGCATGTTTCCTACATCTCTGATAACATATGTTAATTGTAATCATTAGTACAGTAAATATATTACATATTGCACATTTAATGCATTTAATAATGGCCATAAAATAAAAAATATATCATAAAATAAAAACAGAAAAGATCAGATTCCATTAACATTTTTTTTTATACTACACTTCACACTTTTCAGTTCTCCTGTTGTGCCCAGCACTGACGTGCGGTCTGGGTAGGCAAACTAGGCACTGCCTACCCTGCCAAAATTCAAAAATAAAATGTTTATTAAATAATAAACTTGTATTTGTATTTTTACTTTTTATTCTTGTGATTTATATATGCAATATGTGTGTTATTCCAATTGTTTAGACGTTATGATGACAAATGTAGCAGTTACGCATAATCAACTAAAAACATATGGTAGAATAAGCAGTGCTTTTACGGTCCATTCATTGCAGACGACAAGCGGAAAACCCATGTTGCGCATGCGCACTTCGATCCTGTATTCTTTAACATGTATGGCAAAAAGCACAAATCTGCTGTGCCTTTTGACGTAAATATGTTATGCCTGTAATCATCTCTGTTACGTATCAGACATGGACCAGTTAAAATCGAGATATTCCTGGACATTTGCGTAGCTAACGTCATTACACCGCAGCTAGCGTACATGCCTAATCCCGCCAAATTCAAAATCAAAATGACAGAACACCGGCCGTAATCACGGAATTAAGAAATTTTAATTCCAAATATGAGTTAATTGCAAGAGGGAGGTCTACGCCAGCCTTAGATGGACTAGCACAGCAAAAGGGCCCAAAAATTATCCGATCATTTCAAACTGATTGGTATGTAAGAAAAGATTGGCTATGTGGCTGTTCTAACAATCAGCGGCTGTACTGCTATCCCTGCCTGCTTTTTTCAACCAGTCAGACTGTTTGGACTTCAGCAGGATATTGTGATTTGAACAACCTGCCAGCAGCTTTAACCAAGCATGAAAAGTCGTCAGCTCACATCCAGTGTCAAATTACACTGAAAACCTTTGGAAAATCTCGGATCAACCTTGCACTTGACGAGCAAAGGAAGCTGAATATAGCCTACCACAATGTAAAGGTAAAGGAAAACCGAGAGGTTTTGAAGGATCTGATAAATGCGTAACGTTCACCGTTTACGCGCTTGTGTGTGTGTGAGAGAGAGAGAGAGAGAGTACACGATAAACATCCTGATTTGTACATTTCTTGATATGCTGCGCTTGTGCGTAATGTTCACTGTTTATGCGCTGTGTGTGTGTGTGTGTGTGTGTGTGTGTGTGTGTGTGTGTGTGTGTGTGTGCGTGTGAGAGAGTGAGTGTGAGTACACGATATACATCCTGATTTGTACATTTCTTGATATTCCGCACTTGTGCGTAACGTTCACTGTTATTACGTATTATTAGCTTAAACAATAAATCAGGTAATCTGGCTTTCATAACTCAGTGCCTAGCCTCTTTAAGACATCACCGCACGTCACTGGTGCCCAGGTGTACTTCCCTGAAGATCAGATTTTTATTAAAAACTCTAATTTGGCTGGCATTTTGTGCTTGTCACTAGGGATGCACAGCTCAGATATATTTTTTTTTAAACAGATCGGTATTGGTCCGACGAGCCCAAAGAAAATCTGATACTGTATGTGACAAGGAGGAGGGCGTTGCTGGGCCGTGAGGTTACACGCCCTACACTGAATTGTCTTTATTAGTCAGGAGGGGGATAAAGATGAGCCAGAGGCACCAGTTCGAGAGAGAGAGAGGGCGTAGGAATGGCTGAGGACCAGGCAATAAGTGACCAGGGACCAGTGAGTGAATTTTTCTCTCTCTCGCTCTCTCTCTCTCTGTCCCTCCCCCTCCCTCTTTCCCTCTCCCTCCCCTTGTCTCCAGGAAGGGCGCAGAGGGGAGTACATCATACCAGAGTATTCCCCAGCCTGAAACGGGTGGTGGAGGGGTGTGACGAGGAGGGCATGGCCTGAATTGTCTTAATCAGTCAGGAGGGGGATAAAGACGAGAGTGAGAGTCATTACCTGGCACCTTATTTTAATTCTATCTTTATTGCTATTTGTTACTATTTTATTAATATTATTTGTCTTGTCATTAACTGTTTTGTGTATTAATGCTTTGGCAATATTGTATGTAAACACAATCATGCCAATAAAGTACTTTTAAATTGAACTGAAATTGAGAGAGAGAGAGAGACGGCTTAAAACATATTTATTTTATCATTTTATCATACCAGTGAAACTCGAAAAATTAGAATATCATGCAAAAGTTAATTAATTTCAGTAATTCAACTTAAAAGGTGAAACTAATATATTATATAGACTCATTACAAGCAAAGTAAGATATTTCAAGCCTTTATTTGATATAATTTTGATGATTATGGCTTACAGCTTATGAAAACCCCAAATTCAGAATCTCAGAAAATTAGAATATTGTGAAAAGGTTCAGTATTGTAGGCTCAAAGTGTCACACTCTAATCAGCTAAACACCTGCAAAGGGTTCCTGAGCCTTTAAATGGTCTCTCAGTCTGGTTCAGTTGAATTCACAATCATGGGGAAGACTGCTGACCTGACAGTTGTGCAGAAAACCATCATTGACACCCTCCACAATGAGGGAAAGCCTCAAAAGGTAATTGCAAAAGAAGTTGGATGTTCTCAAAGTGCTGTATCAAAGCACATTAATAGAAAGTTAAGTGGAAGGGAAAAGTGTGGAAGAAAAAGGTGCACAAGCAGCAGGGATGACCGTAGCCTGGACAGGATTGTCAGGAAAAGGCCATTCAAATGTGTGGGGGAGCTTCACCTGGAGTGGACTGAGGCTGGAGTTACTGCATCAAGAGCCACCACACACAGACGGGTCCTGGACATGGGCTTCAAATGTCAAACGTCTTACCTGGGCTAAAGAAAAAAAGAACTGGTCTGTTGCTCAGTGGTCCAAAGTCCTCTTTTCTGATGAGAGCAAATTTTGCATCTCATTTGGAAACCAAGGTCCCAGAGTCTGGAGGAAGAATGGAGAGGCACACAATCCAAGATGCTTGAAGTCCAGTGTGAAGTTTCCACAGTCTGTGTTGGTTTGGGGAGCCATGTCATCGGCTGGTGTTGGTCCACTGTGCTTTATTAAGTCCTGAGTCAACGCAGCCGTCTACCGGGACATTTTAGAGCACTTCATGCTTCCTTCAGCAGACAAGCTTTATGGAGATGCTGACTTCATTTTCCAGCAGGACTTGGCACCTGCCCACACTGCCAAAAGTACCAAAACCTGGTTCAATGACCATGGTATTACTGTGCTTGATTGGCCAGCAAACTCGCCTGACCTGTACCCCATAGAGAATCTATGGGGCATTGCCAAGAGAAAGATGAGAGACATGAGACCAAACAATGCAGAAGAGCTGAAGGCCGCTATTGAAGCATCTTGGTCTTCCATAACACCTCAGCAGTGCCACAGGCTGATAGCATCCATGCCACGCCGCATTGAGGCAGTAATTAATGGGCCCAAACCAAGTACTGAGTACATATGCATGATTATACTTTTCAGAGGGCCGACATTTCTGTATTTAAAATCCTTTTTTTTTATTGATTTCATGTAATATTCTAATTTTCTGAGATTTGGGGTTTTCATAAGCTGTAAGCCATAATCATCAAAATTATATCAAATAAAGGCATGAAATATCTTACTTTGCTTGTAATGAATCTATATAATATATTAGTTTCACCTTTTAAGTTGAATTACTGAAATGAATGAACTTTTGCACGATATTCTAATTTTTCAAGTTTCACCTGTATGTCAATCCAATATGCCATCCAAAAAACTACAAAAATATAAATACATTTAAAATAAATTAAAACACAATCCGATCAATACAGATTGCAGCCCTTTCATTACATCTTTACAACCAACATTTCGTCCTCCCCAACCTCACACAAAAAACCTCCCACTGACCACATTGCAGAAAAATCCATAATATTATTAACTAATTTGAAATAAGCATACTCAATTTTAATTCGAGCAGTCACCATCCCTTTCAGAACTCTCTCTGCCTCAACTGAACCAGTTCCCAAAATCCTGTTTTTACGTGTCTTCCAAATTGCCATCTTAGCTGTTCCCACAAGGTAATTTAACAAAACCACTCTCCTTCGATCACTGACTTTGTACTTCGGACCACTAATAAAAACTTGACAAGAAAATTCCTCACCCATGCTTTCAAAACAAACCTATAAAAAGATGAAAAGATATCTTAACCTTTCACACTGCATAAACAAGTGATCAACCGTTTCCTCCGTTCCACAAAAAGGACATTCCCTCCCTACTTCTGGATTCAGGTGCGCCACGTGTCTGTTCGTAGCTATTATACCATACATCAGTCTCCACTGTAAATCTACTATACACTTCTCAATAGGAGGTTTGTACAGAGATCTCCAGCATCCTCTGAAGTCCGGCCCAAACACCTCTGTCCACCTCCATGTTTTAACCCTTCTCAAAACAGTTTGATGAGACACTTTAACACACGCAATGTATAATGCCTTTTTGCCAATGTCTTGAAATAATCCCAACTCTGGAGTTTTAAAGGACACAAAAGAATCCTCATTATCCGGCCTTTCCCATGCAGCAGAGACCCATAATGCTGGAAATCTATAGATCCATCCCTGCGAAGGCGCTCCCAGTGCTTCTCTGCAGGCTCCAGGCAGCGCTGAGTGTACTTCCTCCAACATCCAATCCAAGAGACGTAAAGAACTTATTCCTGTCCTGTGCTGAATTGAATCTGCCGTCCTCCACCCGTTGCCATCCCTTAGATGTTCGATCTTTGTACATCCCACTCTGACCAGACAGTTCCTCACACTGCTTGAAGACAAAAAGTTTGTTTGTATCCAAGAGTTATGAAACAGGGGTTCTCCCATAATCCAGTCCTGTGGTCTCAACATCTCTCTGGTCACAGAAAACGTCACGTTCCATACTTTTAGCATTGATTGGTAGAATGAAGTCAAGTGATTAAAATCCAGTTCATTAACTTTCAGTAAAAACAGCTGCTTGTCGTATCCCAGATTAGATATTCTTTTCAACAGAGTGCATGCCACATCTGTCCACCCCACGTCCTCCTCATACAGCAGTCTCTGCGCTGCCTGTAATCGAAAGGTGCTGATCCTACTCCTTACGTCAACCATGCCCTAAACCCCCCTTGGCTCTGCCCTCAGCGCCCGGCGAATCCAAGCCGGCACATACCACGGTAACCCAGCCAGAGCCTGTAGCCTCAGACGTCAGTGAGCCAGTGCCGATAGCCTCAAACGTCAGTGTGCCAGTGCCTGTAGCCTCAGATGTCCCTGAGACAGCGCCTGTAGCCTCGACCGTCCCTGAGCCAGCGCCTGTAGCCTCGACCGTCCCTGAGCCAGCGCCTGTAGCCTCGACCGTCCCTGAGCCAGCGCCTGTAGCCAGGACCGTCCAAGAGCCAGCGCCAGTGGTCATGCCCGTCCTAGAGCCAGCGCCTCCCGAGCCTTCCAGGGCTCCGCCTCCCAAGTCTCTCAAGTCTCTCGAGTCTTCCAGGGCTCCTCCTCCCGAGCTTTCCAGAGCTCTGCCTTCCGAGTTTCCTGAGCTTTCCAGAGCTCCGCCTTCCGAGTTTCCCGAGCTTTCCAGAGCTCCGCCTTCCGAGTTTCCTGAGCTTTCCAGAGCTCCGCCTTCCGAGTTTCCCGAGCTTTCCAGAACTCCGCCTTCCGAGTTTCCCAAGCTCTCCAGAGCTCCGCCTTCTGAGCTTTCCAGAGCTCCACCTTCTGAGATTTCCAGAGCTCCGCCTCCTGGGCTTTCCAGAGCCCCGCCTTCCGAGCTTCCTGAGCTTTCCAGAGCTCTGCCTCCCGAGCTTTCCAGAGCTCCGCCCTCCGAGCTTCCCAGAGCTCCACCTCTCAAGCCTCTCGAGCCTTCCAGGGCTCTGCCTCTCAAGCCTCTCGAGACTACCAGGGCTCCGCCCCTCAAGCCTCTCGAGCCTCCCAGGGCTCCGCCTCTCAAGTCTCTCGAGTCTTCCAGGGCTCCGTCTCTCAAGCCTCCCGAGCTTTCCAGAGCTCCCCCTCCGAGCTTCCCAGAGCTCCACCACTCAAGCCTCTCGAGCCTTCCAGGGCTCCGCCTCTCAAGCCTCTCGAGCCTACCAGGGCTCCGCCCCTCAAGCCTCTCGAGCCTCCCAGGGCTCCGCCTCTCAAGTCTCTCGAGTCTTCCAGGGCTCCGTCTCTCAAGCCTCCCAAGCTTTCCAGAGCTCCTCCTCCTGAGCCTCCTGGGGCTCCGCCTCTCAAGCCTCTCGAGCCTCCCAGGGCTCCGCCTCTCGAACCTTCCAGGACTCCGCTTTCCAGGCCTCTTGAGCCACCCAGGGCTCCGCCTCTCGAGCCTTCCAGGGCTCCGCCCCCCGAGTCTCCTACGGCTCCGCCCCCAAAGCCTCTTGAGCCTCCTACGGCTCCGCCCCAAGACCCTCTCGAGCCTCCTGCGGCTCCGCCTCCGGGGCCTCCTGCGGCTCCGCCCCCAGAGCCTCCTACGGCTCCTCTTCCAGAGCCTCCTATGGCTCCACCTCTCGAGCCACTCAAGCCTTCGACGGCTCTGCCCTCAGAGCCTCCCGAGCCTCCTACAGCTCCGCCTCACGAGCCACTCAAGCCTTCGATGGCACCGCCCTCAGAGCCTCCCGAGCCTCCTATGGCTCCGCCTCTCGAGCCACTCAAGCCTTCGACAGCCTTCTGAGCCATCACCTCCCTCGGCTCCGCCTCAGAGGTCCTCCTTGGCTCCGCCTCACGCGGCTCCGCCGGCCTCCCCTGTGGCCACTCCATCTCCTAGGCCACCAAAACCGGCCTCTGTCCTGTGGTCACCGCCCAGGTCCCCTGAACCGGCCCTTGGCCCACGACCACCTCCCAGGCCACCAAAGCCGGTCTCTATCCTGTGGCCTCCTCCCAGGCCTCCTGACCCGGTCCCTGTCCTGTGGCCTCCTCCCAGGGCTTCTGACCCTGTTCCCATCCTGTGGCCTCTTCCCAGGCCCCCTGACCCAGTCCCTGTCCTGTGGCCTCTTCCCAGACCTCCTGACCCAGTCCCAGTCCCGTGGCCTCTTCCCAGGCCCCCTGACCCAGTCCCTGTCCTGTGGCCTCCACCCAGGCCTCCTGACCCTGTTCCCATCCTGAGGCCTCCCCCCTGGCCTCCTGACCCAGTCCCTGTCCAGTGGCCCCTCCCAGGTCCCTCAAACTTGTCCTAGCCCTGTGGCCAGCTCCCAGGCCTCCTGCACCTACCCTTGCCCGGTGGCCAGCTCCCAGACCATCGAAACCTGTCCCTGCCCGGTCAATACCACCCCGGCCTCCTAAACCTGTCCCTTTGTGCCCCCATGGACTGCCTAATTGTCCCTTGTGCCCCCGTGGACTGTCTCATCTCCCTTTGTGCCCCCGTGGACTGTCTCATCTCCCTTTGTGCCCCCGTGGACTGTCTCATTTCCCCTCGTGGCCCCCCTTGGACTTCCTGCCTGCCCTCTGTGTCCCTTGGACTGCCTCCTTGTTCTTGTGCCCCCCCTGGTCTGCCTGTCTGCCCCCGGTGCCATCATTTTGTTCTCTGTGGGTTTTTGTCTTTTGTCTTTGTCTTCTAGGATCGTCTGGAAGCCGATCCTTTGAGGCGGGGCTCTGTTATGTATACCCTGTCTTGTTTCACTGTTGCCCTTTTGTTTGCCATTTTTGTCACTTTTGCATTTCTTAGTTTTCACTTTAGTCCCTTATGTAACTCCATAGTCTCTTTGTTAGCGTTCGTGTTTTCTGTCATTGTTTTCACCTGTCCTCATTAGTTTGCCTTTTGCTTATGTTAATCACCTTGTTATCTTGTTTGAGTTCTGTTCGTTCATTGGCCCTTTTTCCCATGTTTATGTATTTATACCCTGTTTCTTTGTTCAGTCCTTGTCTATCGTTGTTTGATGTTAGCCTGGTGTGTGTTTCCTTCCTGAGTCCTCTGTTTGTTTACATCGTGTTTAGTTAACAGTTTTTGTGTTTGATTTCCCCATTGTGGGTTGTTCCTTTGTGTTTACCTGTTTGTTAATTAAATAAAGTTTAAACTGCATTTGGATCCACATCTCCTCGTCTGCCTCGTTACTCAAGCGTCACAGACCACAATATGTAAGTATTTTTTTAACCTATTGGCTAAAACTTTTGCCAATATTTTATAGTCCGCGCACATCAAAGAAACAGGGCGCCAATTTTTTTAAAAACCTAGATCTCCATTTTTTGGTAAAAGAGAGATCACAGCCCTCTGACAGCTAGTTGGTAACATCCCCTTTTCAAAACATTCGCAACAAACTTCATAAAAGTCTTCACCTAAATCAGTCCAAAAAGTCTTGTAAAATTCAGCAGGCAAACCATCTATTCCTGGTGCACGCCCTGTGGAGAGTTGCTTAACTGCATCTGAAAGTTCATTAAGGCTGATCATGGTGTCAAGCTTTTTCTTGTCCTCAGGTTGCAACTTTGGAAGTCCTTGTAATAATTGTGCCATGTTCTCAGAGTCACAGCCAGTATGTCCATACAAGTCAGCATAAAAATCCATTGCCATTTTCCTCATTTCTGTTGGATTTGATGTTAAAGTTCCATTTTCCTTGCGCAGGTGAAATATGCGCTTTTGTTGCGCAACTTTCCGCTCAAGATTAAAAAAATAGGAAGTGGGAGAGTCAATGTCCTTGATGGAAGAAATTCTTGCTCTAATTAAAGTGCCCTTCACTCTTTCCTCTAAGATGGATCTTAATTCAAGTTTCTTATTCCTTAAGTCTTTGGATACACCCAAAACAAATACATCCATCACATTTTCCATACCAATAATTTCTTTCTCCAACTGCTCAATTTTCTTTTTAACACACACAGTAGTATTAATCTGTGCTTTCCCCACCTCCCACCATTGTGTTCTTTTTTCAAAATTACCTTTATTCAACTGCCACAAATTCCAAAAATCACCAAACTTTTCACAAAAAGACCTATCCTGCAGCAATTTAGTATTGAAATGCCAGTAAAACCTTGGACGTGCTAAAGTAATAATGTTAAAATCTATGGTTGCAGTATGATGATCCGAAAAACCGTTAGGGAAAATACTAGCATTGGATACTCTATTCATACTATTTTTACTTACATATATTTGTAATGATTACCCTGTCTTGTTTCACTGTTGCCCTCTTGTTTTCCATCTTGTCACTTTTTCACTTAGTTTTCACTTTGTTCCCTTATTTAACTCCATAGTCCACCCTGTCTTGTTTCACTGTTGCCCTCTTGTTTTCCTTATCTCTTTTAGTTGTCACTTTAGTCCCGTATTTGATTCCATAACCCTCTGTTAGCGTTCGTGCTCACTGTTCATTGTTTACATCTGCACTTGTTAATTTGCCTTTGGTTTCTGTTAATCACCTTGTTATCCTGTTTGAGTTCTGTTCTTTCATTGGCCACCTATCCTATGTTTGTGTATTTATACCCCGTGTCTTTGTTCTGTCTTTGTCGATCGTTGTTTGGTGTAAACCCGGTATGTGTTCCCTGCCCAAGTTCTCCGTTTGATCCTTCGTGTTTTAGTTAACTGTTTTATGCTTTATTTCCCCATCGTGGGTTGTTTGTTTGTGTTTCTCTTCTGTTTATTCAAATAAAGCCTCAGCTGCGTTTGGATCCGTAACTCCTCGTCTGCCTCGTTACTCCAACATTACAGAACGATCGACCGCACATGGATCCAGCAGCTATCCGAGCCAAATGTCGGCTGCTCAATTTGCAGCAAGAGCACTACCCGCTCGTAGACCACGCTCGCTACTTCCTCCTCCTGGCCAACGCTACTGACTTCCCGGACTCTGCGCTGATGGTCTTCTTCAGGGATAGCTTAAATCCCTCGCTGAGGGAGCAGGTGCCACAGGCAACGCCCGGCAGCACTCTCCGCGACTACCTGGAGATGACCCTACTAGCGTGCAGCTCACCGCACCCTGTCACACCAGCCCCACCTGTCAGCGAGCCTGCCCCCACGCCAGTCGCCTTCCATGAGCCAGCGCGCCCACTGCGTCTGCCCGGAGGAGGGAAAGAAGACGGGCTTCCGCCTCCCGGCCCGCGCCAGCCCCGGTCTGCGAGCCTGAGCCCACGCATGTCACGGTGAGCGAGCTAGAGCCCCCGCATGTCACGGTGAGCGAGCTAGAGCCCACGCATGTCACGGTGAGCGAGCTAGAGCACCCGCATGTCACTGTGAGCGAGCCCGAATCCTCGCCAACCACGGTAACCCAGCCAGAGCCTGTAGCCTCAGACGTCAATGAGCCAGTGCCGCAAGCCCCAAACGTCAATGAGCCAGTGCCGCAAGCCTCAAACGTCAATGAGCCAGCGCCTGCAGCCTCAAACGTCAATGAGCCAGCGCCTGTAGCCTCGACCGTCCCTGAGCCAGCGCCTGTAGCCTCGACCGTCCCTGAGCCAGCGCCTGTAGCCTCGACCGTCCCTGAGCCAGCGCCTGTAGCCTCGACCGTCCCTGAGTCAGCGCCTGTAGCCTCGACCGTCCCTGAGTCAGCGCCTGTGGCCCCGATCGTCCAAGAGCCAGTGCCAGAAGCCTTGACCGTCCAAGAGCCAGTGCCAGTAGCCATGACCGTCCAAGAGTCAGTGCCAGTGCCAATGGCCTTGACCGTCCAAGAGCCAGCGCCTCTCGAGCCTTCCAGGGCTCCTCCTCCCGAGCTTTCCAGAGCTCAGCCATCCGAGTTTCCCGAGCTTTCCAGAGCTCAGCCATCCGAGTTTCCCGAGCTTTCCAGAGCTCAGCCATCCGAGTTTCCGAGCTTTCCAGAGCTCAGCCATCCGAGTCTCCGAGCTTTCCAGAGCTCAGCCATCCGAGTTTCGAGCTTTCCAGAGCTCAGCCATCCGAGTTTCCGAGCTTTCCAGAGCTCAGCCATCCGAGTTTCGAGCTTTCCAGAGCTCAGCCATCCGAGTTTCCGAGCTTTCCAGAGCTCAGCCATCCGAGTTTCCGAGCTTTCCAGAGCTCAGCCATCCGAGTTTCCCGAGCTTTCCAGAGCTCCGCCTCCCGAGCCTTCCAGAGCTCCGCCTCCCGAGCCTTCCAGAGCTCCGCCTCTCGAGCCTCTCGAGTCTTCCAGGACTCCGCCTCTCGAACCTACCAGGGGTCCGCCCCTCAAGCCTCTCGAGCCTCCCAGGGCTCCACCTCCTGAACCTCTCGAGCCTACCAGGGCTCTGCCCCCTAAGCCTCCTACGGCTCCACCCCCAGAGCCTCTCGAGCCTCCTGCAACTCCGCCTACGGGGCCTCCTACGGCTCCGCCTCCAGAGCCTCCGATTGCTCCGCCTCTCGATCCACTCAAGCCTCTGATGGTTCCGCCCCCAGAGCCTCTTGAGCCTCCTACGGCTCCGCCTCTCGAGCCTTCCAGGGCTCCGCCCCTCAAGCCTCTCGAGCCTTCCAGGGCTCCGCCCCTCAAGCCTCTCGGGCCTTCCGGAGCTCCGCCTCTCAAGCCTCTCGGGCCTTCCGGAGCTCCGCCTCTCGAGCCTCCCAGGGTTCCGCCTCTCAAGCCTCTCGAGCCTCCCAGGGCTCCGCCCCTCAAGCCTCTCGAGCCTCTCAGGGCTCCGCCCTCAAGCCCCTCGAGCCTCCCAGGGCTCCGCCCCTCAAGCCCCTTGAGCCTTCCAGGGCTCCGCCCCCCAAGCCTCTCGAGCCTTCCAGGGCTCCGCCCCCCAAGCCTCTCGAGCCTTCCAGGGCTCCGCCCCTCAAGCCTCTCGAGCCTTCCAGGGCTCCGCCCCTCAAGCCTCTCGAGCCTTCCAGGGCTCCGCCTCTCCCGAGCCTTCCAGGGCTCCGCCCCTCAAGCCTCTCCGAGCCTTCCAGGGCTCCGCCTCTCGAGCCTTCCAGGGCTCCGCCCCTCAAGCCTCTCGAGCCTTCCAGGGCT
The DNA here is from genome assembly GCF_025860055.1 of Xyrauchen texanus. Lineage (NCBI taxonomy): Eukaryota > Metazoa > Chordata > Actinopteri > Cypriniformes > Catostomidae > Xyrauchen > Xyrauchen texanus. Next base: position 17,755,770 of record NC_068289.1, read on the forward strand.
CCGCCCCTCAAGCCTCTCCCGAGCCTTCCAGGGCTCCGCCTCTCAAGCCCCTCGAGCTTCCCAGGGCTCTACCCTTCAAGCCTCTCGAGCCATCCACGGCTCTGCCTTCCGAGCCTCCTCCAGAGCCTCCTACTGAGCCTTCCTTGGCTCCGTCTCCTGTGCTTTCCTCAGCTCCGTCCCCGGAGCCTTCCAGGCCTCCGCCTCAAGAACTGTCTACGGCGCCACCGCCCTCAGCTCCGCCTCCTGAGCCTCCAGAGCCTCCCTCAGCTCCGCCTTCTGAGCCTTCTACGCCATCGCCTCCCCCGGCTCCACCTCCCGAGCCTCCCTCGGCTCCGCCTCCAGCCTTCCACGGCGCCGCCTCCCAAGCCTTCTACGGCTCTGCCCACAGGGTACACCATGGCTCTGCCTGCCTCTGCTCCGCCCCCAGGGTCTCCTGCGGCCCTGCCTATGCCTCCTGCGGCGCCGCCACCCAAGTCTTCGACTGCCCCGCCTCAGAGGTCCTCCTTGGCCCACGACCACCTCCCAGGCCACCGAAGCTGGCCTCTGTCCTGTGGCCTCCTCCCAGGCCTCCTGACCCGGTCCCTGTCTTGTGGCCTCCTCCCAGGGCTTCTGACCCTGTTCCCGTCCTGTGGCCTCCACCCAGGCCTCCTGCCCCTGTTCCTGTCCTGAGTCCTCTTCCCTGGCCTCCTGACCCAGTCCCTGCCCAGTGGCCTCCTCCCAGGCCCCCCGACCCAGTTCCTGTCCTTGCCAAGTGGCCAGCTCCCGGGCCATCTAAACCGGCCTCTGTTCTGCGGCCACCTGACCCTGGTCCCTTGACACACCCCCATAGACTGCTTGCCTGCCCTCTCGGCCTCCATGGTCTATCTATCTACCCTCTCCACCTCCCTGGACTGCCTAATGGCCCCCGCGGACTTTCTGCCTGCCCAGTGTACCCCCCCCCTGGTCCGCCCATGTGCCCACTTGTCTCTGTCTGTTTGCCCCTGGTGCCCTCATTTTGGTTTTTCTTTGTGGGTCTTTTTTGTCTTTTGTTGTTTTGATCGTCTGGAATCCGATCCTTAAGGGGGGGGGGCTATGTAATGATTACCCTGTCTTGTTTCACTGTTGCCCTCTTGTTTTCCATCTTGTCACTTTTTCACTTAGTTTTCACTTTGTTCCCTTATTTAACTCCATAGTCCACCCTGTCTTGTTTCACTGTTGCCCTCTTGTTTTCCTTATCTCTTTTAGTTGTCACTTTAGTCCCGTATTTGATTCCATAACCCTCTGTTAGCGTTCGTGCTCACTGTTCATTGTTTACACCTGCACTTGTTAATTTGCCTTTGGTTTCTGTTAATCACCTTGTTATCCTGTTTGAGTTCTGTTCTTTCATTGGCCACCTATCCTATGTTTGTGTATTTATACCCCGTGTCTTTGTTCTGTCTTTGTCGATCGTTGTTTGGTGTAAACCCGGTATGTGTTCCCTGCCCAAGTTCTCCGTTTGATCCTTCGTGTTTTAGTTAACTGTTTTATGCTTTATTTCCCCATCGTGGGTTGTTTGTTTGTGTTTCTCTTCTGTTTATTCAAATAAAGCCTCAGCTGCGTTTGGATCCGTAACTCCTCGTCTGCCTCGTTACTCCAACATTACAATATTCTATCTAGTCTTGCTCCAATTACATTAGAGTCTAGTATTTTAACCCATGTATACTGTCTAATTCTCTTATTCATGTTCCTCCACACATCCATCAACTCAAATTCATTAATAATATTCTGAAGAGCATTACTAGAAGGTGGATGAGACTCTGTTCCTGTCTAAAAGAAAATTTGTAGTGCAATTCCAATCCCCACCCATTATGATGCAAGAATCATTATCAAATTTTCTTAATGCACTCTGCAACTTCCTAAACACTTCCACACGATCTGAGCCATTGTTTTGAGCATAAACATTTATAAAAATACATTTTAAATCATTTATTTCTCCAGCAACCATTAAAACTCTACCCTTATCTATTTCTTCAGTTGACAAAATTTTCAAGTTCAAATCTTTTGAGAAAAGAATAGCTACTCCAGCACTCAAATTTGAGCTGTGACTGAAGACGCTCTCCCCCTCCCACCATCTACACCACTCTACTTCATTATTACAGTCTGTATGTGTTTCTTGTAAAAAAAGAAACACTTACATTCTTAATATTAATTAATTCTGCCACCATTGCGCTCTTGCTCCTGTCTCTCCCTCCGTTAACATTTAAAGAAGCTACCCTTATCATCTCCATAGAAATTATAAAGAGATAGAAAAGAGAGACAGAAAAAATAAAGAGTGTAGTAAAGTCATCCTGAGTGATATGTAAACCATTGATTCAATTATTTGAATTTACGTTTTATAGGGGTTTTATCCCTTCGCAGTTTTGCAAGAAACTTTTTTAAACGAAATCTCTTTCGCTGACTGAGTTCATCTTCTCCAACCTTCCTCTGCCAATAATGAACAGAAGTCTCAAACCTCTTCAGATCAGAAAAATGATTCCGTACATCGACAGGTTTTCCAAAGGTTTCGTCCAGGAATTTATTTATTTCATCTAGTGAATAAACCTGCTCACAGCTTATTTGTAAAACATCTGACACATCTGAGAAATCAGACAACCCACCATCATCATCATCATCATCGCCATCATCATCCATCTCCTCATCAACGATATCTGATTGCACCTTCTTAATCAAAGATACTATCTTTCCTCTTTCCAAAACATCACCTTTCAAACCGCTTGCATCATCACTCGTCTGGCTTGTATTCTCTGAATTCTCCACAGTATCACCCTGCTCAGACCCCTTTACCACAGTGCTTCCCTCAACAGCCACATCAGTTACAACATTAACTTTCTTCATTGTTCCCTGTTTTGTCTTACTACCAGAAGCTTCCTCTGTATTTTTCTCATTATTAGGGGACGGGTCTTCTATTATCATTCCTTCCTTTAAGTTTGAATCCACATTCTGATCCTCATTATTCACCACTGCTGCTTCATTTGGATTTGGTACACTACTCTTTTGCGCTTCATTTTCCTTCCTCTTATCTGAAATATTGCTGGGGCCTGCTTCATTCTCAAGTTCAGCTCTATGAGGACAAGACAGCCTAACATGTCCAATACTCCCGCACTCAAAACACTGCATCTCTCCCGTGCTCGCGTACATCATGTACGACTTGCCCTCAAAAACACAGCGAAAGGAGATATTCAGCGTCAGTTCATTTAAAAACATGTACACCTGTCGCCTAAACGACAACACATGTTTTAAAGCGGCATATTTACAACCAAGTGAAACAGTTCTAATTCCACTGGCAAGTTTTCCAAATCGAGAAAGCTCTCGCTCAATGTCAGCATCAGGAATAAAAGTCGGAACGTTAGAAACCATCACCTTCGTCATGATTGAAACTAAAGGTTGAACAGAAACAAAAGTGCCACTTACCGATATCCCGCTCTCGATCAAACCATGAACCAGATTCTCTTCCTTTAAAAATACCACTACGGCCTTGTTCATCCGAGACGCCGAAATGATATTCTCATGCCCCACGCGCTCTGCCACGTCCAGCAACACATCCTCTACAGGCACACCTGCCTGGGTCACACACCTAATCCCATGCCGGAGCGACAGGCCTGACGCCTGCACACTCGCGTGAGTGTGAGACGCCATCCCTACCTCCGGCACGAGACAACTCTCACGGAAAACAAACTCAGTAGTTTTTTTTTTTTTGTATTAACCTTTTTTCTTTATCAATTAAAATAATTGAATACAAGAAAAACAAGAAAGTGAACATTTTTGAAAATTCCCTCTCACCTAGATCACCCTCCCAAGCATTCCCTTCCCAATTCCCAGCATGCACCAGAGAGAGAGGTAGAGAGAGAGAGAGAGAGATATGCAGCCATTGTGTGTGTCTGTGTGTTTGTTTCTTTAAGTTAATTTATATCATTAAAGTTATGTTGACTGTCCTGCCAGTTCCCGCTTCCTCTTCCTCTTTCCCCAATGTGTGAACCTGTTAAAAAGTAATAACCAAGGGCTTCATATATGAGTTTCTAAGTTACAGTGTTAAGTAAAAGAAAGAAGAAAAAAAAATTATGAGAGTAAATTAATAATTCATTATTTACATGTAGATTAGATAATAAATATGTATGTGAGCTGGACTGAGCAGTTACATTTTATTAATAGTGGAGTTAAATAAGCTAATGTAACTGTAAAGGGATCAATGGAAAGGAGGAGGCGAGAACCGGCTTGACAACATAAATAATAGTTTTAATGATAAACTTAAAAGACAAACACGCACACACACACACACACACACACACACACATGTTGTGTTTCCATGTTTTATGGGGACTTTCCATAGACATAATGGTTTTTATACTGTACAAACTTTATATTCTATCCCCTAAACCTAACCCTACCCCTAAACCTAACCCTCACAGAAAACATTCTGCATTTTTACATTTTCAAAAAACATAATTTAGTATGATTTATAAGCTGTTTTCCTCATGGGGACCGACAAAATGTCCCCACAAGGTCAAAAATTTCGGGTTTTACTATCCTTATGGGGACATTTGGTCCCCACAAAGTGATAAATACACGCTCACACATACACACACACACACACACACACACACACGACGGACATGTCCGTAAACTATCTCTCTCTCGTCGCACCACCATCTGTCATCGGCCTTTATCCCTCTCGAGGCTTAATTTGCCTGATAAGGGACCGGGTGTGTATGATCACGACCTGGCCCCGCCCTCCACCCTGGCACATTAACTTTTTTGCTTCATACTTTTGCTGGGATTTGTGTTTCTTTTGAACCAGATACCGAAGCAGTTACATGGTTTTCGGCCAAATGAATCTTTGGATGTCACAGATCACATGGATTTTCCAAAATGACAAGCTCCAATACAGACTTCAGAGTGAAATGTGTTTTTTTTTTATTCAAGCTTCAAAGCTTCGTTGTGAAATGTCCCATTATTACCTTTCTCTAGCAGGTGACTATGATGTTAAATAATAAAAAGAGTAACTTTAATAGTAATTTCAACTCACAGCATCAACCAGGTTGACCACAGACTTGGCGTAATTCTGTGAGTGCTGCATAGTCTTCTGCCTCTTAAACTGTGGGATAATATTGATATAGTTATATATTTATATACACATTAAATCAAAAGATCAAACAAACACTCTAACATGGCACACTTAAATGCAACCCATGTCATTCAGCATTTTTTGAACGCTAATAATACTGGAATCAGAGAAATATAATTAGTCAGGAGAACAAAATTCTTCACTATGTAATAGAAAAAGATTGCTCTCCAGTGACTATTACTGTCACAGCAGCCTCCTGATTAGATAAAGAGCACAGATTTACAGCAGAAGGACATGTTTCTGAAAGGCCATTTCTATCAACCAAGCTTATCCCAAACCCTGACTCAAGCACTATAATTTAATAGCAACGATTAATAGACAGGAATATTGTTTCCTGAGCCAGACTTTTGACAATGGCATGCAGTCTTGGCCTCTTTGTAGCTTTTTCTTGACAAGAACTGCCCACTTAGACATGTATTGACTGACATGTAAAGCGACCAACCACGGTTTATTTTCATTCGGTGTGAGCTTATTCGAAAAAGAGTGTACCACAATAGTAGAAAGGTATGAGAAAAACATGAATTCAAATAATCACAAAATAGTCATCGAATGTTTGTATATAACACCTGAAATAATTTGCAAAAACTGTGTATAGATTTGTCAGCAGAATTTCTGTCTGTCCAAAAATACAAAGTAGCCAACTTATTATTTTTCAACAATATCTTATCAATAATCAATAATATCAACAATATCTTATGAAAAGTTGTAATACTAGTACGAAATGAAGAAACCGTAAGAAATCGAGTTGGCTAGTACAAAAACATATGACTTGAAAATATTTTTGTTGATTGGTTGTTCTCTATAGAAATAAAAGTCGTAACATTCTAGAAGGTGGCTCTGAAATAGACACCTGGAATGCACTGACACTGACATGTATTCTGTTATGCTGAAAAACATTAACACACGCACCATGTTGTGGTCAATGACGATCATCAGTTCTATATACTTAATCTCCTCAAACACATTCCTCGGCATCTGGAAGAGAAACAAAAAGACAGCAGAATCAGGCCTACACTACTAGTCTTGCTGCATGTAGTACAGTCCTTGTGAATGCAAAGTGTCCCTGTTTTATATACTTTTTTATACATTAAAAACTTCACATTGGGCTGCTCATAATGAATGAATATTCCTTTGCCTGAGTCAAACATTTTGGCTGCATCTCAGTTCACATACTTCAATTACACACTATGGCCCTGATTTACAAAAATTCCAAATAACGGTTACTTATTAGCTTGCACTCATTCAAATTGCGTGTGCGTATCATGGGAAAAATTTAAAAAAAGAAAAATTGTGAAGAAAAAAACCCTCAAAAAGGAGTCTTATATTATATAATATGACATTGATTAACACATATATTTATTTATAGGATTATACAATATCATCATAAAATCCTTGCTATTAAGCATGTGTAAGTTCATGAGAATACCCATATATGACACTCTTCTCTTTAACTCATAATTCACAAAGAAGAAAATAAAATATTATGTATATTGGCATACTATATAGTAGGGAAGTATGGGTATTCTGATGCAGTGTGCACGTGTGGAAAGAGCGTGGTGTGGCTAATCAATGTTTAGTCTGGTGGATATTCCAGAATGACTAAAATTGCTTACAGCACCTATAAATTGAACCCGGAATATTCCTTTAAAGACTCACCTCACCTCTCCCTCTCCCTCTCCCTCTCCTCTCTCTCTCTCTCTCTCTCTCTCTCTCTCTCTCTCTCACACACACACACACACACACACACAACACACACACACACTGGACGTGCATTCAAACTGATTGTGGAACAAAGTTTTCCCGCTGGGCAAGTGGCAGGGGCGCTGTATTTGATAGCACTGAGTGGGAGCCTCCACCTCCCAGGATATCATGTCCACCACTCAATGAATGAGGAGAATGGTATCTGCTGGGGTGGTGAGGTCTTGATTTCGAAACATCAAGATAAGGAATCGGGCTTGACGTTCTTGGAGCCTGGATGATACGAGAGGGTGAAATCAAAATGAGTGAAAAACAACGCTCAGCGAGCCTGCCTAGAATTAAGACGTTTGCTACGGATGTACTCTAGGTTCTTGTGATCTGTCCAAACCACAAAAGGTAACCCTCTAACCAATGACATCGATACAATAGCCAGTAATTCCTGGTTACCAACATCATAAGTCCATTCTGCTGGAGTCAGTTGGTGTGAAAGGAATGCACACATATTTCCATTCGAAGGAGAGCGCTGTGAGAGTACCACTCCAACACCGACCTCAGACGCATCCACCCCCAGGGTCGGCGGTAATTAAAATGGGTGTGGTGGAAAACTGCTCCTTGAGTTTAGCAAACATGGGTTCAGTCCACTCAGACCAACAAAAGTCAGTGCTTGTGGAGTTGAGATCCGTCAGGGTCACAGCGAGTTTCTCTATAATTTCTAAAAATACTCACTCGGATGAAATGATGAACCCCAAAAACGGAACCGACTGTGCATGAAAAGCGCACTTCTTCGCCTTAACAAACAGCTGATTCTCCAACAGCTGCTGAAGCACCTGCCTGACATGCCACACATGTTCCTGCATATCCTGGAAAAAGATCAGAATATCATCATGATAAACAAACACAAAATGATAGACCATGTCTCTGACCACATCAATCATGAGCCCCTGGAAGACAGCAGGGGCGTTGACCAATCCCTATGGGTGTTAAATGCTGTCTTCCCATCATACCCCTTCCTGATACGGACCAGGTGATAAGCGTTGCATAGGTCAAACTTCGTAAAGACGGACGCCCCCTGAAAGAGCTCAGAAGCTGAGGACATCAAAGGCAAAGGATAACAATTCTTCACCGTGATGTCATTTATCCCCCGATAATCTATGCAGGGTCTATGCGAGCATCCTTCTTCCCCATGAAGAAGAGCCTCGCCCTTGTGGGCGATGAGGAAGAGTGGATGAGAACGGATGCTAAAGAATCATTTATATACCTGTTCATGGCCTATACCGGACAAATCCGCCGGCTCATCCTGCAATGAAACATAAGACTGGACAGCAGAGTTAAGACAATGTGATGATCAAAAAGTTGCTCAATCTATGAGTGGGTTGTGCATTACCAACCAGGGATGTCCAAGCACAGCTGGGGTCGAAGGGGACCGGATGAGATAGAACTGTTCAAAGTGGTTACCGGAGACAAAGGTGACAGGTTTATAGTAATGGGTGATGACTGACAGGGGTGTGCCACTAAGCGTGTGGGCTCATCTAATCACCATTTGGAAGCCAAGTCTGTGCCAATGAAGTTTCCTTTGGCACCAGAATCCACCAAGGTCGAAATAACATGACTGTCTGTTCCATTCTGCAGCCAGGCCGGGAGGAGTGTGTGATGTCCGTGGGCTGTGTCCAAGGGGGATGTGCTTGCCAGTAACCCCCTAATTACTGATGAGCATTGTCTGTCAACAGGTATAAAGCGACGAGGTGGCCCTATAGGTCGCAGGCGAAGCACAAGCCCTTTTGAAGTCATCACTGGCATTCCTTACGTGACATTGGAAGTCTACCCAGCTGCATGGGTTCAATGTCAGGGTGAGAGTCAGGCAATCTGGTAGGAGGTGCGGGTTGTGAGAGAAAATTAACTTTCCGAGAGGGCGAAGAACGGCATCGCCGATGATCATGGCACTGAGACCGAATGAGTCGATCATGGCTGATCGACTCGAATGGCCAGGTCCACCAAATCGTCAAATCGAGCAGGGAGGTACAAAGGGTAAATCTCATCCTGCATAATGTCAGAAATTCCTCGCAAGAACAGGTCCCACATGGCAAGATCATTCCAATCGCTGGAAGCGGCCAGTATGTGAAACTCTATTGAATAATCGGCTACAGATCGATAACCCTGAGAAAGTCCTGATAGAATCCTCCCAGCCTCCCGGCCTTGAGCTGCTTGGTTAAAAACTCTGTGAAGTTCTGAGGAGAAAGCTTCATAGGAGGAACAGCACGGATGTCAGTTATCCCACAAATGTATTCCCCATTCACCAGCCCTCCCAGACTGAAGCGTGACGAGACACGCAATCTTAATTGTGTCTGAAGAAAACATGGAGGGCTGCCTTACATGCCTTACATTTTGCCTAGATTGATTTTCTATTTTTTAAAGGGCTAGCCACAGTGTGTAGTACCTAACTTTGTTCTGAAATTGAGATTTATGTTTGTTATTTTATTTAGTTACAGGTGGCTGTTTTATACATTAAGCAGGTTGTTTAAACTTTGTTTAGATAAAGACCAACATTTTGTCATTTTTAAAAGATGTTTATTGTGGTACAATATTGTGGTACAGCCATAGTTTTAATCACTCTGCTGGGGTTAGAATATTCTTACACAAATTTTAGTGGCAAATTCTGCAGGTAATGCCTTCAAATGAAGGTAGATGGATTATAATGTTGCTTAAGGAAGATAATACAACCTTTATTGTTTGTAATATTTATAGCTGTAATTAATGCTCTGCTAACAAAGTACTTTTTTCCCCCTCAGATAACTTCTAAATTTAAAAAAATACTTCAGGTATGCCCAGATTATTTTGTAATCTTAGGTTAGTTATTTCCTCCCATGAAAGTCTGCATATAAATAATAATTGTATTATTTTGTTATGATCTCTCTCTCTCAGAGATTTGTTCCATTTTGTTCACCCTGACACACAGGAGTTCACTTGGTCTTATGGTAATATGTCTTTAAAATATCAAATTGAACTTTTAAGGGAGTTAAAATTAGTTAGAATTAAGGAAATTAAAATTAGAAATGAATCAAGCTTATTTAGATCTTACATGAGGCATATTTATTTATTTATTTGCTTTAGAGAAAAGGAACTGTAAAATAAAATCCTTAAATGCTCTTAACTTTTATGGCATCAATTGCACTGATCCTAAATGTATGTCCAATTTTGTTACAGCCTTTTATAGTTCTGAATTTACTATGGATAAAAGAGTGCAACAGTTTGGATCCCATTTATTTTTTATAGACTAATTGATTTTCAAGGATAACATAAACCATTAAAGACCATGAGCCATGAGCTCAGAGGTTCTTCACAGATGGCATATGATTCTGTTAAAGCCACCAGTCTGCATTATTTCAACTTAATTTTTTTTTAATTGTGTTTGCTAGTGGAATTTCTGGTAAACCACATTACCCATGGTACAGCAGAAAAACGTGCTGAAGAGTGACCGCCCACTCCAATGATGCACTGTTAATGACGCAGAGTTGGTCTCCCTTCACCCTTAAACTACTTAAACAGTATATTTGTGCATATCAGAATATTTTGCAATAAATGTAAAATATATATATTGTTTTTATACTTATAATTAACAACCTAAAATCAATAGGTTCATTTATTCCCATTGTTTTTTATTTAATTACATAATTTGTAACGCTTCATGGGACTGTGAAAGCCGGTACAGTAATTACACAGTCTTGTATCTGATTTTGTCTGATTTTCAAATAATAATTTGCCTAAAACAAATTCTGGAATATTGTGATTCAATTTGGAGCTGGTTGCTTTGGTTCATGGTTTGCAACTCTTTTATGAATGAGTTTATGGAACGCCTTTGCAAAATATTTCTGGAACCCAGACTGTGGAAAAAGTGTTGGCACTGTTGCGATCTATTGCAAGAACGCCATTAAAAATATTCAAAGTCATAATCTAGTGATTCTAGTTTGAAAATGTATGAATTTCAAACAGCTCTTCACTCTGTAAAAAGAGAGAAAATTCCCTGGCATTATCCATTGAATTTTATGTCCATTTCTAGGACTTCTATCAAAATCCTTTACTTTTGATGTGTATATATGAATGAATAAATGTATGTATACATTAATTAATGTAACAATCAGAAGAAAATGGCAATGTCAATGAAACATGGAATTATGTCCCGTATTCATGACCCACATAACGATACTGTATTAATAAATAGTTGGAGACTAATTACGCTCTTGAATATGGATTATAAAATAATGGCCTTGGTGTAGGGGTGTTGGACAGGGTGTAATGATGGACCTGAGTAGCAAGGGCCCTCACTGGAGGGGGGCCAACAGAAATGCTATATTGATATAGCATTCCTGATTTATATACAGTATTAGCAAGCTATTGGTAGAAATAAAACCCCACAAGACTCTGTAAAAATATGGATTTATTCTAATCTGCCTTGTCTCTTTCCCTGTTATTGACCCCTCTAATCACTCCCAAAGAAAGTGGTCTGGTCATTAAGCCAACACCCCGTGCAAATGAGTACATGTCAAATACATTACAGTCCATAAATGTATGTACAGAAATAAAGCAAAAATAAGAGTTTCTCAAGAGAAAGGAGCAGAGAAAGAGCGAGAGGTAGCAGACAGTTTACTAGTTTCTTACAAAATAAAGGTTAGCCATATGTGTCAATTTAGACTTCCCCTAGCGAGCAACCAGAATTTCACAAAATAATATCTACTGTTGTCTTGTATAATGGACCTAAAACAAGTTTAAGAAGCGGAAATTATATAATTTATAATTAAATTAATGTATAATTATGCCACAAATTTTGCACAACAGCATCACATCTAGTGGGGAACAAACCCACCTGCCCTTAATTTAGAGACACCTCTAAATATGTGAATATTGATAGCACCAGCTCATTTTGTGGACTTGAGGATGAAAAAGTAATTAAGTAAACAAATTTTTATTCTCATATAAATAAAACCCCTGAAATCACCCAACCCTTCAATTTAAAAAAAATCAATCAATGGAATATATATATTTGTTAATTTTTTATGAAATAAAAAGTTTTCAAAAGAAGTTTTAAAACTCTTATCCTCTTACTATGTGACATTTTGTGTAAGTAATCGTCTAAGTAATCGTCTTCTGAAGGTGCTTTCAAATGGTACCACATTTACAGTATATATCCCTTTTTTTATTGTGCCATCATTTTGGACACCTAATGTCACAAACTATACCATATAATAAGGATTGTAAGTGAATTGGGATGCAGACTTTGTGTACTAACTGTTACAGCACTAATAATGCTGCTTTCACACAGGCCTGTATCCAGCAACTTTGTGGCCTTTATCCAGCATCAGCTGCATTCCATTCAAACTCTCTTACAGCTCGCTTTTTCCTTCGTCGAATCCAAGACAAATCATCGAGAGGTGACAGTACTTCCTCCATGCCTGAATACACCCAAGTACACACACAGGCAAACACATTTGTTTTAGATTTTCTTATTTTTGAGTTCTTCAGGGATTAAGCACTATGGATCCTCCCAAAACTCTATTTTAATCTTACTACTACAGCAAAAGTGTAACACATTGTGCTCAGTGAAATCTTCTCAAAATAACATGCAGAGCATATAATAATAAATATCTTAATGATAAAAATGGACATTCTGTGCAGTACTTATTGTCTGCAAATCAGCATTTACAAGCAAAGTCATGTGCAATGATTTTTTGTCTTTGTTTTTAAGTGACAGTGTATTTTTCCAAACTCAAAGTGACACTTGTGGCTCATTGGCCGTTTTTTTGTTGTTGTTTTTCTTCAATGTCATGGCAGTAGATACTTTAAAACACCTTTCTTTTAGTTGCATACTACAGTAAACTAGCATTCAATTCAACAGAACTGATATGTTGTCTTAATGTTTGGAAAATTACTTAAAGGAATCGTTCAATCAAAACAAATATATTATAGTTTTATCACAAAAGTATTTTGAATTGAATAATTTCTGGACCTCAGAGTACTTGGAATGTTGTATGAGTCATGTGGCCTACTTTATACATTTATGGTCCTTTTTGGAGCTGGATAGCCACTGTTCACTATATGTTTTCATGAAACACATGAGGGTGAAAATATAATAACATTTTTTGGATATACTATTCCTTTAACTGAAACAGATGTCCTGAAGGTTTACTGAGACAGCTGTGGCATGTACCTTCCTCTCCTGCCGGTGGGGTCTGCTGCTGGACTGGCATCCTGCGTAAAATGTGCGGTCTCGCCGATCCCTCCTAATGACAAAAACACTCATGCAATAAACCTAAAGATAAAATGTGTAATTTATGACTGCTGTCAAACAGGTTTGTTTGATGCTCAAATGAACAGTGGAATGTTTTCTATAGAGAGCCACAGTGTTTACACTTTTGGGGGAATCAACATACAAATGGCTTACTTACAGTTATTTTACCATAAAAATACACACATTACCTTTAATTAGTCTGAGCATGTTAACGTATATGTGCTCACTATGTGGCATTTAAAAATGGCTAGTGTTTATCATTAGTGTTTATTATTAAAATAACTTTTATAAAAGACTGTGATGGCACATTTCCACCATATTTAGCAGCATACATCTTTTTTAGTGTAAATTTATATAATTATAATTTTGTTATTATTTTGTGTAAATTTATAACTTTATGCTATGTTATATTACCCTGGAATTGGCTAGGTGCAGTGTTCACAAGTAAAGAAAGAGAGAATAGGATATCAGGGATAGGAGATCCTCTTAACATTGTTAACAGCTCTGTAGGTTCACACAATGCAAGTAAATGGTGACCAAAATTTTAAAGCTCTATAAAGCCAGAATAAAAGTAATCCATAAGATTCCAGTGGTTTAATCCATACCTTCCAAAGTGATCCGATACATTTTGGGAGAGAACTGACCAAAATGTAAATACGTTTTTACTATAAACCTTGACATCAGCAGTCTCCTTGGCAACTGTGATTTCAAGCTCTATTATGCTTCCTATAGCAGAGTCTAGTGTTCTTCGTATGCGTGAAGCACTAGGAAATGTAATCAAGCTTGAAATCATGAACTTGATAGTGCATATTTTGGTCTGTTCTCACCCACAATTGATTGGATCGCTTCAGAAGACATTGATTTAACCACTTAAGCCTTATGGTTCACTTTTATGCAGCCTTTATGTGCTTATTGGAGCATCAAAGGTTTGCCCACTATTCACTTGCATTATTTGGATCTACAGAGCTGAGATATTCTTCTAAAAATCTTCGTTTGTGTTTAATTTTTGGGTGAACTATTCCTTTAATATTCATTTTTATGTATACTAATAAATGTTTTACATTTCAAGATGTATGCATTAACATTAGCCAATAAATAATTAACAAATGGTAATTAACAATGAACAATAGTTTATTTAAATGAAAAAATTACCTATTAATGCTGTAAAAATTGCTTTCATTGTTAGTTCATTATACCGAATGCATTGAACCTTATTGTAAATAAGGAGATCTTTCCCAGTTTTCCTATTCTTTCAGGGGGGAAAGATCCTGCGGAGACCAAACCTGCCCAAACTGGGGGAGGTAAAGATTGGTGAAATACATCACATGGGCTTTTAGGTCACATGTGGAGAATGGCGCGGTGGTAGATCCTACATCATTGGGAGGGAGAAGTTGCTACAAAGTTGCTTTTGATGGAGGCTACACGGGGGTCCGTGAGGACTGCCCAAGGGAGATGCGGGTCCGCTCGCAAGGGGACCGTACCGCGGAAAATACACAGGGGGAAAAAAGTGCATGTGGGAGCCTGTCCTGTGGAGCACCTATTCCAGTACAGGGTAAATTGAGTAGCCGCATTGGTCTTGGTCGGCAAATACCTCCACTGAATTCGCGGACCAGAGGGCTAGGGAGGAGTCATCCAGGGAGCCGAGTTTGTGGGATATATCTGGGGTAAAAGCGCACGGTATTACCTCAGCAGAGGGAAAGGCCGTTATGTGCAAGCGGTCCACCCGGTCAGTTTGTCAGCGTGTACCGAGTTCTACCGGCTTGTACCTGAGAAAACACGGGACGAAACCAACTCAACCCTGAGATTGTGAAATCTTGCAAAGGTATTGCTTGTTGCCCAACCCGCTGCTCTGCATATGTCTGCTAGGGAGGTGCCTCTGGCCAGTGCCTATGAGGATGCAACACTTATTGTTGAGTGTGCTCGGACCCACAGGGGTAATGGCGTCCACTACCCAGTGGGAAAGCCTCTGTTTGGAGACAGCGTTCCCTTTCCGCTGTCTACCAAAGCAGAAAAAGAACTGCACAGAATGTCTAAAGCTCTGCATGCGGTCCAAGTAGATATGCAAAACACGTACCGGACACAGCAACGATGGGGCTGGGCCTGCCTCCTCCCGGGGCAGCGCTTGCAGGTTCACTACCTGGTCCCTGAAGGGAGTGGTAGGAACCTTGGGCACGTAGCTCGGTCGCGGTCTTAGGATCACGTGAGTGTCTGCCTGTCCGAACTCAAGGCAGGTGTCGCTGACACAGAATGCTTGCAGGTCATCGACCATTTTGATGGAGGCGAGCGCGATCAGGAGGGCCGTCTTCAAGGAGAGGGCCCTGAGTCTAACTGATTCTATCGGCTCGAATGGGGGTCTCTGAAGGCCCAAGAGGACCAATGAGAGATCCCAGGAGGAGAACAGGCTCAACCGGGAGGGATTCATCCTCCAGGCGCCTCTTAGGAACCTGATAATTAAGTCGTGCTTACCCAAAGACTTGCCATCTACTGTGTCGTGGTGGGCCATGATAGCAGCTACATACACCTTCAAGGTGGAGGGGGACAGCCCCCCCCCCCAACCTCTACTGCAGAAATGAAAGCACTGACCTAACTGCAAAATTCTGTGGGTCTTCAGCCCGGGAAGAACACCAATTTGCGAACAAGCACCACTTCAGGGCATAAAGTTGCCTGGTAGAGGGGGCTCTGGCTTGGTTGATTGTGTCTATGACAGCAGTTGGTAGATCAGCTAGATCTTCCGCATCCCGTCCATGGGCCAGACATGGAGGTTCCAGAGGTCTGGGTGTGGATGCCAGAGCGTGCCCCGTCCCTGAGAAAGAAGGTCCTTCCTCAGGGGGATTTGCCAGGGAGGGGCTGTCGCGAGAAGTACGAGATCCGAGAACCAAGTCCGAGTGGGCCAATAGGGAGCCACTAGAATTACTTGTTCCCCGTCCTCCCTGACCTTGCACAACACCTGGGGCTCACTGGGGGAAATTCATACTTGCGCAACACCATGGGCCAGCTGTGTGCCAATGCGTCTGCCCCGAGGGGAGCCTCTGTTCAGGCGTACCAGAGCAGGCAGTGGGAGGTCTCTCGGTAGGCAAACAGGTCTACCTGGACCTTGCCGAACCATTCCCAAATCAGCTGGGCTGACTGGGGGTGAAGCCTCCACTCTCCACTGGGCAAGCATTGTCGCTTCCGCTACTACGTTGAGGTTGCCCAGGATGTGAGTGGCACGCAGCGACTTGAGTTGCTGCTGGCTCCTAAAGAGGAGACGACGGGTGAGTTGTGACATGTAACAGCAGTGTATGCTGCCTTGGTGATTTATGTACGCTACCGTGGTGGTGCTGTCTGATCGGATCAAGGCATGTTTGCCCTGAATTAGTGGGAGAAACCTCCGCAGGGCAAAATGTACAGCCAACAACACCTGCTTCAAGGGGACTCCTGTCCGTAGAAAGCAGAGGTCTGTCCAGGATTTGAAAGTTTGGTGGCAGGCAGGGGTGATGAACACACGGTGCGTGCCGCGGCGCAATGCTCATCTTGGGACACGAGTCTGGAGCCAGTGCTGAAGCGGTCTCATATGTATCAACCCCAGTGGTGCGACCGCCGCGGAGGACGCCATATGCCCCAGGAGCCTCTGGAAATGTTTTAAGGGGACCGCCGTGCCAGGCCTGAACACATTGAGGCATTTCAGCACTGACTGTGCATGCTCGTTGGTGAGGCACGCTAACATTGAGACTGAGTCTAACTCCATGCCGAGAAAAGAGATGCTCTGAACCAGGGTGAGCTTGCTCTTTTCACAGTTGACCTGAAGCCCTAAATGGCTGAGGTGCCTGAGCACCTGGTCCCTGTGGGCGCATAGTAACTCTCGGGAGTAGGCCAGAATGAGCCAGTCGTCCAAGTAGTTGAGAATGCGGACGCCTACTTCCCGAAGTGGGGCAAGGGCTGCCTCTGCAGCCTTTGTGAAGACGCGAGGGGACAGAGACATGCCGAAGGGGAGGACCTTGTACTGATACGCCTGGCCGTTGTACGCGAACTGTAGAAAGGGTCGATGTCGAGGCAATATTGATACGTGGAAGTACGCGTGCTTCAGGTCTACCGAACCAATCTAGATGCCGGACGTAAGTTAGAATGTGTCTTTGCGTGAGCATTTTGAATGGGAGTTTGTGCAAAGCCCGGTTGAAAACTCGCAAGTCCAAGATCGGTCGTAAGCCACTGCCTTTTAGTAAGGGCTGTAGAAACCCTTCTTCATCTTGGTTGGAGGGACAGGCTCTATCACGTTTTTGAGTAAGAGGGTCGTGATTTCCACAATCAGGGATGTTGCATCTTTACCGTGTACTGCTGTAAAGTGGACGCCCCCGAAGGAATTGCATAACCGAGTCGAATGGTCCTGGCCAGCCAGCGTGATGGATTGGGAAGCGAGTAGCCACGCGTCCAAGCTCTGTGCTAGGGGCACTAAGGGGCAATTATTTTTACGTACCCGGTGGGTCTTCGCAGTGGGGCAGAGTAGGTAATGCAGCGTCGCGAGCCAAAAACCTGAGAGAAGACTCGAAGCACTTACCTTGCTCCGCACACCCGGCGGGGGCGGGTTAGTGACTGAGGCGGAGGTCCCACGGAGGCATCCTCCAGACTTGTCAGAACACGCCGGCCAGGGGACAACAGTCGTGGACTCGCGGGGACGTACCCGTCGAAACCGAGCCCGCTGCCATCCCCAAATCTCCTCCATCAGTCGTTCTCAATCCTGTGGGAAGAAGGAGCGGCACGGGGGGCGGCTGGAGTGACGTTCCTTCTGAGGAAGGAAAGCCGCGACTGCAATGTTGCCATGGACGTGTTCTCGCAGTGAGAACATGAGCCATCCACAAATGCTGCTTCGGTGTGATCGCTGCCCAGACACACGAGACAGCACATGTGCCCGTCAAGAGCAGAGAGCACTCTCCTGCATCCAGGAACTACACAGGGGCGTAAGGGCATCTTTATAAAGATGCGTCCTGAAAAGGACGTTCAACGCCAGCTGTGTATATTGCTCTTTTAGAGAAAATAATTATTTTAGAGAACTATATTTTACTGCGCTGTCGAAGTGCCCAGGGGCAAAACTGCACTGCCTTGCAGAGAAGGGAGAATGCACATAGATCCAACAGCAATCACACTCAGAGATGGGAGGAAGAGTGTGTGACTCGCAGCTTGCTGCATACACAACCAGCTGGCTCCAAAGAAAATTTCTGAATGAAACAGACGAATTTCCCTCCCTTTATACCTGTATGTCCGGGGACGGGACATGCAAATTCTGTCTTCCAAATTCTCATTGGCCTTTTCTCATAGATCAGAGATGCAAAAGAGACCCCTAGTGTCGCTTCTTCAACACAACGGCGAAGTGAGCGACAGACAGGGAATGCAACTTTAGTTGTTGTACAGCAGAGCATAATCTTACATTATTTACCCTTCAGTTGCATGTCCAACTTAAAATTGTATATCTTACTGAATCTATATCCAAGCTTAGTATTTATTAATTTTCACACAAACTTTTTGATTTTTATTTCTATGGTTATCATTTGTCTTAACTTGATAGTCATCGATGTAACTGCTGCATATATAATTTAATGTGTTAAAATGTTGCTTACTGTTATGTTCTAACTGTTAAGAATAATGTAATGTGTTATGCATTTGACTGGGTTGTAATGTCCTGCATTGAGAGCTGTTCCTGAATGTTTCATGTATGTGTGTGGGGACGCCCCACTCAGGGTGTGCAAGGTGAAGACTGTGTGCAGAAGGGGTTCACCACTGTTTCAAGTGTGCTTATCCAAACCTTTACAGAGTGTAAGGTGTGGATGTGGCTGACAACAGCCTTATATAAACATTGTTTATGAGATAGGCCTCATGTGTCTTTGTTGCAATGCTAGAATACATTTTAAATCCCTTTTCTGTAAACACCTCATAAATAATGCCATTTTCAGAGGTCTCTGTACTGGTGCCTGGCGAAACCGGCAGTGGCTATGACTGCATTCGCTAAACCAGAATTAAAAAATGGCAGTCATATGCAACTAGCCAATTAATTAAAAACTAAACACAGCTGTAATGAGGTTTGTGTTTGTTTGTTTTCTCTTGTGGAAAGTCGTGGAAACGTAATAGTGTTTTATTCTTTTGCTGTTTGAGAAATTGGCTCAGCAAATATAATATTTTCAAAGCTTTAGAAATGTTCTCTGGAAATGTGGAAAAAGGTCTATTTGAACTTTGATAGGGTTTCAGTTTGGAAGATAATGTATGTGTTTACAGTGTATGTTCGAAATGAGTATTGGGCATGCACAGTTAGTGTGTGTATGGATAATATGGAGTATTTCAATGTGTTTATAGTTTTAATTTAAATGCAGATGAAGTGAGAGCATAGAGTTTAGGGCAAGAGCAAAGCTGAAGATACATTTTCACAATACTTCTACTTGTTTTTACAGACAGCAGTGAACAGAACAGAATTAAATTAAACTTTTATAATTACTGAAGTGTACACATGTTTATATCTGTTCAAATCACACAAAGATAGATGAATTACAGCCAGTACAGCTATCAATAATTTAAAATAATGTTTATAATTTTTAATGACTATTCATATAAACAGTGTTCATAGTGAAAATGTGTAAAATATAACGTATCGGTTACCTAACGTAACCTCGGTTCTCTCTAGATGAGGGAACGAGTATTGCGTAAGCTAGCTTACGCTACGGGAAAGATTCATCTTTTCTGAGATATTGAAGCCAAAAAATTATCCTTAATTTTTGTATCCATTGTCAACGCAGTGCGGCAGCTGCAGACCTTGAGCGGGCTAGCTAGCGAGCTCATTGGTTGCTCTGCGGCAACTTCTGCAGCCTATAGACGAGCTTGGGCGAACTCGCATCCAATGAGAGGCGTCCGCGCACTCACTGCATCAAAGCCCGCCAAAAAGGGCGTGACTAGAGTGCATATAAGCGTAGTTCGTAGGCTGGAACCCTGGTTTTCATTGACTGAAGCGAAAAGTCGCCGCGTGGCGCGAGCACGGCCGGCTACGCAATACTCGTTCCCTCATCTAGAGAGAACCGAGGTTACGTTAGGTAACCGATACGTTCTCTTACGAGAGGTTCTCTCAGTATTGCGTAAGCTGGCTTACGCTCACGGGAACCCATTGTCAACGCCGTGCTGCCAAGCATCCACTGTATGAGCCCCAGGGAATTAAGGGGAACCCGGGGAGCCCTTATGAGTGGGGAAATAAGATTTGGCCGGCAAGAATGCGGGTCAGTGTTTGTGTAATATATAAGCACATAGTGGGAAGGGAGCGACAGAGCGGCGGTGCCGGTCTGTGTGGAATGTGTCCCATCAGTGCAGCTCACCAGGGGAGCTGTAGCGTATTAAACCGCTAGTAGTTTTGCCTGCAGAGCGGGCACTTCCATATTGTAAAATCTGACAAATGTGGAGGGAAGTCCATCCCGCTGCCACACATATGTCGTGAATGGGAATCCCGCTGGACCATGCCCACGAGGATGCCATGCCTCTAGTGGAGTGAGCCCTAATGCCCAACGGGCATGGCAGGTCTTTTGACGCGTATGCAGCAGCAATAGCGTCCACTATCCATCTAGATAGTGTCTGTTTCGGCGGCGAGACCTTTGGTGCGCCCTCGAACGAAGCAAAAGCTGCTCAGAGAGTCTGAAAGCGGCGAGCGCGCAGTATACAATCTCAGTGCTCTGACTGGGCAAAGGAGATTGGCGTCGCGTTCACTATCGGATGCTGGTAGCGCCGATAGGGAAATGACCTGTGCTCTGAAAGGAGTACCGATCACCTTGGGAACATAGCCGTGTCTAGGTTTTAAAATGACCTTGGAGTCACTTGGTCCAAACTCAAGACACACAGCGCTGACAGACAGCGCGTGAAGGTCTCCCATACGTTTGACTGATGACAGGGCAGTCAGAAAAACGGTTTTGAGTGAAAGGTATTTCAAATCCACGGATTGAAGTGGTTCGAAAGGGGGGGCTTTCATAGTTTCGAGAACTATAGAAAGATCCCAGATAGGAACCGATGGGGGGCGCGGGGGGTTCATCCTTCTGAACAGCTCGTTTTTCCCCATGACTGGCCGTGCAGGGGTTCAGCGAACGCCGCAACGGCTGCCACATACACTTTGAGCGTGGATGGGGATCTGCCCTTATCCAGCAGCTCTTGTAGAAATACGAGCAGCGACGACACCCCACATGTCCGAGGGTCCAGGTCACTGTCGGTGCACCATTTTGAGAACACAGACCATTTTGACGCATAGAGTCTTCTTGTGGAAGGGGCTCTAGCGTGTATAATGGTATTTATTACTCCTTCTGGCAGAGCAACGGGTGGTCGTTGATCACCCACGCATGCAGCGCCCAGCGCTCTGGGTGGGGATGCCAGATTGTGCCGCGAGCTTGAGAGAGGAGATCTGCTCTCACTGGGATGGGCCACGGCGCTGTCAGTGACAGCTGCGTAAGCTCCGGGAACCATGTCTGATTCTCCCAACGCGGGGCTATGAGGAGCACCGAGTGACGCGTTTCCCTGATCCTCTGCATTACCTGTGGCAATAGCGAGGCGGGGGAAGGCGTAAAGCGGGCGCCTGGGCCAGTCCTGGGCCAGCGCATCCTCGCTTTTCGAGAAAAATATCGGGCAGTGAGAGTTCTCTTCTGACGCAAAGAGGTCTATCTCTGCTCTGCCGAATAGATGCCATAACGTCTGGACTGTCTGAGCGTGCAGGGACCATTCCCCTGGGGGAATATTGTCTCTGGACAGTCTGTCCGGGCCGTCGTTCAGGTGGCCTGGCACGTGCATCGCCCTCAGCGAGCGCAGGTGGCACTGGGACCAACTCAGTATGCGTTCCGTCAGATGGAAAAGGTTCCTGGATCTGACACCGCCCTGACGGTTTAGGTAGGATACCACAGATCTGTTGTTCGAACGGACCAGGACGTGGTGACCCTGAATGACCGGGAGAAAGCGCACGAGTGCGTACTCGACCGCTATCATTTCCAGACAATTTATGTGAAGGAGCTTTTCCTGAACTGACCATAGGCCGAAAACCGGAGAGCCCTCGCGAGACCGCGCCCCAACCCGTGTTGGACGCGTCTGTCGAGATGACTTTTCGGCGAGATACAGCTCCCATTGTCACTCCTCGCTGATACCACTCGGCCACTGTCCAAGGCTGCAGAGCTGAAATACAGGTCTGAGTCACCTTGATGGGCTGGCGGCCTGTGGCCCAAGCCCGGCGAGACGCGGGTGCTTAGCCAATGCTGAAGCGAGCGATGTGCAGTAAACCCAGCTGAAGTACTGCTGCGGCTGAGGCCATGTAACCTAGCACTCTCTGGAATTTCTTCAGAGGCGTGAGGCTGTTCATCTGAAAAGATGCGGCTAGTCGCTGAACACGGCGCAGCTGTGTAGATAAGCGAGCCGTCATTGCCACGGAGTCTAGTTCTATCCCAAGGAAGGAAATTGTCTGACTGGGCTGTAGTGAGCTCTTGGTCCAATTGACTGCAAGACCCAAACTGTTCAGATGGCTGAGGAGAACTGCTCTGTGAGACAGAAGCTCCATATGTGACTGTGCCATAATCAGCCAGTCGTACAAATAGTTCAGAATTCACAAACCCTGACTCCACAGGGGTGCGAGCGCCGCATCCATGCACTTCGTGAAAGTACGGGGTGCTAAGGACAGGCCGAACGGAAGGACGGTGTATTGATAAACCTGGCCGTTGAAGGCGAATCTCGAGAATGGCCTGTGACGGGGATTTATCCGAATCTGAAAGTATGCATCTTTCAGATCGAGAGAAATAAACCAGTCCCCCTGGCGCACATGCGCGAGGAGTTTCCTGATTGTAAGCATTTTGAATGGTCTTTTTGCAAGCACCTTGTTCAAAACCCTGAGATCTAATATGGGTCTGTGACCGCCGTCTTTCTTGGGAACAAGAAAATAACGGCTGTAAAGCCCGACTTCAGCTCAGAGAGGGTGGCACTTTCTCTATGGCCCTTTTGCACAGAAGGCTTGCTATTTCTGAACGAAGCATGCACGCTGCTTCTGTGTTCATAGTGGTTTCGAGCAGCTCTGAAGCGAGGAGGGCGGCGATCGAACTGTAGCAAATAGCCCTGTTGTATTGTGCTTAACACCCACTTGGATATCCCTGGAATAGCTTCCCACGCTTTGAAGCGTAGCGCTAGAGGGTGAATGGCCAATTCGCTCTGATTGCCGCACACAGAGCTGAACAAAATGTGTGGCGCGTTTAGTGTGTTTATGCATGATTGCTCGCAGACAGCATGAACAGGCTGTTTTGTGAGTGACTTCCGATTGGAATGAATGGGGAAAGAGTCACATCTGTTACGTGATGCGTAAGCATAATCATGGGCACGGGACTTACACACAGAGGAATGTTTGCTGGCCGTGTAACAGAGCGGGCAGAGAATGGGCGCACGCGTATTCGATGAGCGCATTTATTGACTCTAGCGCTTCGAGCGGTTCAGTAACCGCTTTATGTGAGCGTGCTCTGGTGGGGACACGAGACATGCAGTGCTTGTGTGCAGAAGTGAACACTGGATTGTGGGCACGTTTTCTACACATAGGGCTGGTCGTGTGACAGAGCGGCCAGAGAATGGGCGCACGACGCATTTGTGGCGCCTTCATTGACTCTGGCGCTTCGAGCGGTTCAGTAACCACTTTATGAGAGCGTGCTCTGATAGGGAGCACGGGATGTGTTATGCTTGTGTGTAGGGGCGAACACAGGGTTGTGGGCACTTTTTCTACACATAAGACATGTTTGCTCTTTACAAGATTTATTTGGGTCGCCGTGAAAGCGGCGTTTGAGTGCAGAGCAAGCGGGCAGTGTCACCGGCTTGTTGGCTGCTAAATTCACCACTGCAGTAGCCTGAGAGAAGGGGACTGACAGGGGCGAAGCTTTGACGGTGGTCCGGCCGTGGCGGGACTGAGCCGTCGTTTGTTCAACAAAGCTAGGAGGACTTTGGTTGTTCAGGTTTCAGCGCAATCTTAGGCCGAGGCCCGCGGGGGGGCGGTGGTCTACGGCGGCTGTCTGAGCACGATCTGGGGCGGCCGCCCTGTCGGCGCTGGGAAGTCTGGCTTTGTTGAGCTGGGCGCTGTGAAGATGCTCGTGCAGGAGGCTGGTTACGTGGGCGGCCTGCAGAAGAGCTAGCGTGGCGAGGCAGGAAGAGATTCATGGCTTGGGTGGCTTTCTGGACTTCCGAAAAACGGTCAACAATGCCACTTACCGCGGAACCGAAGAGACCGGACGGAGAGAGCGGCGCGTTGAGGAACGTGGAGCGCTCAGTTTCTCCCATGTCGGCTAGCGTTAGCCACAGGTGTCTCTCGGTTACAGTCAGCGAGGCCATACACTTCCCTATAGCTTTGGCTGCAGTTTTGGTGGCGCAAAGGGCGAGGTCTGTCGTGCTCCTTAGATCTGTAACAGCCTCTGGGTGCCTGACTCTCTCATCCCACTCCTGAAGAAGGTCCGCTTGGAGGATCTGCAAGACGGCCATGGAATGCAGAGCAGATGCGGCTTGGCCGGCGGTGGAATAGGCGCGGCCAACACAGGCGGATGTAGTTCTGCAGGCCTTAGACGGGAGCACTGGTTTAGACCGCCATCTCGCGGAGGGCGGGCAAAGGTGTGCTGCTACCGAATCCTCGACCGGGGGGATGGAAGAGTAGCCCTTCTCGGCGGCGCCGTCCACTGAAGCGAGGCGGTGGAGGCGTGGGATCGAGTCCTGGCCGAGAGGCGCGTTCCACGATTTAGAGAGCTCGGCGTGGAGTTCCGGCAGGAAGGGAGCCGCTGGCGCCGCTGGTGACGGCTTTGAAGAAAACAGCCGTCGAGTCTGTTGGGAGCCTGCTCAGGGGCAGTGACCACTCGAGCCTGAGGCGGTCTACAGCCTGTGTGAGGAGGCGTATCAGTTCCCCTTCGACTCGGGCGGGTCCTGCTGGATTCCTGGGCCGTTGAGGAGGCTTGTGACCACTCCTCGCTGTCGAAGCCATGATGGAACAGCAGCCTTTGTCCTCCTCCTCGCTCTCGAGGTGGCAGCAGTCGCGACCGCTCGGCGGCAACTGCGTGTCCTGGGGGCGGGGAGGGTGAACACGATGCTTCGAGGGAGGGGCTCTGGCGAGACAGTCGCTTCTAAAACCGGTTCCGGCAGCCTTTGGGAGCGGCGCTTCTTCGGCGCGGCGAAACAGAAGGCGGCACGGCAGCTCGGTTTTGCATACTCGAGTTGAGCCCGCAGGGTCGACATCGAAGCTCCTCGCAGAGGTCGCATCCGCCGTCAGCGAGGGCGAGCTCTGCATGCCCCAGTCCCAGGCAGAGAGCGCAGATGATGTGTCGGTCTCCGGCGCTGAGAGGAGCGCGGCATGAGCCGCAGGAAGTCGCGAGGCATCTTTAAAAGACGCTCGATACTCTTGTGAAGTTCGCTGAGGAACTTAGCTTGCTCTAAAAAAGGATACGTCACCGGATGGCGTAGCTCGCAGGATGGCTGAAGGTGGCGAAGACGGCCGGCTTCTTCGAACGCTGTCCACGCTTGCTAGATGCCCCTCGAACGGCGACGCGTCTTCCAGGTCAGAGATGCGAAGAGCTTCGCTGAAGAGATGAAAATCAGGGTTCCAGCCTACGAACTACGCTTATATGCACTCTAGTCATGCCCTTATTGGCGGGCTTTGATGCAGTGAGCGCGCGGACGCCTCTCATTGGATGCGAGTTCGCCCAAGCTCGTCTATAGGCTGCAGCAGTTGCCGCAGAGCAACCAATGAGCTCGCTAGCTAGCCCGCTCAAGGTCTGCAGCTGCCGCACTGCGTTGACAATGGATACAAAAATTAAGGATAATTTTTTGGCTTCAATATCTCAGAAAAGATGAATCTTTCCCGTAGCGTAAGCTAGCTTACGCGATACGAGAGAACCTCTCGTAAGAGAACTACAGCATTTATATCTGACCCACAGAGAGACAATATAGCTATTATCTGCCCCATCCTTCAAAAACAATCTCTTTGCAAATCCAGCATTACATTGTGACAATCCATGCTCAAATGTACTGCACAAACTGTTATGATCAGACTGAAATGATCAGCAACATGGTTAAAAAAAACTTCAGACACTCATGGCTAACGTTGGGATTCTTCAGAAGAATCTGTGGAGCTGCAGTTGCTACACATAGACAGGAACAGCACAAGGGTTGGTCGATTTTTATTTTTATCATTAGTTCTCCTGCTGCATAGAACGTCTTGGGTTACCTAACCCCTGTTCCCTGATAAAAGCGGAACAAGATGCTGCACTGATTTAGCGCTTTGGGAACGTCTTTAGGAGTAACCAGCTGTGAATATGTGTGAAACACGTCAATGAAATTTACAAAATGTATAGCTTCCGCCGGTGACATCATCAGAATGCGCCAGTAAAGGGGCTATAAATAGATGCGCCGCAGGTGCATCGTCAGGTATTTTGTCTGAAGAGCAGTCCTGCGGCATCTTCAGTGCGGCAATGAAGCACAGCATCTCGTTCCGCTTTTATCAGGGAACAGGGGTTACAGTTAAATAACCCAAGATGTTCCCTATCAAAAAGCTACACTTTTATGCTGCGCTGATTTAGCACTTTGGGAATGAGAATACCCACGTGGATGTCCGGACCCCTTACAGTTGTGTAGATGTGCTCACAAGAGCGTGAGAGGTCTCAAGGACATAAGAGCCCGGAGTAGCATGAACATCCAAACTATAGAATCTTATGAATGTATGTGGAGAAGACCATCCCGTCGCATTACAAACATGTTGCAGAGGGACACCTCTGGCCAAAGCTTTAGAGGAGGCGACCCCTCTGGAAGAGTGAGCCCTGATACCTACTGGCGAAGCTTGACTGCACACCTCGTAGGCCAGGGCAATAGCATCCCTCACCCAATGTGACATGGTTTGCTTGGTGGCAACCACTCTTTGTTATGACCCCCATGACAAACAAATAGTTGCCCTGACTTAAGCCATTGGCTAGTGCGGTGGACATAAGTCTGAAGGGCGCGGACTGGACACAGTCCGTGAAGTCTTTCCTCTCTGGCGTTATTAACAGCAGGGAGCAGAAGGCTTTGAGAGTGACCGGATGTATGGTCGAGAAAGGAATCTTAGCCAGGTAGTCAGGGTGAGGGTGCAATATTGCTTTAGCCATTCCTGGGGCAAAATCTAAGCAGGATGGCAAAATGGACAGTGCCTGCAGATCCCCAATTCTTTTTAGAGAAGTAATTGCCATAAGAAAAACCATCTTGAGAGTCAGAAGTTTATCACACGCTGACACTAGAGGTTCAAAGGGGGTCTGAACCAGACCCTCAAGGACTATTGCTAAGTTCCATGAAGGTATCCTGGTCCTAGCAGGAGATTTCAAACGCATGGCTCCACGAACGGAGCAGGGGATGTCTCCCCAAAGGCATCCTGTCAATCAAGGCGTGGCAAGCCGATAGAGTGGCCATATAAACCCTGAGAGTGGCGGGGCATGTGCCTGCTGATAATGTTTCCTGCAGATAATCCAGAACTGAAGCAATCTGGCAGTTAACTGGATCGGCATTATGTGCACTGCACAATCTTTCAAAGACACCCCATTTATTGGCATAACTTCTAGTAGAGGGAGCCCTAGCACTTAGAATGGTCTCGATAACTTCAGGTGAAAGCCCAGGGTCCCTCAGTTGGTACCCTTCAGGAGCCAAACATGAAGGTTCCACAGCTCGGGCCAGGGATGAATTATTGTCCCCTGTGCCTGGGACAGATGGTCCCTCCTGTCCGGAATTGCCCATGGTGAGCCGTCAAGGAGAGACTTATCTCTGAGAACCATACCCTGTTCGGCCAACATGGCACTATCAGTAAGAGGTAAGACCCTTGCTAGCAAACTCTGGCCAAGACTCTTGGGAGCAGAGAAACCGGAGGAAATACATACAGGCGCATTCTGGGCCATGTATGTGCCATCGCTTCCAGACCCAGGGGGGCTGGGTGACTCAGAGAGAAGTAGAGGGGACATTGCGCTGTCTGTTGGGAGGCGAAGAGGTCCACTTCCACTCTGTAAAATCTCAACCAGATTTGTTCCACTACCTCGGGGTGGAGTTTCCACTCCCCCATCTGTATTTTCTGTCTGGACAGTAAATCTGCTCCCACATTCAGGCATCCAGGGATATAAACTGCTCTGATTGACAGGAGGCCCAAAGGAGAATCTGACGTGCCAGTCTGTTGAGCTTGCGTGAACGTAGACCTCCTTGATGATTTATGTAAGAGACTAATGCTGTGTTGTCCACCCGCACCAGGACATGGCAGCCTCTCAAATACTGGAGGAAGTATTTCAGAGCCAGAAATACCGCCATCAACTCGAGGCAGTTGATGTGCCAATCGAGCTGATGACCCTCCCATTCTTTCTTGAGCTGGACGACCACTTAAGACTGCACCCCAGCCCATCAGGGAGGTGTCTGTTGTTAGCAACTTGCAATGGCAAGACACACCTAGAGTGGGACCCAAGTGAGGAACAGGGGTCTGAAGCGTGCAGCGAATAACCCTTATCTGCCTTAGGGGACTGGCCCTTGGATGAAATCCCCTTGCTTTGAGCCAAAACAGAAACGGTCTCATGTGCAGAAGGCCCAAAGGGATCACCGAGGACACAGATGCCATGAGACCTAATATTCGTTGATACTGACGAACAGTGCAACCTTGACCTAGCCTGACTTTGCTCAGGGTGATCTGAATGGCCACAATTCGAGCGGAAGACAATTGTGTCCGCATCATGATCGAATTCCATACAACCCCCAGATAGGTAATTTCCTGAGTAGGAGACAGAACGCTCTTTTTGACGTTGAGTCTCAGACCCAGAGAAACCAGATAAGCTAAGATGATATTCCTGTGCTGAAAAGCCAGATCTTTTGAATGTGCTAGTATCTGTTAGTCATCTATATAATTCAGAATGCGAATGCCCCAGAGTCGCAAAGGAGCCAGTGCTGCATCCATGCACTTCGTGAATGTGCAGGGTGAAAGGGCTAGGCTGAATGGAAGAACACGATATTGGAAAGCTTCGCCCCCGAAAGTGAACCTCAGGAACTTCCTGTGTTGTGGCAGAATTTCTATATGAAAATATGCGTCCATGAGATCGATCGTGACCAACCAATGGTGATGTTGGATTTGAGACACGACCGTCTTGACAGTTAGGATCTGGAACTTGAACGCCCTGACTGAGTGATTCAAGCCTCGAAGGTCTAAAATCGGATGCTCCCACCCTTCTTGGGAACCAGGAACTCTCTGCTGTAGTAACCTGACTCTTTCTCTGGAAGGGGAACATGTTCTATGGCACCTTTGACCAAGAGATTTTGCATGTCTTTCCACAGTAGACATGCTAGTTCCTGTTTCACGGTAGTGGAGGATGGCGACCAAATTTAATTCTGTAGCCATTTTCTACTGGTCTTAGAACCCACATAGAAACACTTGGCAGTAGCTTCCACACTGCCAGGTTCTCTGAGATGGGAATCAACTTTGACACTTCCTGTAGAGGGGATGTCAAGTATTCCGGCGGAGGCAGGAAGCAACGGAACACCCAACGTTTTGCTGGAAATCTCTAACTCCCGAAACACCAGAGGCGGCGGGAATGGAGAGGTTCTTATTTCTGATGCCCGACAGGTTGAGCCATAAGTGTCTCTCAGTGCCGACCAAGGCAGACATAGACCGGCCAATGGAGCTAGCCGTCTGCTTGGTCGTGTGGAGAGACAGATCTGTGGATCGATGAAGCTCTGAGAAAGCCTCCTTGTCAACTCTCTTGCCCGCAATCAGGTCCTTCAGCAGATCAGCCTGGTACACCTGTAAAACTGCCATTGTCTGCAGGGCAGCTCCAGCCTGACCTGCTGCCTGATAAGCCTTCCCCACAAGCATAGAGGTGGTCCTGCACGGCTTTGTGGGGAGAGTGGGTCTTTTGAGTGACGATGCCGAGCCAGGCGAGAGATAACCCGCAAGTGTCTCTTCTACCGGTGGCATCACTGAATACCCCCGTGCCTCAGCACCCACGATAGTCGAATATGTCGATGTCGAGTGCACGAAGACACGGGAAGTATAAGGTTCATGAACCAAAGAGGTGCCGGAGCGCACTTCAGGATCACATGAAGGACCAGCTGGATCTGGGGAGAGAGCAAGCAATAGGGACGGACCCATCTCTCGCTCCTCAGCCAGATCCATACGAGAGCCCCACGATGGAAGTGTGGGTGCTGCCTCTCGGAAGCAAGCAAGAGGAGTCCAAAGCATTTTGACTGAGAACAGATCACAATGCTCGCACCCGCCCCGCCCCAATGCAAGAGCAGCATGCTCTTCCCCCAAACACACAAAACAAAACTGGTTTTGTTTATCAGTCATTGTTTTTCTTCTTTTTTTTTAAAGAAAAGAGAAAGAGAAAGGTTTCTGCACTCTGCCAAACAATTCTAACTCCTAACAGAGGAAAGTAGAAAGTTCTGAGAGTCAAGAAGAACAACACACACAGAATGATATGAAGACAAAAGATCTGATGATGCACCTGTAGCGCATCTATTTAGAGCCCCTTTACCGGTGCATCCTGATGATTTCACCGGCGGAGGCTATACATTTTGTCAATTTTGTCAATTGCACACATATTCACAGCTGGTCACTCCTAAAGACGTTCACAAAGCGCTAAATCAGTGCAGCATCAAAGTGTAGCTTTTTGATAGGGATCTAATGGTATGTATTCTACTTCATATTTATTACCTCACCGTGACTAGTGAATCCATGATTCAACTGTCTGGACTATGAAAATTGCAGAATTACAGAATGAGCCGTTTTTGCAGCTTAGTTTTAATAAATAGTCTTTTTTTCACTGGACAGGAAGTTTTATGTTCTGAACGTTGCAGTATGTTTATATAATACCATGAATTCTTCCAACTAAAAAAAAAGACCAAGGAAAATTTGATTCCTCATGATATGGCCCCTTTAAAGTATGTATAAATTTAGAGTTAAAAAATAAGACTTACCATAGAGTGAGTCTGTTTAAGAGGCTCAATTGTATAAATATGGACTCCATCATCGAACATGCCACTATATACAAGAATAAAGTGGAAACAAACATTACATTATGTAAAAGAAGCTGACATGTTTATACTATGCAATTTACAAATTAAAAAATAAATAAATAATGAAAACACAAGTGACAAGAGAAAAGATTAAACGGGCAAATTCAATCAGACATAACCATTAAATCCACTGAAATCACACAGCACCTTCATTATTTATTATGTTGTCAGTCTTTTCTTAGTGAATCTGGTGCATAAACAACACAGTCAGTGTGTGCAAATAAACAACGCTATCAGCGTGCCCAATTCATTATTAGTGAATTCTCCCCACAATCCACTCAAAGGAACTGGTTCAGTACTCACTGTAAATCGTTACAGGTAATTCTCCCCACAGTGTAATCCAGTAAATAGATAAAATAGGAAGAGTCCACTCAAAGGAATTGGTTCAGTACTCACTGTAAACCGTTACAGGTGGACAGAGTCACATGAGAGTTCTCCATTCCTCTGATCTGGCCATTGTAGTAACAGTGCTCTCCACCCTAAGAACACACACAAACACATTTACATACGTATGAATACAAATGCATACCCACATCTATATTGCAGCTGATAATGAGTTCAGTTTTGCCCTGTCCCACATATGGAGTAATACCTGTTCCAACATGTTTGGATCGACAGAGCAGAAAGACACTATAAAAGTAACTTAGCCGCCAGCACATAAGATCGGACAGATATCTCTCTTTCAGTTACTTTGCACATAATTTATGACAATAAATATGAAAGCGATGTCTGGATGTGTGGTTAGTCAATATAACACTTACAGTGAATGGCATTTTACAATGCATTGTTACAGTCAATGTTTCATGAACTACACCTTCCATTCACATATTTGTTGTGTTAACAGCATTTGGCGTGCCCTGCAACTCACAGTCTTGTTTTCAGTTTCTGGTGTGCACACTACAGGACTGATTGCAGACTGGGTGCATTACCTCCCAACCATTCGTCCCCGACTGAGGCCCTGAGTTCGCCTTGTATAAAGATACATTTTGGGGTGATCCGATCACAAGTGTGCAGGTGAGACACATCGCTGTTATACCTGGGAATGATCATTGAGGGAATGGTAGAAAAAAACCCCCTCTGCTATACACTATATCTAGCCAAAAGCCTCCCTGCTTTGTTCCCCGATATATATAAATATGACCGTCTTGCCCTGAATAGCCAAAACTCCACCTTCCGTAACAGAATAGTATTATACAGGTGTATGCAAAGTTTAGGCACCCCTGACAATTTCCATGATTTTCATTTATAAATAATTGTGTGTTTGGATCAGCAATTTCATTTTGATCTATCAAATAACTGAAGGACACAGTAATATTTCGGTAGTGAAATGAGGTTAATTGGATTAACAGAAAATGTGCAATATGCATCAAAACGCAATTAGACAGGTGCATACATTTTGGCACCCTTGTCATTTTGTTGATTTGAATACCTGTAACTACCTAGCACTGATTAATTGGAAAACACAATTGGTTTGGTGAGCTCATTAAGCCTTGAACTTCATAGACAGGTGCATCCAAACATGAGAAAAGGTATTTAAGGTGGCCAATTGCAAGTTGTTGTTCTCTTTCACTCTCCTCTAAAGAGTGGCAACATGGGGGCCTCAAAACAACTCTCAAATGACCTGAAAACAAAGATAGTTCAACATTATGGTTTAGGGGAAGGCTACAAAAAGCTATCACAGAGATTTAAGCTGTCAGTGTCCACTGTGAGGAACATAGTGAGGAAATGGAAGGCCACAGGCACAGTTCTTGTTAAGGCCAGAAGTGGCAGGCCAAGTAAAATATCGGAGAAGCAAAGGCAAAGGATGGTGAGAATGGTCAAAAACAGCCCACAGACCACCTTCAAAGACCTACAACATCATCTTGCTGCAGATGGTGTCACTGTGCATCGTTCAACAATTCAGCGCACTTTGCACAAGGAGAAGCTGTACGGGAGAGTGATGCGGAAGAAGCCTTTTCTGCACACACGCCACAAACCGAGTCGCTTGAGGTATGCAAACGCACATTTGGACAAGTCAGCTTCATTTTGGAAGAAGGTGCTGTGGACTGATGGAACAAAGATGGCGTTATTTGGTCATAACAAGGGGCGTATGCGGCCGCTCCACCAGACTTCAGTCCGTGAAGTCTTACCTGAACCGGCATTGTAGACGGCGGAGAGCAAAAGGCTTCGAGAGTGACCGGATGTACGGTCGAGAAGGAACCTTAGGCAGGTAGTCAGGATGAGGGTGCAATATTTATTTTAGCCATTTGGCAAAATCTAAGCAGGCTGGCAAGACAGACAGAGCCTGCAGATCCCCAAATCTTTTTAGAGAAGTAATTGCCATAAGAAAAAACATCTTGAGAGTAAGTAGGTTCTCAGACGCTGACACTAGAGGTTCAAAGGGGGTCTCAACCAGACCCTCAAGGACTATTGCTAAGTCCCATGAAGGGATCCTGGTCCTAGCAGGAGGTCTCAATCGCATGGCTCCACGGCCGAAGCGAGCGAGCAGAGGATGTCTCCCCAATGGCATCCCGTCAGTCAAGGCATGGCAAGCCGATAGAGCGGCCACGTAAACCCTGAGAGTGGCGGGGCATGTGCCTGCTGATAATTTTCCTGCAGAACTGAAGCAATCTGGCAGTTAACTGGATCTGCATTATGTGCACTGCACCATCCTTCAAAGACACCCCATTTAATGGCATAACTTCTATTAGAGGGAGCCTTAGCACTCAGAATGGTCTCAATGACTCCAGATGAAAGCCCAGTGTCCCTAAGCTGGTATCCTTCAGGGGCCAAACATGAAGATTCCACAGTTCGGCCCGGTGATGAGGTATCGTCCCCTGCACCTGAGACAGAAGGTTCCTCCTGTCCGTAATCGCCTGAGGCGAGCCGTCAAGGAGAGACATTATCTCCGAGAACCATACCCTGTTCGGCCAACACGCCGCTATAAGTAAGAGGCAGGACCCTTGCTGGCGAACTCTGGCCAGGACTCCAGGGAGCAGAGAAACCAGAGGAAACACATACAGGCGCATTCTGGGCCATGAATGTGCCATCGCTTCCAGACCCAGGGGGGCTGGGTGACTCAGAGGGGACATTACGCTGTCTATTTGGAGGTAAAGAGGTCCACTTCTGCTCTGTAAAATCTCAACCAGATTTGTTCCACTACCTCAGGGTGGAGTTTCCACTCCCCCGTCTGTATTTTCTGTCTGGACAGTAAATCTGCTCCCATTCAGGCATCCAGGGATATAAGCTGCTCCGATTAACAGTAGCTTGCCCTGGGCCCAAAGAAGAATCTGCCATGCCAGTCTGTTCAGCTGGCGTGAACATAGACCTCTTGATGGTTTATGTAAGAGACTACCGCTGTGTTTTACACCCGCACCAACACATTGCAGCCTCTGGAGGAAGTATTTCAGGGCCAGAAATACAGCCATCAACTCGAGACAGTTAATGTGACAATCGAGCTGATGACCCTCCCATTCCCCTTGAGCTGGACGACAACTTAAGACCACTACCCAGCCCATCAGGGAGGCGTCTGTCATTAGCAACCTGCGATGGCAAGACGCACCTAGAGTGGGACCAAAATTGAGGAACCGGGGTCTGAACCACATAGAAAGGGTACATAGCACGTGGCAGGTAACCCTTATCAGCCTAGGGGATTAGCCCTTGGTTGAAATCCCCTGGCTTTGAGCCACAACTGAAACAGTCTCATGTGCAAAAAGGCCAGAGGACGCAGTTGCCTGCTGAGGGCAATGAACCGGCCCCCAGTCTTTACAAGGGGGAGCACGATTCACCACGCTTTGTTTTTGAGCCTCCCGTCTAAAAGGACCGGGCGGGGATGGGTGGCTGGTGGCCCCTCCCCCTGAGTGCAGCGAGGAAGGAATTGCCCGAAGGCTTCATCGTGGCTTTTTGCCACCTGGAACCTGGAACCTGGTGATAACTACATTCATAGCATCACCAAATAAGCCAGAAAGCAAAACTGGGGCATCGAGAAGGAATTTCCTTCATTTTCCTTATCTCTGATGCCCGACGGGTTGAGCCATAAGTGTCTCACCGTGCTGACTAAAGCAGACATAGACCGGCCAATGGCGCCATCTGTTTGGTCACGCAGAGAGACAGATCCGTGGCTCGACGACCCTCAGAGAAAGCCTCTTCGTCGACCGTGGTGCCCGCACTCAGGTCCTTCAACAGATCAGCCTGGTACGCCTGTAACACTGCCATAGTGTGCAGGTCAGATAAGCCTTCCCCATAAGCGTGGAGGTGGTCCTGCACGGCTTTGTGGGGAGAGTGGGTCTCTTTAGTGATGATGCCGAGCCAGGCGAGACATAACCCCCAAGTGTCTCTTATACCGGCGGCATCACTGAATACCCCCGTGCCTCGGCACCCACGATAGTCGAATATGTCAACATCGAAGGCACGAAGACACGGGAAGTATAAGGTTTCCTCCGTGAATGAGAGAGCTCGTCATGGAGGTCATCAAAGAAAGGAATGGACTGATATAGTGTTCCCTTCCCCTTTTTATTTTTTATTTTTTTGGCCACCAGACAGAAATCTGTCTTCTAGTTGTGCTTCTTGACTGTCATGAGTTCTCAGGTGCAGCAGCCTTCACATCCTAGGACCGTGGCAAGTTTAGAGGACCGCCCCATCAGATTTGGCACTCCGGGCTACCAAGACACTGCTCTGGCTCTTGGCAGATCTATGGGTAGCCTGGTGTTTGCTGAACGCCACATCTGGCTAAATTTGTCAGATCTAAGTGATAGGAAAAAAGTAATCCTGCTTGATCAACAGGGCCTCTTTGGTGACATTATTGATGCTTTCACTGAGAGATTTTGATCGGTCATGAAGCAATCACTGGCTTTTAGACATATCCTGCCAAGGTGGTGTGATTCAATAACACAGATGGCTTGATAACACTCTACTTCAGGACAGTGTCCAGCCAAACACAGCGTTACCATCTCTAACCATTTCCGTCCTGTAGAATGGCATGCTAACAACCCCAGTGGCCTGCACATAAGCGAAAAGTATTGGTTCTTGGACTTCATCATAGGGATAGGATCCTTGAGGCGTTCCTGATGGTTCGGAAGCGGATTCGTTCGCACACAGACCAGTCTGCTCCAGCTCGAAAGGACGCCCAGCTGGCAGGTGGTGTCAGATCCCACTGGTCACAGACCAATCTCTGAATCCTCTGACTCAATATCTGTATGCATGGTGGAGTCTTCTGTCAATTTTCAGCTGGGTACTGAGCACTGTCCAGACTGAATATGTGCTTTGGTTAAAAAAAATGCTGCCATACTTTAACGGCTATCTCTCAACCGTAAAAGAGTGTGTTGGTGCTCAGACTAAAATTTTCCTTCCTAGGATTAAAACTCGACTTGGTAGACATGTCAGCTCATATGCATTCAGTCCATTATCCTACACTTGAAGAGTTTCAAGCTGAGGAAAACCCTGCCATTGCGTCATTTTCAGCGAGCGCCGGGTGTAATGGCAGCTGCAGCTGCTTGGCTTGCTATGGATGAGACCCCTCCATTGCTGGCTTAGGAGGACACCATGAAGTGGTGAAACACATGAATATTAATTAGGTGCAGATAAAGTAAAATAATATTATACTGTTTTGATAGTCATTCTTGATGATCAATTCAAACACTCCAATAAATATTTTACATAATTAATTTGATAACTTCATCCATACATCTAACTCCATCATGATTTTGTTAGTCATGGGATCAGCTAAATCTTTAACTAAAGTTAAAGTCTTTGCCTCCAGTACAATGAGTTGCAGGTTCTAATCTTTTCTAATATACATATTTTTTATTTATTGTAATAAAGATTGTGGTCAGAGTATATCATGAGTGGGGACACCTATGCTTGCTTGCATTAATTGAAATGGATTGTGAGATGTGGTGTGAGTAGAATGCATGTCTGGATGCACTTATAACACACACAAACAAATTGGAAACTCCTGCTCAAGAACTGGAGATTTTTCTTTTGCATTAAACTGTATACTTACCTGAAGAAAGCTATTTCAAAAAGTGGTGGGAACAAAAATGGCAAAGTCAAAAAGTGGTAGGGAAATTACTTAATGACGCCAATGGTTATGTGACGAAAGTACTGGCAACCCCCTTTAGGGCTCAGGTTGTTACCCTGCAGGCATTCTCTCCTCTTCACTTTGAGTTGGACAAGGCTAAGAGACTGCATAAGGTCTAACCTATGAGGGCATTGAACATGAAAATAGACCGGACGTGTCACTTCAGGGTATCCGAACAACTATTTGTTTGTTGTAGAGGCCGCTCAAAGGGTTTTGCCATCTCATTCCAAGCACTGGGTCCGGGATGCTTTATTTTATGTAACAGTATTTTGATTACCAATTATTTAAATTGTAACTGCAGTGGAATACAGTTATCCATATTTTGCATTTTTAATACAAAATCCTAATACATTTATCCTGTTACTTCACAACTCCTCAAGTCATGCACTTTAGTAACAGTGTTTTGATTAGCTATGTGCACAGATAGTCATTATTCGGTTAACTGTTCAACACACCTGTATTCGAATACTACAATCATTATTCGATTATTCTACATGCGCAATATAGCGCTTCATCATGACCCAAGCCCGACATGATGCGACAAACGGTTGTGTTTCGGGTCAGTTTTTTGGAGAGATAGGGGCTGTTCACACATGTTTTTGCATGAGTCTGTACAGTTTTTCAATTTCAGCCCCTACCATTAAACCTAACCTTATCCTTCCCTTACAAACATTTACAATATTGCAGTAATCAAATCATGGTTAATTTTACCCGGATCAAACCTTTTTCTCAACTCCCTGACCTTCACTGTGACCAAATCATTGTGAGGAAATAAGCCTTTATATTAATTTGTATTTATTATTATAAGTAGTATTAAAGGATGTTGTTGCACCCCATGCCACTTCTGTGACACTAGAGGTGGAGTTTGTCTTAATTTTGTGTTTCACCAGACTAAAGGAGTGAAAATAACCGCACTGTGTGGCAGGTGATTTTTACACCTTGCGCAAATAGGCTCTGTCATAATTGGCACCCTAAGCCCTTGCATTCCTCCGAGTCCAGACTTTAGTGACGCAAGCGTGTGCGTGTGCGATGGGGCACTAGTCAGCAAGTCCATGATGGTACATGAGTTGTAAAAGTGTGCATTTGGGACAGACTTAAAGACTTCATGATTTTAAATTGCATTACTTATTTAAACCGCACATTGGAGATTTAAGACATCACACCATAATTTTCTGTTACAGCATAATTTTCTGTAAAGCTGCTTTGAAACAATGTGTGTTGTGAAAAGCACAATACAAATAAAAATGACTTGACATGACTTCAATCAGATGATGCAAACTCACACTTGAGGATTTCTATTTACTAAATAGCCTAATTCCGAGCAACACACTGACAATAAAGCATTAGACAATTTAATCAAGAACCTCTAAAAATCAAAGTGCACATATAACAACAACAACAAAACCATGTCTTTTTAAAACAAATTAACAAATTAGAGAACAAATTAATATTACTTAAACCCCTGGATGGTAGCAGGTGCTTTGAACACAGTTAAATATATAGAAATAAGAACAAACATCTCACATAGATTGCAAATATAATTTCAGTAGTTTGCAAGTTAATGTAATCCTGTAGTAAGGATGTAAGTAAGTATCAAATCAATTCAAAATCAAATCACTTTATTGTCACACTACCATGTACACAAGTGCAACAGTAGGTGAAATTCTTGTGTGCAGTTCCGAGCAACATAGCAGTCATGACAGTGACGAGACATATACCAATAACAATAAACAACATACTTACACAAAACAATTTACAAATCAAATGTACACATACTTGCACAACACAATAATTATATACAATGTACAGTAAACAATACACACAATATACAATACACAATATACAATACAATAAGTAGGAGTATATGAAATATATATATATATATATATACAGTGGGTACGGAAAGTATTCAGACCCCCTTACATTTTTCACTCTTCGTTATATTGCAGCCATTTGCTAAAATCATTTAAGTTAATTTTTTTCCTCATTATTGTACACACAGCACCCCATATTGACAGAAAAACACAGATTTGTTGACATTTTTGCACATTTATTAAAAAAAGAAAAACTGAAATATCACATGGTCCTAAGTATTCAGACCCTTTGCTGTGACACTCATATATTTAACTCAGGTGCTGTCCATTTCTTCTGATCATCCTTGAGATGGTTCTACACCTTCAATTGAGTCCAGCTGTGTTTGATTATACTGATTGGACTTGATTAGGAAAGCCACACACCTGTCTATATAAGACCTTACAGCTCACAGTGCATGTCAGAGCAAATGAGAATCATGAGGTCAAAGGAACTGCCTGAAGAGCTCAGAGACAGAATTGTGGCAAGGCACAGATCTGGCCAAGGTTACAAAAACATTTCTGCTGCCCTTAAGGTTCATAAGAGCACAGTGGCCTCCATAATCCTTAAATGGAAGACGTTTGGGACGACCAGAACCCTTCCAAGAGCTGGCCGTCCGGCCAAACTGAGCTATCGGGGGAGAAGAGCCTTGGTGAGAGAGGTAAAGAAGAACCCAAAGATCACTGTGGCTGAGCTCCAGAGATGCAGTCGGGAGATGGGAGAAAGTTGTAGTAAGTCAACCATCACTGCAGCCATCCACCAGTCAGGGCTTTATGGCAGAGTGGCCTGACGGAAGCTTCTCCTCAGTGCAAGACACATGAAAGCCCGCATGGAGTTTGCTAAAAACACCTGAAGGACTCCAAGATGGTGATAAATAAGATTCTCTGGTCTGATGAGACCAAGATAGGACTTTTTGGCCTTAATTCTAAGCGGTATGTGTGGAGAAAACCAGGCACTGCTCATCACCTGTCCAATACAGTCTCAACAGTGAAGCATGGTGGTGGCAGCATCATGCTGTGGGGGTGTTTTTCAGCTGCAGGGACAGGACGACTGGTTGCAATCAAGGGAAAGATGAATGTGGCCAAGTACAGGGATATCCTGGACGAAAACCTTCTCCAGAGTGCTCTGGACCTCAGACTGGGCCGAAGGTTCACCTTCCAACAAGACAATGACCCTAAGCACGCCGCTAAAATAATGGAGTGGCTTCACAACAACTCTGTGACTGTTCTTGAATGGCCCAGCCAGAGCCCTGATTTAAACCCAATTGAGCATCTCTGGAGAAACCTGAAAATGGCTGTCCATCAACGTTTGCCATCCAACCTGACAGAACTGGAGAGGATCTGCAAGGAGGAATGGCAGAGGATACCCAAATCCAGATGTGAAAAACTTGTTGCATCTTTCCCAAAAAGACTCATGGCTGTATTAGATCAAAAGGGTGCTTCTACTAAATACTGAACAAAGGGTCTGAATACTTAGGACAATGTGATATTTCAGTTTTTCTTTTTTAATAAATGTGCAAAAATGTCAACAATTCTATGTTTTTCTGTCAATATGGGGTGCTGTGTGTACAATAATGAGGAAAAAAAATGAACTTAAATGATTTTAGCAAATGGCTGCAATATAACAAAGAGTGAAAACTTTAAGGGGGTCTGAATACTTTCCGTACCCACTGTATATATATATATATGAAGTAGTATATTGAGGAGAATATGTTGACAGTCCAGTGTGAAATTATAGATGAATAAAGTGCAGTGCTAATTATTGATCGTGATAGATCAAGTGTTCAACAGTCTGACTGCTTGGGGAAAGAAGCTGTCATGTAGTCGGCTGGTGCGTAAGTAAGAAGTGTAAACGAGTTTGCCTCACTGTCCCTGGAGGAGGGCTCAAGACTCGCCAGTCAGACTCGAGCGTGAATACCCCCCGGGACTTATATAGTTATTGATGAGAGGATGGAGGAGTTGGGGTGGATGGAGGGATGCCGGAAGTATCGCTGCAACCATGGAG
Source organism: Xyrauchen texanus (assembly GCF_025860055.1). Lineage (NCBI taxonomy): Eukaryota > Metazoa > Chordata > Actinopteri > Cypriniformes > Catostomidae > Xyrauchen > Xyrauchen texanus. The sequence goes on from NC_068289.1 coordinate 17,796,843, forward strand.
GTAAGCAGCTGTTTATACTGTATATGCTCACTCTGGTTGGATTAAATTAACAAACTCCTCCCGAAATTTGTTATGAATCCCCCTTTCAGTCGTTAGCAAGTTAATGCAATCCTGTAGTATAGGGTAGTGTAAATGAGTTTTGATCTACGTGTCAGATGACCAATGGCCCAGTAAGTGTATTTGGTGCTTGGGCAGCCCTTTGGGCTGCTGTGGTTGCAGTGCCAATACAGAAGGAATGGACAGAGTATAGTTTTTCTGAGATGCCGGATTTAAGCGGGACCCTCTATAATGGAGATAGTTTGCTAGCTATTGGAAGGACTGGATGGGAGTTGGCAAACTGAAAATGAAAATGAATGCCCTCTTCTGGTTTGATCTGTTTAACTTCATTTGATAAAGTATCTGATTGTATCGTTGTCTATGATGTGGAGGTCTGAAATGGGGGGATGGATTCTTGGGTCGAATTTGCTGTGGTAGTGAGTTCTGAACAGCGAAGGAAGCTGACGAATGCAAGGATGAGCATGTGTGTCTAGGTGTTTGGAGAAATGTAAACCTGGCAGTTAGTATTTGAGAGTATTTTAGGTATTGGGTTAGCAGATCGGTGGTGAGGGGTAGCCTAGTATCATTTGAGAGGGTGATTTATAGGAATTTTAGTTCTGAACAGGGAGGAACTGGGGCTGGTGTCGGGTATGCTTTCAGGGGCCAAGGCTCTGAATCTCTGCTCGAATTTGAGAGCAGAGGTGATTGGAGACTGGCAGAGATTTTGTGAATGCTGCATTGAGGGAATAGCAAGAGGTATAGCTGTTTGAAGTGTGAATGTGGGAAGGCAAACTGGAGGTTCAGGGTTAGCTGAAAAAGGATTCAGGACTGGGTTCGCTTGCTGAGCAACCTTGTGCAAGGAACGGTTCCGGGGTAGGGGAGATTAGGATGATAGAAAGGAGGGGGTAAATTGAAGAAGGGAATGGGTCTGGAGCAGAGTTTTCCAGCTGAGGCAGCCTCACATGGGAATTCACTCTGGTGGCCCATAGATAGGAAGTGGTAGAGGGATGGATGTTGGCATGAAAAAACAGAGGTGTCTGGATCATGTGATAGGATATATCAGGATACATGCTTGCAAGTGCATTTATGATATGAACGGGCTGAAACTTAGATGCGGGACCTCACTGCGTTCAATGGGAGAGTGTACGATTCATGTGAGAATGTTTTATGCTATATTTTTATGAGCTTGCTCAGAGCTGCTTAATTTGCATGCGTGGGTCCGCATGGCATAGGACTGTAGGACACTTGGTTCTATGGAAGTGATAAATGATGCATTTAAAGAAACTGCCTATGTGAAACAGACAGGCTGAATCCTTGAGCATGAGATCGCACTGTGTTAACAGGAAGAGATGCATGTTGCATGATTGTCCTTTTATTAGAATGGAATAAATCACACCCCGAATGCCGTTTTGAAGGAAACAGAATTGCTGAATAGAGCACCTTAACAAGCTGCATGGTGAGGTAATGAGGCTGACAGGAATCAGCTGTGCGGGAGAACCAGATTGAAATGCTGGGGAGTGTTGGAATGATGATTTAATTAAATAGTTAATGTTTGATTATCTCGCATTCGAATAAAGCTGTAATAGAGCTCAAGTGGCATGAAGCCGGAGCAGCGCCCGTTTGCAGAGGCAGCTCACGCGATGGACCGCTCTGAGTGGAATGTTTAGATAAGAGAACATATGAACAGACATAGGGAGCTGTTTCACATGTATAAGGCGCCACAGCAGCCAGTTGCGGAATCAGTTTGTGCAATGATTTGCTTCGGCGAATAGATATTAGGAAGAAAGACAGCATAAAAGTAGCACTTAAAGTGGAAGCAATCAATGCTGTAAAAACCAAACGAGCTGCGGCAGCAGCTTCTGTTGAAAACAAGATGATATAGATGGAAGAGCTGTTCTGATAAGGGTTAATGCTTTGCAGCAAAGTTGTAACAGACAATCTGAGTCTCTCGCACGGGTCTGTTTGTGGGCAATGGGTAGGGCAGAATGGTGGAAGAATCGGCGCTGCTGTTTGAAACCCCATTATAAATTACACACAGCCACACTTCTGCAGGTATGTACATTATATAGCCGGTAGACCAAATGTTGCTATAGCAATAAATATAAGCCATTTTATAAGCTGCCATCCTGTCTTTTTTCATTTTAGAGACTTTAAATTAACATTAAATTGTTAGTTCACCCAAATATGAAAATGATCTCATATTTTTACTCAAGCCATCCTAGGTTAATGTGACTTTCTTCTTTCAGCCAAACACAATCGGAGTTATATTAAAAAAATATCCTGGCTCTTCCAAGCTTTATAATGGGAGTGAATGGTAACTTAGATATTGAAGCCCAAAAAAAGCACATCCATCCATCAAAAAAGTAATCCATGCGGCTCCGGGGGGGTTAATAAAGGCCTTCTGAAGTGAAGCAATGCAGTTTTGTAAGAAAATATCCATATTTATAACTTCATAAACTATAATCACTGGCTTCCATTAATGGTCATCCACACATCCAGATTCTTTCTTACCCAGCAAAGTTTCAGCGCTTGATAAAGTAAGACAATAATTACAGATAAGACAATGTTTTTTACCTTTTGTTTTGGTGTGAAGACAATAAAATGTTAAATGCCAAACCATCAAAAAATCTAAGCAACCAAAGAATAAACTGGGTAGAGCACATATCAGGTTTGGCACTTATTTTATTTAATAGAATACTACGTTGCAGGCAGGGACAGTTTGATTATTTTAACTTTATTGTGAGTTATTTTATCATTTGTAGATATATATTTTGTGCTATTTAGGCTCATAGCTAACTGTGCATTGTAGTCCCTGCTATTTGAGTAGTGTTTGATGCATTTCCATTGGAATTCTTTTGTTGAAAATCAACAAAAGTATAAATGTCTGTGCTACAACCATTATTTATTTGTGAAGGATCCATAGTCAGTTCTGTGCTACAACCATTGTTTATTTGTTAAAAATAGTGATCTATCAGCCCATTGGCTGAGGTGATTGTGTATTGGGGCTCTGCAAATGGTCACAACTTAAATAAAATGGGGGTTTAAGATGGTCTGCTGATTGGTCAGTTTAAATGTATCTGGTCTGTTTATGGCCAAATGGTCAAGGAGAGGATAAAGTGTGGAGGGGGGTCAGTTCAGTCAGTTTAAATGTATGTGGTCTGTTTATGGCCAAATGGTCAAGGAGAGGATAAAGCAGGATTGTGATGCTCTTATGCTCTGGGTTCTTTTACGTTGCACATTTCCTCTTCCTCTCTTTTTTACCATCTGCACATAAAAAGAAAGGAAGAGGAAAAGTGCAAGGACCCAGAGCATGCCACAATCCAGCTTTATCCTCTCCTTGACCATTTGGCCATAAACAGACCACATACATTTAAACTGACCGAACTGACCACCCCCCACACACACACACACATACACCCCTTCTCTTTCTTTCTATCTTCCATTGTCTCTCACTTAGATACAGGGCTGGACTATGAAGTTTTATTGAATCTTGCCGTTTTCTGCACATTTCTTCAGTCATGTCAGCATTCCTACAGCTTAAACCACTTTAGTCAAAAAAACAACCTTTCACAATAAAAGTTTTTTATTCTAAAGTTCCGACTCCCAACAAATAACTAAATAACCACTCATGAACCCTCATGGTTATCCGATTACAAATGTGACCTTGCACATCCCTAGTTTATATGTCATACGATGGCACTGTGTGAGAAACAGGGTAAAAAGTAAGTGTTTATGAACTTAAAAATCTGCCATTTTACTAGTGATTTGTGTGAAAGTGAATAAAAGTTGTTGTTGTAGTGCCTCTAGTGTTCATTTCACAACAAAACGGGCATTATACAAACAATGAGCCACATAAAAATAATTTTGCAAAAACTTAGTTATAGTAAAGTGATTCTATGAGATCAGCTTCCACACACAACCACTTCTTCATACAGATATGCATGCATTACCTCATTAAACAGTCTGATAATGCAAAATATATTTTTTTATATATTCTGTATTTGTTATGATGTTATATTGTTATATAAAAATGTGACAATATTCAGTGCACTTTTTGAACCAAGACATCATGAGAGCTTGCTATTCTCTGAAATCAAATTCTCACATTTCCCTGCACACAAACTACTATTAAAGACAACATTAGCTGCTTTTCCACTATCGGGCCAGTGCGAGCCAGGGCTATCAACTGGGCCCCTGGACCAAAATCAGTCTGCATTCCCACAATTGGGCCAATAGCCCACCACGTCCATTTCACAAGCAAGAGGAAAGCTTAAACTGAGGAATCATGTTATATTGTTATCTAGAAACATTAGCTAGCTAGCAAGATAAGTAAGCATTGACAAGTGTAGAGTGGAGGAGGGTGGGGCCGGGCTGGAACAGCACACACCCGGTCCCCAATCAGCCTGATGGGGTCACGCGAGGGATAAAAGAAGGCAGAGGACGACAGTTTGAGAGAGAGAGAATTACTGGCAGCTGCCCTGTGTGTATTTGTCTGTGTCGTTTTATTTAATAAAATATTATTTACATTGTTAAGCCAGTTCTAGCCTCCTTGCCCATTTAAACCCCCTTTACACTGGTGCCCACACCCGGGAGGGAGGAGGGATGTCCGTCGTAGAGTCCTCGACACTGCCGTCCACACAGGCGCTGCCATCTGCCGGGGGACGGAGTAGCCAGACTGTCCGGATGCGGGGAACGGCCGGCATCCATGAGGCGAGGAGGGTTGGGACTCCCCGACCGTCTGGAGTGATGGAGTCGCTGCCAGGGGCGGAGGAGAGTCCCAACATGCCGCCAGATAATCAGATAGGCGTTCTGTCCACTGGGGGTCAGAGGTTGACTCCAGTTCACCTGGAGAGGAGCGGCTGCCGTCCGCCTGAGAGGGTTGAGGAGTGATTGAGGACGGCGCATCAGAGAACCGGTGAGTGTGCTTCTTTTTTTCTCTCTCTCGCCCTGTCACTCCATCTTGGCCTTTCCCTCGCCTATATTGTTTAGTTTTTTTGTTTTTCTCTCCTGTCTCCTCCAAGGTCGAGGAAGGCAGGGATGACCCTACGGCAGACGGTGTACAAGACGCCCGAATATGTACTGTTTTGAGCTGGATAAACAACCTGGCAAGTTCAGCTAAACTCCTCCAATGATATTGACCCTGCCTCAATCCCCAGTTTGTCTTAATTGGCCCAAGAGTAATCGGCGGCCCAAAGGCCATTGACTGTGAATCCTCGGAAGAGACAATGGAAATGCAACTGGCCTTGGCATGCACAAGCATGCCTTAATTTGGCCGGTAGTGGAAACGCAGCTATTGAAGGCCAGAAACACAGTCAAGGGTGAAGCCACAAAATTAATTATAAATGCTTTAATACCTTCTGTTGGATGAGCTTCCCTTCCTTATAGTGTATCTCCACATAGTCTGAAGACAGCAGGTCACTGGAACACACAAACACATACAGAATATGAAATAAACACACACAACTCCCAGTACACACACTCACACAGGGTTTAAACTTGCATAATTCATTCTAATCTGTTGATTCTTGACATCAGAATACTCTTGTATTCTGGCTCAAGTTAACAAAGCGGGACTGCTTTCATGCCATATCTTTGGCTGAAAAACATTTGCTTTGAAAGGAATGTTTCTGAAGCCTGTTTTATTGGACAGGACCCTATAACTCAGGCCAAATGTCACAGCTCACAGTTCCACATGTGTGCAACACATGTTTTCCTGCATATTTCCAGCATCTCTGTTACATAAAAAAGAGTGGTGATATGTTCCAAACACCAGAAATAGGGCAAGGCATGTATCTCAATGTTGCAAACATGAAGGAACTTCAAGCTTTTACATACTATACACATACTCACAATGTATACACAAACTACTAATATATGTAGGTTACATACAGTATATTCAAATACTGTATATTACATATACTTCATACAATGGTGTAGATTTGGCTTGAACATTGGGGGGTTTGCAGCATGAAGCATTTACATGTTTCCATTGATCATGGTATAAATATTTGTGGGGGGTTGTATCAGGGCTTTTCCACACTATGGGGTAATAATGTCCTTTAATCATCACAAGCTTCAACTTAAGAAAGCGAGGCAGAACACACACACACACACACACACACACACACACACACACACACACGCACATGCACTCTAGCTGACAAAATTCTTGCTGTCTCATTCTTAGCTGACTGCTCACTTCAAGTGAGGCCACATTCTGCCAGAATGGCTTTGTGGCAGGGTGGAGGGCGGGGCCGGGTCGTGATCCTGCGCGCCCGGTCCCGTATTAGGCTAATTATCTGTCCCTGAGGTTTAAGGGCCGACAGCAGAGGGCTGTGCGAGAGAGAGAGATCGTTAGCGGACATGTCCGCCATGGGTGTTTGTTTATGTGTACTGTTAAGTTTTTCATTAAAATATTATTTATGTTGAAAAGCCGGTTCTCGCCTCCTCCTTGCCCCATCCTTGAGCTGTTTTACACTGGTGCGAAAGCCGGGAGGGAGGAGGGATACGCCGCAGTAGAGTTCTCGCCACTACCGTCCACTCTAGCGGAGCAGCCGCGACCATCTGCCGGGGGCGAGGAGCCCAGCCGCCTGAGCGAGGGCGATGGCCGCCCGACCGCGGGAGGAGGGGCTCCTAGCCGACCGCCTGGGCGAGAGAACCGCTGCCAGGGGCGGAGGAGTCGCCTACCGGCCGCTGAAGCGGCGGGGTTGGAGACCGCCGACCGCTGGCGGGAGGGGCTCACTGCCGACCGCCTGGGCGGGAGAACCGCTGCCAGGGGCGGGGAGATCCCTTCTAGTCCCGGGAGCGGCGGGTGTTCCGTCCGCCAGGGGCTGGAGGACTGCCGCGGATCCGCCCGAGGCGCGGCTGTCAGTCCGACAAAGGGTGGAGGAGTGGCCGAGGAACAAGCTGCGGCGTGTCGGAGAACTGGCGAGTAAGAGTTTTTTTTTTTTCTCATCTCTCTCTCTCCTCTCTCTCTCTCACTGTCGCTCTGCGTTGGCCTTTACCTCTCTTAAAATTTATAGTTTTGGGGGTACTACACTCTTACAGGAAGTACCCCCCATTTTAATTAGTTCTGTTTCCCTCCCTTGTCCCTCCCTCGTCCAGGTAGATGGGGATGACCTGCCGGCAGACAGCTGAAGGCGCGCCTTCCCCAGGGAAAGAGGGGGATGTACGTCAGGCCGGGGCTCCCCAGCCTGAGAGAACGGGGAGGAATGTGGCAGGGTGGAGGGCGGGGCCGGTCGTGATCCTGCGCGCCCGGTCCCGTGATTAGGCTAATTATCTGTCCCTGAGGTTTAAGGGCCGACAGCAGAGGGCTGTGCGAGAGAGAGATCGATTAGCGGACATGTCCGCCATGGGTGTTTGTTTATGTGTACTGTTAAGTTTTTCATTAAAATATTATTTATGTTGAAAAGCCGGTTCTCGCCTCCTCCTTGCCCCATCCTTGAGCTGTTTTACAGGCTTTTTTCTATAACCTTGTAGAAATCACTGAAACACTGAAATTGCAGGTTTCTGTCAGAACAAACAGGGTTGCAGCACTCAAAAGACTCTGAATATTAGACTATTTTTAGCAGTAATGGAGGTGTGGGGGTGGAGTAAAACTGTGTGTGTGTATGTGTGGGCGGGTTTGGGTGGTTTACGAGGACATTTAAAAAAGTGATAAGTATCACTTAAAAAACATGATGCAAAATGTAAAAATGCAACAAAAAATGTTTGTGAGGGTTAGGTTTAAGGGTAGGGTTAGTGTTAGAGGACAGAATCTATCATTCGTACAGTATAAAAATAATTATGTATATGAGGAGTCCTCATAAGGATTGCTACACAAATGTGTGTGTGTGTGTGTGTGTGGCTCGAGAGGCGAAGCCCTGGGAGGCTCGAGAGGCGGAGCCCTGGGTGGCTGGAGAGGCGGAGCCCTGGGAGGCTCGAGAGGCGAAGCAGTGGGAGGCTCGAGAGGCGGAGCCCTGGGTGGCTCGAGAGGTGGAGCCCTGGGAGGCTCGAGATGCGCTGGCTCTGGGACGGTCGAGGCTACAGGCGCTGGCTCACTGACGTTCGAGGCTACAGGCACTGGCTCACTGACGTTCGAGGCTACAGGCACTGGCTCACTGCCGTTCGGAGCTGCAGGCATTGGCTTGTTGGCCGTGGTATGCGAGAGCTCTGGTTTGTTGGACAAAGGCAGAGCCACGGGAGGTTCTGGGAACAGAGCCGTGAAGGCGGAGGCTGGAGAGCAGAAGCCTTCCTTCTTCTCCTCCTCCTCCGGGCAGGCGAGGCTGGCAGCCCTGGATTGCTGACCGTGGCTGGCATTGGCTCTGGCCTGCTGACCGTGGCTGGCGTTGGCTCTGGCTCCCTGACCGTGGTTGGCGTGAACTGGGGAGTGGAAGCCTTTCCTCTCCTCCTCCGGGCGGACGAGACTGGCAGCGCTGGCTCGTTGACCAAGGCAGGCGTGGGGGTTGGCTCGCTGGCAGGCGGGGCAGGCGTGAAGGGACGAGCCATGGACAAGTGGGGGGGTCACCACTGTGGGAGGAGAGGCAGGGTCCTCCTCGACGACGCCCACAGTGAACAGTGAGCCGCATGCCAGCAGAGTCTCCTCCACGAAATCGTGGAGCGTCCAGCCGCGCGTCACCGGTGGCAACCGCTCCTTGAGCGAACTGTTCAGGTTGTCCCGGAAAAAGACCACCAGGGAGGAGTCTGCGACACTCGCCAGCTCGAGGAAATCGCGGATGTGGTCCTCCACAGGACGGTCCTCTTGTTTGAGGCAGAGGAGTTCGTAGTTCGCCCGTTGCACCGCTAGATCCATTTTGGGTCGTTCGTTCTGTTACGAATGTAGGTGAAGGCAGACGTGGGGTGAGGATCTAAATGCAGTGGTTTTATTAAACAAAGTGAAAACAGACAAAACAGGAACAAAGGAAATATCCATGATGGGAAAATAAAACAAAAACACGAAAGACATCTAATGGGTACACAGGCAGGATTAACATTTACGGAGAGCACGGATAATATCAACAAACAAGCATCCACAAACATCAACGAACGACAAGGGATAGAGGAACAAACAGGGCTTAAAGACACAGACACAATAATGACTAAACGACATACAGGCGAGAACAATGAAGTGCATGGGCAGTGATGAGGGCAGGGAACTATGGGAAATGTAGTGCATGACAATTGACATGTGAAACATGGGGCAGACAACAGGGGATCGTGACAACAGTCAACAGGAATGCATATTTTATTAACTCTACCCCTTAACCCAAACCCTAAACCTAGCCATCAAATGTAAAAATGTAATTTTAGAGCAAAATTGTAACCTCCGAATGATGCTCAACAGTGTTAATGTAAATGCAATTACTTTATGTCCCCACGGTACCAGAAGGTTGCTCACAGCATGAATCATGCTATTAGCTTGCGCTAGAGGAAATGTGGTCACCCTTGAATTGATCCAGAAATGTCTGGTGGTGGATGCCACTTGTCAGTAATTCGGCAGTTTCAGGGCACCTAAACTTTCGGGAAACAACATGTTGCATGTGTTGCACATATCCCATGTGATCATGTTGGGACTACACCCCTCCTGAAACTTATGACAGGAGCCTTAGGCAATGCCTAAATAGCTATTTGGCTATTGGTTACCATGATTTCTCCCAACTGAACAGCAATGTCAGCCGAAAAGAAATGTTGTTTCAGAGATATTTCAGTTTGATTATACATTAAAGAGATTGGAATAATGTGCACTGATGTACACAATAAGACCAGGGACATTTATTAAGAAATGAAATAAGATTGATTTTGATTTCATGATGACTTTAACGACCCACAGTATTCTACAAATTCAAGAAACACCCACTCCAAACAGAACCACATTAAAACCCAGTCTTAAGAAGCCTGGAAAGGATCTAACATGGTAAAAGACAGTAAAGCACAATTACAAAGTGATGAAGTTTTGTCTGATACAGGAAGTGGGCTGCAGAAGGTTAGGAGAAGAAGGGTGAAGCTGAGATGAGCTGAATGATGTTTTACAGGTGCAGTGAGAGGAGGAGATGCAGAACTGCATACTGTGGGACGGCTATATTTAGATCAAGACTGTCGCACAACCACAATACTGGCCAGAGTACAGCCACAAACTCCACACAGAAACACACACTCAGAGGCATTATGAGGAGAGAGAGAGACAGAGCGTCTGGGACATTTACCGCACATCAATCAGAGCAGTGTGACAGGTAGACGCCACTCCCCTTTTACAATTACAGTATTCTCAGTCACTAAGGATTGTGGCCGAAGTCTTCACAGCAATGAAACACTGAAATGCAAGGTGTTGAACCAAGAGCCAAGGCCATGTCATTTGGCAAGTTATTATATCAATATAAACTATATTTTTACACTTTCTGATGAAAATGTGTATGGTGCATAGAGATGCTCATTTCGCTGACATGATGCTTTGAGTAGTTTAGCACGTTGCTATTTAGTTACTAGGGCAATGATGAGTGGTTACTATAACATTGCTATGCAGTTGCAAGGGTGTTTCCGGATGGCTGCTTGGTCCAAAGAGCCCACCCTCGTGGGTCTCTATGATATTCTTTATTGTTGTGGAAAATCCCCAAACCCTAAGTACGAGTTTGTTGAAATCAGAGAAATCATCATCAGAACAACACCTGTATGTGTAGGAGGCTGTGATTGGTATGGAGATTCAGAAAAATGACTGAATGTTGTATTTATGCACTGTTTTTGGTAACGATAACCTGCAATAACCATTCAGACTCCCAACATTATTTATTATTGAACAAACGATAATGGTTAAGCACATCACTACTTATGTCCAGTGTAAAGCCACAGATCTGAACAGAAACATATCCCAGCACACAAACTCAACAGTAGCTTTAGATAACACAAAAGAGTGTACCTCTATTCCCATAAGTGCATGAGTTAGAATCACAAAGACACAACACATTAATAGTCTGGCAAATCAACAGCCATGAGAGACATATCCTCATGCCATGAGTATGCAAGCTGTGATATAATGTGTCTCCATAGGTGAAGCCTATAAGAATCATAACATTACTTTGAGGCACAGTAGGATTACAGTAAAAATCATCATACACTATAAATAACGACACCCACTTGTTTAATGTGAGGTCCAAAATGAATGGAGTTCCAAAGGCCTGAAGTTGAAATGAAGTCTGAGCGAGATGGACCTCCTGTCAAGAGAAGAAATATAGTCAAAAGTTTAGTTCAGTTGATAATCAACCCTAATGGTATCAGGTGGTAATACAATGGTACTTTGATACGGTATGTATCATAGATCACATATCACAGTTTTTACATAATTTCTTTTTTTATTCATTTAACAGATGCTTTTATCCAAAGCAACTTACAAATGAGAACATAGCATTTGCAGTATAAGACTGCCAAGTTCTCGCAGTGGCTGGAGTAGTAAAGATGCTAGCACAGAAGAAAGAGACAGGAGTTCAGTAGTGAGTACAATTACTGAGTTGGATAAGTTTTATATAGCACTCTTAGGTACATTTTCTAAAAACCATGATATTAGTAGTGTGCCATGTCCAAACATGTTAATACCATGATGATTTCTTGTAAAGGGCTGTGCATGTAACAAAGAGAGGAGTAATCTGAGACTCTATAAGGTATTCTAGGTTAACTGGTAAAGCATGGCACTAGTAATGCCAAGTTCATAGGCTCATCATGCTGTAAACATGTTAAGCCATGGTGTTTACGTAAGAGATGCTTGTTGAATCTGGCCTGTGTTGTGTCCTGATACCATTTCCCCTGTCTCATTACACATTTTCTGCTTTCTCTCCAGTGCCTCTATGTGGCTAAAATTCCTTACACCCTGTCTACACCGGATGCAAGTCAAAAGCAATAGAACCCCATTATAATCAATAATGCTGTCTACACTGGAAGCGTCCATTGTGGCATGACAGTAAACAGGTACTCCATTCCATTTTGCGTTGCCAACAACACAGTTTAGAATGATTGTGTCGACTTGTCCAGCGTAGACAGCTTCAAGCCGTCAACTGATGCACCCGTTGTAGGCAGAGTGTAACAGCAACTTTAACTCTTGCGGTCCTCCACCCTTACATGATGTAATGTTGCATAGATTGTTGAGTAGTAGCTTTGGAGTCCACATAAGTGCAGGCTTGGCAAAAGAGCATATAGCAGTGGCAAAGGGGGTGCTCATGAGCTACCCTAAGATTCGCAGAATGACTAATGGAACACCCAATGATCACATAGGAAATCAGCGTGTAAGTTCAGACATAATGTGCCAAATTTAAGACAAGTGTCATCATGTGGTGAATGTTCATGCTCTGAAAATTGACTATGCTGTGCCTTTGATGTCATATTACTTTTGTTTAGTGGCTAACTAAATACTAAATTTGCAAAGAAGTGAAAGAATGCTGTTTTGATCTCGAGTTTCAAAAATGCTTGTTGAGATCCCTGCATTCTTTTTCATTTGATGCGCTGCGTCTATCTTGTTTTCAGCGCAGGTGTCACAAAGATTCAACTTTCAGGCTGCAAAGAAAACTTTGTGTGACTGTTACATTTTTACACATGATTAATATTTGTTGTTTACCAAGCAAAGTTTTGGCACTTGATAAACTGTAAGCCACTGTTTTTCACTTCTGTTCTTATGTGCTACATGCCTTGTTTAAACTGTGTATGTTTACTGTTACTATACTGTTACAAGTTTTGCCTATGATGCTTCCATAAAATACAGCCTATTGCAACAATACTTGCTTTGAGAAAAAAGTATAAAGAGATAAAGTATAAAGCGATTTCGTGTTTGGTCTTAAAATCTGATGGTACAGTTTGGGTTAAATAGGGTCGGGTCAAACGGTCTCAGGTACAGATCAGGTTTGGGTTTTTTTTTTTAATGCCTGTGCAGACCTCTAATAAAAGTGTAAAAGCACCCTCTGTCTGCTTGACTACTTTTATTATTTTGGTGCTTTCAACTCTTTTACTCATTTGATTTTAATTGTCAATTTTAGATTTTTGTGTGCATCAATTTAAAGGAAATGTTAAATAAATGTATTTACACAGCAATTACAATTGCAGGAAACAATGTATCGTGCGCTCAAATGTTGTATTTGTGTAAAAATTTGGCTGTATTGATTCTGGTGCTCAACAGACACAATGCTGATTAAGACAACAACATTCCATTGCGGTTGTGAGATCTTCAATCCCAGAAACATTATACATGACAAAGGCATTTAACTTTCAGTGTATCTACTATTAAATATTTTGGTGACTGCAGCTCATTTTTAAAGTATCCCAAAAACAACAACCTGCGATGCTATAATTTTATCCTGCGAATATGTTTTCAAATTAGCACAGTTCGGCATGAAAATCTGGCAACACTGCTCACGTGCCGCAGCTGCTCTGGGGAAGAAAAAAGTGAGAGGACAAGTGTGCAGCGTGTAATTGCGCTGTTCAGAAAAACTGTTCAGAAAATGTTTACGTTCCTCACTTGATTTACAAGAATTTTTTACTTTCTGCCTTATTTTGTGGTCATTATGAAATAATTATTCTAAAAGTATTCTAACATAATGTATATAAGTAACTGTATTCTGAATACAGGTGCTTGAAAACATAATGTGAGCTGAATACAGTTACTTGATTTTTGAACCCTGATTATTTATATGGATACATTTTTTCCAACTTAGTAGACTAAATATTAAATGAAACAGATGACAATATAAAGCAAATTAATCTATTAAGAAGTCCAAAAAAATTTATGTTACTGTATTCTGATTACCAACTATTTAAATATATTTTGTATTTTAAATACATAATCCCGTTATATATATTTCTGTAACTTCCCAATCGTGGATCTGGGAATCCATAAATAGCCTTGTCTCCACCACCAACGGCAGCTTTTGTTTGATATCTCACTGATATCTCTACCTTGGAAAGATTATTGTTCTGACTGTTTCTCATCTCACTGATATCTCTACCTTGGAAAGATTATTGTTCTGACTGTTTCTCATCTCACTGATATCTCTATCTTGGAAAGATTATTGTTCTGACTGTTTCTTGTGTATTCTTTGTCTATTTTGGTGTTTGACCTGCTTTTATGTTTATATACCTAGAACTTATATTGTTTGTAAATACTTGTAAACAGAAGCTAAATTGGCTATTGGGTATGGAGTCTAATGCCATTTTGTTTATTGTAAATCTTTTGCCTCAGTTTAGGGAGTTAAGAATTTTTTATTTATTTATTGTTTGTTTCGATTAGGAAAAGGATGGGTAATTTGGGGTTTTGTTTGTTATTTTGGCCTGGTCAGCTCTTAACTTAAAACTTGATTTTGATCATTAAGTCCCCTCACATTCATTCTCTTTCTGTCACATTCCTCAGTGATAGGCCCAGGGGAGGGGTCTTGTGGACAAATATTTAGTGTGTGTTATATGGCCTTATTTCAATTACTTAAAAATTTAGTTTTTTCAAAAACCATGCATAAACGTTATTTTCTCCAAAATACAAAAATGTACACACATGTTGCTCACATATTATTGTAGCCCAGTTTGTGCTTAATACAGTGTTATCAGCTGTTAGCCATTAATATGTTTTTAAGCAACTGAAAAAAGCACAAATGTCAAGGCATGTCAAATCTTCTCCAGGGCCCAAAACACCCTCAGACTCCAAAGGGTTAAAAGAAGTAATCAGACTAATTTACTTAATTTTAGACCTACACTACCGTTTAAAAGAAGTCTCTTCTGCTCACCAAGACTACATTTATTTGATCCAAAATACAGTAAAAACATTGATATTTTGAACTCTTTTTACAATTTTAAAGAACATTTCCCCGTCTGTCGTTCACTTCGATGTTATGTCAGCAGTGCAGCTTTGCCACTGGGCGCTTCAACAGTGCTTTTTAAAGAGATTTTCCTAAAAGAGTTTATTTCTCTAAAAGAGCAATTCACAGCTGGTGTTGAACGTCCTTTTCAGGACGTGTCTTTTTAAAGATGTCTTTCCGCCCCTATGTAGTTCCTGAATGCTGTCGAATTTCTCTCCACTTCTGATGGTCATAAAAGCTGTCTTGTGTGCCTGGGCTGAGATCACACACAGGTAGCATTTTCTCTGTGCAAGAACATAGCCATGGCAACGTTGTGGTCGCGGCTTTCTTTCCTCATGAGAGAAAGCCACTTCAGCCGCCCCCCCATGCCTTGCCTCCTTCCTACGGTATTGGGGCCACGCGGCTGGCGATGAAGGCGATTTGGGGTGTACAGCGGGCTCGGTTTCGCTGGGTAAATCCCCACGATCCACACGCTCCCCAGCACGCTCGGTTCGTTTCTTCCCGGAGGTGCATTACGAGTTGACGAAACCGTAGAGGGCACCTTTTACTGCCCGAAACTGGCTTCCTCGCACCTCTGCTCTTATTACCCTCGATGGTGGAGCAGAGGGTAAGGGTACGTGCAGTCTGACATGACCTGTTGCTTTGGCACGCGACTGCCTGCCCGCACCTGCGTCAGCAGCGCACGTACACGGTTCTGTGCATGGCATGATTAAATATGGACCCCTAGTGTTGCTTCTTCGACACAACATCGAAGTGAGCGACAGACAGGGAATGTCTAGGTTACTATTGTAACCTCCGTTCCCTGATGGAAGGAATGAGACGTTGTGTCCTCCCGGCCACGATGCTGAACCGAGCCACTGTTTCGGCCAAAACTCATTCTCGGCTCCTCAGGGCAAAATTCTGAATGGACAGACGCATTTCCCTCCCTTTATACCTGTATGTCCGAGGGCGGGACATCAAATTCTGTCTGCCAATTTCTCATTGGCCTATTCTCAAGTTCAGAAATGCACAAGGCTCTAAAGAGAGACCCCTAGTGTCACTTCTTCAACACAACTTCTCGTTCCCTCCATCAGGGAACGGAGGATACAATAGTAACCTAGACGTTTTCTATTTGAATATATTGTAAAATGCAATTTGTGATCAAAGCTGAATTTTCAGCATCATTACATAGTAGTCTTCAGTGTCACATGATCCTTCAGAAATCATTATAATATGCTGATTTTCTAATATGGGCATATTTATAGTGCATTTTACTAATTTACACCTGAACACCTGTTGATGATAATGAGGTAGCATAAACACTAGTTATAATATAATCTAAACATTAATATTATTTTTATATCATATTACATATCATATTTAAATCATACAGCATAAAATTATAACACCTGCTTTAGCCGAAACAACATTTAAATGTAACTAAAACATGCTTATTAGGTGTCATATTTCAAATTTCAATACTCTGAATCCTGGCTGGCAAGTCTGTAAACAGTCCCACTAGTAAAAGATGTACATGTTTATATAAAATAATGTAAGTAAAACTAAATGACTTGCTGGATCAAGTCTCTCTTCAAAATTAAAACATTGATCGAAGAGGAAAATGTTAACTCTACACTATCCAAATTTGTGTTGTTTTATTTAAAAGGAGACATTTTAAGCTTTCTTTAGACATATGTTTCATGTTTGTATGATAAGTATTCGCGGAGTTTCAGTTCATTTTTGTGACGTGTTTCAGAATTATGCTTGTGAACACAGAGACTGCTGTAAGCACACCCTTTTTATTTTATTTATTTTACAAAAGCACAAGGTTTTATTGTTATTGTGAGTGTACACAAATAATGAAGACCCTTTACAGTCTCTAATGATGTCTTACACTTATATGTATGCCCCAAAATGATGGAGAATTTTATGTTGTTTTCATTGTAATGACGAAAAAAATCCAACAGGACTGGACGGGCCAGCCCGACCCCAGAGGGTTAAAAGTTTATTCCCACAGCTTCCTTAATAAACCTTAGCATTATTTCACAACATTGGTCTCACATAGCTTTTCACAACCTGACCCTAGACAGGTCATAACTGCCAGGATCCTGCCACCTCTATTTGGTATTATCTACTCTTTAGTGGCAGGATCCTGACATCTTGTTGTTATTTTCACTTTCTGATCATATGTCCCTTCCATGTTTTTCTCGTCCCTGCCTGCTCTCTGTCTCGTTTCCTGGCCTCACACCTTTTTTCCCCTCCTCATTTGCCTCCTGGTTTGTTTTTTATTTTTTTCATGTTGGTCTGGTTAGTTCATGTTTTCTTTCTTTGTATTGTTTAGTTTAGTAACCAAGTTATGTTTCTTTGTTCTATTTTTGCCCTCTCATGGGCAGTTTTAGTCAATCTGGTCTTCTGAACATATGTGACTGGAAATATTTTGCAAAAACAAAATTACACATGCAAAATTTGCAGTGAAAACAGGTTTCGCTGCAGTTTACCAGTAAATTGTCCAGCGAGGGGCACCAAATGCGAGTGCAATAGACTTGTAATCAGACAAGGTTTTTAAGGTGAGCATTAGATGTAGGTTTTAATGAGTGAAACGTATCTCCCTAACCTAAAACTTTAACCTAAACCTAGTATTCGCTCAGTTTGTGATTCTAGGATTCATGAAGAATTTTTTTGAGTTTACAAACCCTGACAGTAACACCATATTCTGTCTCTGCTCTGACTTTTTTTTTTAGATCTATTTTTTTAGGTGTAAGCTAATATGCCATACTGTATAACAGATGTTCCAATAAAGCTGCTCTTACCTGTCCATTTGGGTCAGGAATCTTTGCGTGGGTGTTCAGGTCATGGTAGGTGCTCTCAGAAGCTTTGTTCAGGTAGTATATGAGGCGAGAGGGGTATGTGAGTGTGTGCTCTGACTCCAGCAGCCTGCTGGTGTTGCGCATCTCTGCGGCTACAGTATCATCCTGCTGTACCAGCAATGGCACTGCCTCCCTAGGGAGCTCAGTCTCCAACACTGACAACACATATGCACACACATTATTGTACAGTCAGTGACTTAGCATTTGGTGAACCCTCACAAACAGTAACACTATCGAAACAAAACCAATCTGACACTGAACCTCAAATAAACAAGTGAACAATTTAAAGGAAGTGAATCAGTTATAGCTTGATCTGTTAAGGCTAACTCTAATAACAAAAAAATACCATTAAGTCCAGGGCCCAGGCTATAGAGTAATTTAGTGGTCCCCCCTCATCAAATTAAGAAATATAAATGATAAATATTTGTGTTCAAATTTAAATCTCTGACTTCTGATTACAGACTTAGGTATCTTGGCAAATCCAAACACAGTGTGTGACATTGAGGATATCTCCTCTAAAATCTTATACAATTAAAGTCAACCTGAAACTAAACAAAAAAATATATATATTTTAAGGGTTTGTTCAGGTAGAAATAGCTTTTTAAAGTAACTATTGCAGGTTACAATGTTTTACAGTGTAGGAGACTTAACCTAAAGTCTCCAGTTGCTCTCCATTTAATGTCACTGCCTTCCAGGAGAAATAATTTGTTAATTAATGATTTTGTTATTTATTTTTTTCACTCTTGATGGAATAAAAAAACAAAAATAGAGGCATTTCAACATCGGCAACGTTCATTGTGAGCTCAGACCATAACGAATTTCAGAGACACGTTAAAGCTGTATTTGCATGCAAATGTGAACAAAAGATGCCGGCAGAGTTCAGCCTCTCTCTCTGTCTGTCAGGACACTTTGGCTCCCTGCGCTGCTGTCCTGCGCATCCACGCTCAGTATGCCCTTGTAGAAACACAACTCCAAGATCACATCTCAAACCAGAAAGGGACAAAGGCACATGCCATTCTTTTAACATCGAGTGCAGCGATCTTATTGAGCAGTGGCGAAATGTTGAAGTTCAGTAAAAAATTAGTTAAAGGTGCAGTACGTACCGGCTGACGCCACGGACTGATGGAGACAGGAAGCGAGGATGCACGCGAGCAGATTTGAGAATACTTTCACATACATGATTCATAGTTGGTCTATGGCATCGCGCAAAATTAACGCATGGACGCGTTGACTCGATCGGGGCCCATTGTTGTCTTTATTGGTCCTGATGCTGCAGCGCTCGAAGGCAGTGGCCAGCCTGAAACCTCCTCGAGCACGCTCTAGAAAATGATGCGACCACGCGCAAGTGCCGTGCATGCAGCACTCACTGTCCTCTGCTCACACTGCCGCCCTCCCTGCTGCTGTGCTCACATGTCTACTACACTACTTATTTGCATAAAATTACTTATATGATACCTAGTATTTTACATGTCTTAAAATATTTAAAATCAGTGTAAGATAATATTTCTATTTAGACAATACAAGCACAATGTAACAACCTTCTGAAATAGATGCATCCTTAAAGGAATATTACAGGTTCAGTGCAAGTTAAGCTCACTTGATAGCATTTGTGGCATAATATTGATTACCACAAAAAGTTATTTCTTTTAGTCTCTCCTTTTCTTAAAATAAGTCGAAAATCAGGGTTCTACTGAGGCATTTATAATGGAAGTCAGTTGGGCCAATCCATAAATTTTGAAATACTTGTTCAAAAGTATAGCAACGAGACATGATTTTAGTGATAAAATTGCTTACTAACCTTTTCTCTGTTAAGTTATATCCATTTTAACAACCACGTTGCCATGACGATATAATGTCAACAAACTGTAAAACTGTAGAAATTACAATTTAAACAATTTCACAGCTCAAATAATACATTAATTTAACAGAAGAATTAATAAGTGCTTTTATAAAATTATAAGCTTTACATTTCTGCCTTTAATCCCTCCAAAAATTGGCCCCATTCACTTCCATTGTAAGTGCCTCACCTTAACCTCAATATGTGTTTTTTTTTTTTTTTTTTTTAAGAAAAGGAGGGCCAAGTCAAAATGAACTTTTTTTGTTGTTGTTGTTGTAATCAACATTATGCCGCAAATGCTGTCGATTGAGCTTAACTTGTATTGAACCCGGAATATTCTGTGTATATGGTACATAAGATGTCTACTTTTCTCACATCTTATTAATATATATATATATATATATATATATATATATATATATATATATATATACATACATACATACATACATACATACATATACATATATATATATACATATACATACATACATATATATATACACATACATACATACATATATATATACACATATACATACATACATACACACATTTATAAAAACATCAATCTTATAAATCGACAGAAGGCCTTTCTAATATTTATAATAATCAAAAGAAAAAGTGAGTTTATGAAAAATAGATATAAGGTCTGATACATAAGAAAACAAGAACAAATGTTTTATTGTTTTTTGTTTCTTCTGTGTATGTTTACAAAGTTGGTTTTAGCAAAGATCAACAAGACACTTGTCACTATTATAGTTGATATTCAAGTTCAATTAAAAAGTTAATTGATTAACTTTAATTAAAAGTTATGATAGTAGGATTAAAATGAGGTCTCTTTGTTATTGAGTTTTGTGTTCCTTGCCAAACGCCTTCAGCTTGCTCACAGGGGTTCTAAATACAATTATTTAATTTATAATACACAATTTACAATCATATTTAACATGATGACATAACATCAACACAATGATGCCTCTAAGACTTAATAGGCATTATGGTTTCATATTCTGTTAAAGCATGATTTTCTGTAAAGCTGCTTTGAAACAATGTGTTGTGAAAAGCACTATACAAATAAAAATGACTTAACATATCAGAGACAGCACCCTGATAATCAGTCTGACATTTCACTGTTGAACTACGACCTTCAACCAGACCTTCCTTCCCTTTTGAGATGCCTGGGCTGACCCCATTCATCACACATTTATACTTAGCTGGAAAGTATTAATTGCACAGATAACCTAGATACAATGTGATTAAAAAAAGGTTACAGCAAATAACTATCACAAATTGAGGAAGGACCCAAATGCAGAGAGGCAAGTTTAAGGGCATTTATTGAAAATAAAACAAAATACAATCAAAATTTCTCACAAGGGAGAGAAAAGACTAATCAGAACAAAGTTCAACAAAAAATAAACAAGAACAGAACCAACCGAGGTTCAGGAACCAAGTGGAGAACAGACTTCACAAAACTCACATACATCACGAAACAATCTGAAAGAGAGATAAGGAAAGAGGGCAAAATATATAGTCACATATTTCCTGTTGTCTTTTGTTTTTGTGCTTTTATGGTGAAATTCTTTTTTAGTTCCTGTTTCCTGTTTTTGTAGTCCTTTTGAAGTTTCATTTTATGATTGGGTTTCCTCTGATTGTTTCCACAGGTGTTCCTCGTTCCCTTGTTTGTTCCCTTGTAAATTTAAGCCCTTGTTTCCCCCAGTTAGTTTGTCAGTTCTCACATGTGTTGTCATGTTCTGTTCCTGGTTTCCTGCATTTTATTATATTCTGCATTACCTTGTTTATCTTTTGTTTCATTAAAGTGGCACTTGGATCCTCATTCTTTGCCTGCCTCATCACATATAGAAGGAACACACATGAGGAACAGGTAAAACTAATTAACATAACAAGGATTAAACAAGAGGGAGTGATGAGGAGGCGGAGTCAGGGACGCACATGGCAAGACAAACACAAAGCCATGTACAAACATACAAGACCAAACAGACAGGAGTGAACATGGCGATAATGAATCAAAACACAGCCATGTGCAGTCACAACACACAAGACATGTACAAACATAACCAATGGGTGGAGCAGGAGACAGTCATGATCCCGCCACAACAATAATATACTAAGAATATAGCTGCAAGCAGCACTGACGGGCCTTAGCACCATGGCTCCATTTCCACTCTGTGGCTGTCGGAAACCAATACATGATGAACACAACAACAACTCAGCATTAATGTAAACTTGGACCATAAGCATACAATGAGTAATAGATATATGCCACCATTCCTGTTTGACTACAACTTCATGTAATTTAATCCATTGCCATGACAACACTATTAAAGCTATCAAGCATCCCTTCAACATTTTCCTTCAGCATTTTCTAAACAGTTTATGCAATTTGGGTAAATGTAAAATAACTTTTTCAAGGTCTGTTGTAATTTGTAAGTGCCACACTTCCTGCTGCGAGTTGGTGGTGCTATGACCATGACCCACAATAGCCACATCCATTTGATTAGCCCCCAAGAAAAAAACATACAAATTAATTTTAATCTAAATCACTCAATGCACGCAGAAGATATGAGACCCTTCTTGTTTCCCTATTTTTTGCTTTAATTTATTATAAAAATGTATTGAAAAAAATATCTATATCTGAAGATTAAATTCTAAAGTTATTTACCATTTTTATTTATCCATAAACCGGCTTTAAATTAAATTAACAAATGTAATTCATGGCATTAGGTATTAAGATAATATGAGCAAAGAAGTAACTAAGGCTTGTAATTTTGTTGCAATTCTGTTGTTGCATTTTTTCTACCGATTTACCATCTGCTTCACTCTGATTGCACTCCCTTACTTATTCCTTTGAGTGTCACCTTGTTATTTGCCTGTTTATTGTTCACTGTCATGTTAACTGTGCTCTCTTGTGGAGCATGCTCGTGTGTCTGTTGGTTGCCCCTCTGTAGCGGTGTGGTTACCTTCCTGTTTGCCATCACCCTCGCCAGTTCTGTGCCCAGTTCATGTGAAGGAGGATTCCTCAGTCTCTGCCCACGTCTCGGGGACTATATCATCTGGGCTTTGCTTCACAACCCACCAGCTTCAACGGACTCTCTTCAGATTGATCCTGACTTCCACAAAGCACACACTTATCATACGAACACACCCTTCGCTAACCCATTGCGGCTTGCTGGATTTAAGCCTTCTGCAGCCGGTGTCAGGTACGCCTTATCTTGACATTGAAAACCACTGAACCGTCATCTCTGATTTCGGGTCCTTTGCTGCATTTTTTTGGGGTTGTTCTGCAGTGAAAACTCACAAATCATCATTATACACCTTTTAATTGGGTTAATTACATTTTAAATGCAATTAAATGTAAATATGTTAGTGCATAATAACTGAATATGCAGTTAGCAACCAAAATTTGTTTTTAAAAATGCACACAAAAATAGCATACATTTAGGTGAAAGC
Organism: Xyrauchen texanus; assembly: GCF_025860055.1. NCBI lineage: Eukaryota > Metazoa > Chordata > Actinopteri > Cypriniformes > Catostomidae > Xyrauchen > Xyrauchen texanus. Next base: position 17,819,825 of record NC_068289.1, read on the forward strand.
TGTGGGTATTGAAAGACCCTTAATTATTTTTGTATTATAATTTTCTGCCACAGAGAATGCAATAAAATGTATCTAAACTTTAAAATAGACCTACAATAAATCTGTAAGCTAAAAATACAAATTAGGATTTAATAATTAGGCCTGTTGCCATTATTACATGTCTGATATTTATTTATTTTTTTTGTATTTTTTTTTTCTGGTAAATTTACAATGAAATAACCACAAAAAAAAAAAGGAGTAGGCTGAAGCCGAGGCTTATGTTTTCCTAACCTATTTAACCATATACCTGAAGAATCAGCATTATAAATTATACAAAAACAGTATACATAATTATACAATACTGCACATTTTTTTTTTTTTTTTACATAATATTAACAAAATGTACACACTAACTAAATACTCATTAACAATTTTCTTTTTTTAAAGATCTTTTGAAGCTGAACAGAGAAGTACAGATCAACATTATTAATTATAAAAAACAGTCTACATAATTATACAATACTGCACATGCATTTTTTTTTACATAATATTAACAAAATTTACATACTAACTGAATACTCATTAACAATTTTCTTTTTTAAAGATCTTTTAAAGCTAGACAGAGAAGTACATAATTTCAAATCATCTTTTAGTAAATTCCATAATTTCACACCCATAACTGATACACATCTAGATTTTACATTAGTTCTTTCTTTTCCACATTCAAACATAAACAGGCCTCTTAAGTTATATCTACTCTCTCTTAACTTAAATAATTTCTGAATACCAGATGGAGACTTTTATTAGTGCTCTATACATTATTTCCAATATTTTTATATATATAAAATATCTGTAAATTTTAAGGTATTACTTTGAATAAAGAGTTTGTTAGTTGGTTCGCGATATCCTACTTTATTAATAAGTCTAATAGCTCTTTTTTGTAACTTAATTAATACAACTATATTTGTTTTATTTGCATTTCCCCATATTTCTGAACAATATGACAAGTAAGGCATTACTAAGGAGGAATATATAATACTCAAACCCATTTTATTTATTAGATCTTTTGTTTTGTACAATATTCCTACTGATTTTGCTACCTTACTTCTAATGTATTCAATATGCGGTTTCCAACTAAGTTTATTATCTAAGATCACACCTACAAATTTGGTTTCATAGACTCTTTCAATTTCAACTCCATTTAAATGTAACTTAGAATTGCTATGAGTCCTATTACCAGAAAACATCATAAATTTAGTTTTATTTTCATTTAAAGAGACCTTATTATAGTCAAACCACTTCTTTAACACAATTAATTCTTTTCCTACCAGTTGCAATAATTCATCCATATTTTTTCCAGAGCAAAAGATATTTGTGTCATCAGCGAACATTATAAATTTCAACATTGTAGATACTGTAAAGATGTCATTTAAATAGAGAATAAATAATTTTGGTCCCAAAACTGAACCTTGAGGAAGGCCGCATATTACTGTTTCTAATTCAGACTGTGTATTATTAATTTGTACATACTGAAATCTATTACTTAAATAACTCTTTAACCACTGATGTGTGACCCATCGTAAACCATATTGTTCACATTTTTTCAACAATAAAGCATGGTCAATAGTGTCAAACGCTTTACACAAATCAATAAACACACCCACTGTATTGAGTTTTTGGTCAACTGCAGCTGCAACATGTTCAACAAGCTCCATCACAGCTAAGGATGTAGAGCAGTTGTTCCTAAATCCATATTGGTGCTCACTTAGTACATCGTATTTATTTAAAAAGGAGTCCAATCTGTTTATAAACAATTTTTCAAGTATTTTTGAAAACTGAGGTAACAGTGATAGGTCTATAGTTAGTTAGTGTTTGCTTATCTCCACTTTTATATACTGGTAACACCTTTGATATTTTCATTTTATCAGGAAAAGTTCCAGTTAAAAAAGATCTATTACAAATGTAGGTGAAAGGTTTAATAATACAATGGATGACTTCTTTGATAAGAGCCATATCAATATTATTGCAATCAGTAGACTTTTTATTTTTAAACTTACTTACTACTTCTAAAACATCACTATCACATACTCCTCCAAGAAACATTGTGTTAATATTATTAAATGTAGGACTAATATATTCCTTATTTAACTTTGGTAACTCATTCGCCAAATTTGGACCAATATTAACAAAAAGGCATCAACAATAGCCTATTTATTTTCTATTGTTGTGTTATTATGTTTGAGACACAATGGAAAATCTCTGTCTTTATGATTTCTCATTACACTATTAATAATCCTCCAAGTACCCTTCATATCATGTCTGTATTTTTGCAATAGCTGGTCATAGTAATCCTTTTTTTGCTTTCTTAGTACTGATGTTAGTCTGTTTTTATATTTTTTTTATACTGTTCCTCTTGTCCCTTGGTTGGACACTTAATAAAATCCATATATAGCTTGTTCTTCTTTTTACATTACTTTTCTAAACTCTTTGTCATCCAAGGTGACAACCTATTTTTTTGTTTCTGTTTATATTTTTTCAAAGGACAGTGATTATCATAAATTTGGGTAAATATTTCCAAAAATGCATTATATGAATCATTAACATCTTTAACATAAACATTTTGCCAATTTTGATTTAATAATTCTATTTTCATAGCTTCCATAGCTCCAGATAATTTTAATCTAACCACATTTAAATTTTGTTGTCCCATTCTTAAATGTAACGCATTCAACATGTCCAACACAGTAAAAACGGGTAAATGATCAGTAATATCTGTTACTAATAGTCCACTTTTAGTTTTCACATTAGATTTGTTTATGAAAATATTATCAATCAATGAAGCACTATCTTTAGTTATTGGTGTTGGTTTCAATATTAATGGATAAAACCCCAAACTAAACATAGTATTAACAAATTCTGATGTTTTAGTATGCTCATTAGACTTTAATAAATCAATATTGAAATCTCCACAAACAAAAGTAAACTTTTCATTATGCTTCTCAAGCATCTCTGATATTATCTTACTGAACTTATCTATACAGGAACCTGGAGTCCGATAAACACAACTAATTGACATATTTTTAGATCTGTTGCCCTCAATTTCAACAGATAAACATTCCATCAGATTATCAATAGCAAATGTCATGTTAACAATAACTTTACATTTTAAATTAGACCTTACAAATAATGCAACACCACCTCCCCTTTTATTGTACCTATTCTGAACAAACATTTGATTATCCATCTAAACCATCCAACATTTATTTTTCTTCACTGAACCAAGTTTCAGAAATCGCTACCACACTAAATTTCTCCTTAAAAGTTTGCAAGTAACTTTTAATTTAAAAAAATTACTTTGCATACTCCTGCTATTGAAGTGAATCAGTGAAAAACCCCCCATCCCCACATTGAAACTTTCATCAGAGTATAGTCCTGTTGAATATTATGGCAGAAATGGGTCTCTGGGTCTATATCATTTTCTACATCATAAAGTTTGTGATCTTCAAAATCAAAACACTTAAGGTGTCTGTCATTCATGTCTATACAATCTGTCACCCTTCTTCATATTTCATCTATATTTATCCAGCTCAGAGACACAATTGATGGTTAAGACTTTAGCCTGCTCCGGTGGACCATTAAGTTTTATCGTTATTTTACAGTTCCTAGTCCATGTAGCCTGTATTTGTTTCTCTTTCTTCAGAATCCTTGCTTGATGAGCAATCTCTGCATTCTTCTTGGTTAAATGTTCGTTCACAAACACATCTGTGCCCTTTAGTTTTTTTGCAACTTTTAACAACTCAATTTTATATTTTTTACCCACAAATCGAATGATGATATTTTGTCTCTTATTCTTTTTTTTGTAGGCTTGCATTCTTTTTTGTGGAATTGTATGACAAGCAGCTATAGTTTTTCTATCCAGTGGAATGTCTTTACTGCTGAAAAACTCAATAACTTGCTGCTCAAGTGAGAGTAATTCACCTGGTGGTGCGTCCTCTCCTTCATTGTCCCCTGCTGTTATCCGTGCATAAGTGCGATGAGCAGTCTTAAGTCCAGATATCACCACATCATCCATTCTTGTGTACTGTTCCAGGTCCTCCACTCTTTTTTCCAACGCTTCTATCTTCTCATCCTTTTCTTTAATGATCGCTTTCAGTTGTTGTATAACTCCAATCAGACGCGTTAGGCTTGTCTGTTGCTTTAGTACTTTACTAAGCTCCTCTGACATGACATTCAGTGACAGCTTAACTTCTTCCATTTCTTTTGCCAAACTTGGAGCCATTTTTGCTGAATGTTAGTTGCTGAGACTTCAGGTAATTCAACAGGCCTTTTGCTGGTTACCCAAGCACATGTTGTAAGAAAAGTGCTTAGAAGGTCAAAACCCACAGAAATAATACTGCAATTTCAAGCATTACTTGGACATCAATGCGCAGATCATGAGCAAACACTTGGATGTCAAGTTATCTTTAAGATATTCAATAGATTGCAAAGCTGAACTGCACAGCCCTCCTCCACATTTCAATCTGGTATAAGGCCATATAAAGCCACGGCCCGTGCATTTTAAATCTAGGCCTTCAGTGCAATTCATTCCATTAAGAAAACACAGTTCCACAACGAAAAAGACACTATATGCCATCACACATTACGTGGCAGTCAACTAATAATACCAATTGTCATTTTAAAACCACATCCATGTACAAAAGCCAGAACCAAGGAGATCTAATACCAAGAAAAAGCTCTCTAATAATATTTGCTGTATAAAATTTGCTTGCAATACATTTTGTTTTGTCAGGGTACACGGTTATTTTTCAAAACTTGATCCGACACTGAACGCTCACCAATTTTCCTGTTTAATTAATCAATCGCAAGATAATGCAGAACATCTCAGGTTTGTAAATCCATAAGGATTTCTTTCTCAACGGCAAAACTAGCAGTGATAACAGCCTACTGGTCAGCAAGATCTTGCACACTTCGCTTTCAAATTACATCACTTAAAGTGTGATTGCGTCACTCAAGGCCAGCTAGTAGGCATGGACTGGGATATATCCTAAAGACCACACCCACAAGAACAAATAAATATGATTGGCTGATGCATCTGACAATTTGACTTTAGATGCCTATTCACTGCAGCATTGAGGGATTCTGTGGAATTCTGAAGGTTTGAGTGGGTGGAGCTCAGACTCACACGCTACTTTGGCTAAGGTCACGCTTCGCTTGTAAGCATCAACGAATAAATTCTGATTGGATATTTTTTTCGTTTGTAAATCAATAAAGAGATGAAAGCGATTGAAAATGCATAGGCAAAATAGTCAATGAGAAGGAAAGGGTGAAAAAATATTTATTTATTAAGCATGTTATGGCACTGGCCCTGAGAAATTAGAGTTCATATATATGAGCATTTATGTACACATTTAAATTCCACAAGTGTTTAAAAAACATATTACATATATGAAAATTGTCATTTTTGTCACATTCTGTATATTGCATATACTGTATATAATTTACATTTTTATATCAGTAAAAACATTTATGAACACTTTCAGCATACAAGTGTTCAGCATATATTGACATTTTCAGAGTGGTAGCCTACTATATTAATAGCACTTCAAATTATAATCACAAATTCTAATCATTTTACACAACTAACGGTGATTTTAACCCTTTCCAGCCTGAACCAAAAATTCCATTCTGTGCCAGAATATGGTATTCATATCAAAATTCATATTATATTCATATTCATAGAACATCTCACACCTGAACTCTATATACCATTTTAAAGAGAAGAACTAGGGCTTTCAAATTATATAAATATATGTATGATTAATTAAGGCTAATCATCTTTGTTATCAATAAGATTTCATACAGCAAAAAAAGAAATCTTCTCCGGCCACCATACTTCATCAGACAACTGCATTTTCAACCATTTTAATTACAAATTAGAGGTAAGCTTAGAGTGTATGAAATATACATAATTGTGTGGACAATGTAGAATAGCAGACAGATTAGATATAATCTATTGTTTATAATGTATGACCATTCTAGTGATTAGTGTGAAAACTAAATAAAACTAATCGGTTACCTAACGTAACCTCGGTTCTCTCTAGATGAGGGAACGAGTATTGCGTAAACTAGCTTACGCTATGGGAAAGATTCATCTTTTCTGAGATATTGAAGCCAAAAAATTATCCTTAATTTTGTATCATTTGTCAACGCAGTGCAGCAACTGCAGACCTTGAGCGGGCTAGCTAGCGAGCTCATTGGTTGCTCTGCGGCAACTGCTGCAGCCTATAGACGAACTTGGGCGAACTCGCGTCCAATGAGAGGCGTCCCGCGCTACTGCATCAAAGCCCGCCGAAATGGGCGTGGCTAGAGTGCATATAAGCGTAGTTCGTGAGGCTGGAACCCTGGTTTTCATTGAATGAAGCGTAAAGTCGCCGTGGCGCTGAAGCACGGCCGGCTACGCAATACTCGTTCCCTCATCTAGAGAGAACCGAGGTTACGTTAGGTAACCGATTCATTCTCTTACGAGAGGTTCTCTCGTATTGCGTAAGCTAGCTTACGCTACGGGAACCCATTGTCAACGCCGTGCGCGCCAAGCATCCACTGCATGAGCCCCGGGGGTGGGGGGACCCGGGGGAGCCCTTGTAGTGGGGAAATAATATTTGGCCGGCAAGAGTGTGGGCCAGTGTGTGTGTAATACATAAGCACATAGTGGGAAAGGAACGACAGAGCGGCGGTGCCGGTCTGTGTGGAATGAGTCCCATCAGTGCAGCTCACCAGGGGAGCTGTAGCGTATAAAACCGCTAGTAGTTTTGCCTGCAGGGCGGACACTTCCAGATTGTAAAATCTGACAAAGGTGGAAGGGGAAGCCCAGCCTGCTTCCACACATATGTCGTGAATGGAAATCCCGCTGGACCATGCCCACGATGAGGCCATGCCTCTAGTGGAGTGAGCCCTAATACCCAACGGGCATGGCAGGTCTTTTGACGCGTATGCTGCAGCAATAGCGTCCACTAGCCATCTAGACAGTGTCTGTTTCGAGGCGGCGAGACCTTTGGTGCGCCCTCCAAACGAAACGAAAAGCTGCTCAGAGCGTCTGAAAGAGGCGGAGCGCGCAGTATACAATCTCAGTGCTCTGACTGGGCAAAGGAGATTGGCGTCGCGTTCGCTATCGGATGCTGGCAGCGCCGATAGGGAAATGACCTGTGCTCTGAAAGGAGTACCGATCACCTTGGGAACATAGCCGTGTCTAGGCTTTAAAATGACCTTGGAGTCACTTGGTCCAAACTCAAGACACGCAGCGCTGACAGACAGCGCGTGAAGGTCTCCCACACGTTTGACTGATGACAGGGCAGTCAGAAAAACGGTTTTGAGTGAAAGGTATTTCAAATCCACGGATTGAAGCGGTTCGAAAGGAGGGGCTTTCATAGTTTCGAGAACTATAGAAAGATCCCAGATAGGAACCGATGGGGGGGTTCATCCTTCTAGCTCCCTTGAGGAAGCGGATGACCAGCTCGTTTTTTCCCAGTGACTGGCCGTGCAGGGGTTCAGCGAGCGCCGACGGCCGCCACATACACTTTGAGCGTGGATGGGGATCTGCCCTTATCCAGCAGCTCTTGTAAAAACACGAGCAGCGACGACACCCCACATATCCGTGGGTCCAGGTCTCTGTCGGTGCACCATTTTGAAAACACAGACCATTTTGACGCATAGAGTCTTCTTGTGGAAGGGGCTCTAGCGTGTATGATGGTGTTTATTACCCCTTCTGGCAGAGCGACGGGTAGTCGTTGATCACCCACGCGTGCAGCACCCAGCGCTCTGGGTGGGGATGCCAGATCGTGCCGCGAGCTTGAGAGAGGAGATCTGCTCTCACTGGGATGGGCCACGGCGCTGTCAGTGACAGCTGTGTAAGCTCCGGGAACCATGTCTGATTCTCCCAACGCAGGGCTATGAGGAGCACCGAGTGGCGCGTTTCCCTGATCCTCTGCATTACCTGTGGCAATAGCGAGACGGGAGGGAAGGCGTAAAGCGGGCGGTTGGGCCACTCCTGGGCCAGCGCGTCCTCGCTTTTCGAGAAAAATATTGGGCAGTGAGAGTTCTCTTCTGACGCAAAGAGGTCTATCTCTGCTCTGCCGAATATGCGCCATAACTTCTGGACTGTTTGAGCGTGCAGGGACCATTCCCCTGGAGGAATATTGTCTCTGGACAGTCTGTCTGGGCCGTAGTTCAGGTGGCCTGGCACGTGCATCGCCCTCAGCGAGCGCAGGTGGCACTGGGACCAACTCAGTATGCGTTTTGTCAGATGGAAGAGGTTCCTGGATCTGACACCGCCCTGACGGTTTAAGTAGGATACCACAGATCTGTTGTCCGAACGGACCAGGACGTGGTGACCCTGAATGTCTGGGAGAAAGCGCACAAGCGCGTACTCGACCGCTATCATTTCCAGACAATTTATGTGAAGGAGCTTTTCCTGAACTGACCATAGGCCAAAAACCGGAGAGCACTCGAAGACCACGCCCCAACCCGTGTTGGACGCGTCTGTCGAAATGACTTTTCGGCGAGATACAGCTCCCATCGTCACTCCCCGCTGATACCATTCGGCCACTGTCCAGGGCTGCAGAGCTGAAATACAGGTCTGAGTCACCTTGATCTGCTGGCGGCCTGTGGCCCAAGCCCGGCGAGACGCGCGGGTGTTTAGCCAATGCTGAAGCGGGCGCATGCGCAGTAAACCCAGCTGAAGTACTGCTGCGGCTGAGGCCATGTAACCTAGCACTCTGAAATTTTTTCAGAGGCGTGAGGCTGTTCATCTGAAAGGACGCGGCTAGTCGCTGAACACAGTGCGCGCGCTGTGTAGATAAGCGAGCCGTCATAGCCACGGAGTCTAGTTCTATTCCAAGGAAGGAAATTGCCTGACTGGGCTGTAGTGAGCTCTTGGTCCAATTGACTGCAAGACCCAAACTGTTCAGATGGCTGAGGAGAACTGTTCTGTGAGACAGAAGCTCCGTATGTGACTGTGCCATAACCAGCCAGTCGTCCAAATAGTTCAGAATTCGCAAGCCCTGACTCTGCAGGGGTGCGAGCGCCGCATCCATGCACTTCGTGAAAGTACGGGGTGCTAAAGACAGGCCGAACGGAAGGACGGTGTATTGATAAACCTGGCCGTCGAAGGCGAATCTCAAGAATGGCCTGTGACGGGGATTTATCTGAATCTGAAAGTAGGCATCTTTCAGATCAAGAGAGATAAACCAGTCCCCCTGGCGCGTATGCGCAAGGAGTTTCCTGATTGTAAGCATTTTGAACGGTCTTTTTGCAAGCACCTTATTCAAACCCCTGAGATCTAATGTTGGTCTGAGGCCGCCGTCTTTCTTGGGAACAAGAAAATAACGGCTGTAAAACCCCGACTCGCTCAGCGAAGGCGGCAATTTCTCTATGGCCCTTTTGCACAGAAGGTTTGCTATTTCTGAGCGAAGCATGCAGGCTGCTTCCGTGTTCACAATAGTTTCGAGCCGCGCTCTGAAGCGGGGAGGGCGGCGATCGAACTGTAGCAAATAGCCCTGTTTTATTGTGCTTAACAACCATTTGGATATCCCTGGGATAGCTTCCCACGCTTTGAAGCGTAACGCTAGAGGGTGAATGGCCAAATCGCCCTGATTGCCGCACACAGCGCGCTGAACAGAATGTGTGAGCGCGCTTACTGTGCTTATGCATGACTGCTCGCAGACAGCAGGGACAGGCTGTTCTGTGAGTGACTTCCCGATTGAGGTTAATGGGGAAAGAGTCACATCTGTTAAGTGATGCGCGAGCATAGTCACGGGCACGGGACTTGCATACAGAGAAGTGTTTGCTGGCCGTGTGACAGAGCGGGCAGAGAATGGGCGCGCGCACATATTCGTGAGCGCGTTTATTGACTCTAACACTCGAGCGGGCTGTGTCCGCTTTATGTGAGTGGGCTCTGATAGGAACACGGGAAGTGTAATGCTTGTGTGTAGGGGTGAACACTGGATTGTGGGCACGTTTTCTACACATAAGGCATGTTTGCTCTTTACAAGATTTCTTTGGGTCGCCGTGAAAACGGCGTTTGAGTGCAGGCAAGCGGGCAGTATCACCGGCTTGTTGGCTGCTGAAACCACCACTGTAGTAGCCTGAGAGAGGGTGACTGACTGGGGGCGAAGCTTTGACGGTGGTCCGGCTGCGGCGGGACTGAGCCGTCGGTTTTTCAACAAGGCTAGGAGGACTTCGGTTGCTCAGGTTTCAGCGCAACCTTAGACCGAGGCCCGCGGGGGGGCGGCGGTCTGCGGCGGCTGTCTGAGCGCGATCGAGGGCGGCCGCCCTGCCGACGCTGAGAAGTCTGACCTTGTTGAGCTGGGCGCTGTGAAGAGGCTCGTGCAGGAGGCTGGTCATGTGGGCGGCCTGCAGAGGAGCTAGCGCGACGTGGCAGGAAGAGGTTCATGGCTTGGGTGGCTTTCTGGACTTCTGAAAAGCGGTCAACAATGCCACTCACCGCGGAGCCGAAGAGACCGATCGGAGAGAGCGGTGCGTTGAGGAACGTGGAGCGCTCTGCTTCTCCCATGTCGGCTAGCGTTAGCCACAGGTGTCTCTCGGTCACAGTCAGTGAGGCCATGCACTTCCCTAGAGCTTGGGCTGCAGCTTTGGTGGCGCGAAGGGCGAGGTCCGTCGCGCTTCTTAGATCTGCAACAGCCTCTGGGTGCCTGCCTTTCTCATCCCACTCCCGAAGAAGGTCCGCTTGGAGGATCTGTAAGACGGCCATGGAGTGCAGAGCAGATGCGGCTTGGCCGGCGGCGGAATAGGCGCAGGGTCGACATCGGAAGCTCCTCGCAGAGGTCGCATCCGCCTTAAGCGAGGGTGAGCTCTGCATGCCCCAGTCCCAGGCAGAGAGCCCAGATGATGTGGCGGTCTCCGGCCATCATCTGAGAGGGGCGTGGCATGAAGCGCAAGTGGTGCGAGGCATCTTAAAAAAGACGCTCGTTACTCTTTTGTGAAGTTCGTTAAGAACTAGCTTGCTCTAAAAAAGGATACGTCGCCGGATGGCGTAGCTCGCAGGATGGCTGAAGGTAGCGGAGACTGCCGGCTTCTTTGAGCGCTGTCCAAGCTTGCTAGATGCCCCTCGAACGGCGACGCGGCTTCCAGTTCAGAGATGCGAAGAGCTTCGCTGAAGAGATGAAAATCAGGGTTCCAGCCTACGAACTACGCTTATATGCACTCTAGCCACGCCCATTTTGGCGGGCTTTGATGCAGTAGCGCGCGGACGACTCTCATTGGACGCGAGTTCGCTCAAGTTCGCTCTATAGGCTGCAGCAGTTGCCGCAGAGCAACCAATGAGCTCGCTAGCTAGCCCGCTCAAGGTCTGCAGTTGCTGCACTGCGTTGACAAATGATACAAAATTAAGGATAATTTTTTGGCTTCAATATCTCAGAAAAGATGAATCTTTCCCGTAGCGTAAGCTAGCTTACGCAATACGAGAGAACCTCTCGTAAGAGAACACACATTTAGAATGTTAAGATACGTTTCACATGACCACTCCTCAAATACTCCTTTTGAGAACCTGTAATAATAAATTGAGATTGCATCTGAAATTAAAGGACACAAAAACACTGAAATGTACATTTTATTTGTTCAATAAAACACTCTTTATTTAATTTGAACATTAGAATTACACACAAATTACACAGCAAAACATACAAAATCAAACTTTTGCAATTTCTACAGTAAATACATTTATAATAAAGAGTGCAGGAACAGAATATATATAAATTCATAAATACTCAACAACTGTGTAGGGTGCACTGGTTGTTTAGATCAGTTTTACTTATCAGATATAAACTAATAATTCATGTTTATTAATTATTAATAATTAAATAAAATAATAGAATTTAACTAGTTAAATTCTATCCTTGGGCACCACTCTTTGACAAGAGAAAAATGATAGTAAGTGACTGATCAAGTCTCATAAAATTCTACCCTTAAGATTGAGTATTTTGATTAATAATCAAAAAGGGAAGAATCTAGTCAAATTATTGCCATACCAATCCAACAGTTATCTGGTTACAGCTGGCTTCTAACAACAACAATTGAACAATACTGAAGTAATACTGGAGTTCTTGACGTGGCAGAGGCTGGCTTCAACACAAATATTCAAACAAACAACTAGGAGTACTTCTTATTATAATATAACAAGATTTATTATAATCAAACAGCACTGAACACCACCAATACTATATGAATACAATGAAAAAACATAACATGGAAATCCTAACTAAATTGTGGAGCTATATGCTAGTATATGTGTGTCTAGATTCGGTAACAAAGACACAAAATGGCGGACTATACTCTACGTGTGGAACCAGTTTCAAAATGGAGGATCGGTTTCAACATTGAGAACTAGGTTCAAAATGGCGAACTGAATTAAAAATGGAAACTAGTTTCAAAATGAAGGATTAGATCGTAAAGGGCGGAGCCAACGATTATTTGAATGTGTAGGAAAGAAAGATAGCTAATACTACGTGTGGGTGGTAATGAGCAGACACACAAAGGAACTGAACAAAACAGGTGGGAGAATTTGAAAACACCAGCCTGATTCGGACATAAACCGCGGTGATTCTCGCTCCGTGAATTTCAGTGAGTGTGAGAGAGAGCGAACAAACAGGGGTTCATGCAATTTAACAGAGGATACATGCTGGTAACAGCGCGATTGAATAGGTAGTTCACATCACTCAATAAAATAACATTTCACCCAAAAATGACGATCTCACAAATCAAAACAGCAATCAGCGATTGTTGTTAAACATACAAATGTAAACAAAACATCAAACATTCAGCAATCAAATATATATTATTTAGTTTTATAAGAAAAGTCACAGTTTCTAAACTAAATCTGCCCAGATTTCAAGCCTTACTTGGGAAATCCTGTGTGATTTCAGCTAGGTTGTCCGTTTGAATTCCTGTTGTGTTGAGCGGTCAGGAGAAAAAGGCAGCAAAATCTCACCACTGACCCTCAACACTGGAGCCCCGCAGGGCTGTGTTCTCAGCCCACTCCTGTATTCCCTATACACACATGACTGTGTGGCAACACGTAGCTCCAATGCCATCAAGTTTGCCAATGATACGACGGTGGTAGGTCTGATCACTGACAATGATGAAACAGCCTACAGAGAGGAGGTGCACACTCTGACACGCTGGTGTCAGGAGCACAACCTCTCCCTCAATGTCAGTAAGACCAAGGGGCTTGTAGTGGACTTCAGGAGGAAAGACAGAGAACACAGCCCCATCACCATTAATGGAGCACCGGTGGAGAGAGTCAGCAATTTCAAGTTCCACGTGTCCACATTACTGAGGAACTCACATGGTCCGTCCACACTGAAGCCATTGTGAAGAAGGCTCACCAGCGCCTCTTCTTCCTGAGACGGCAGAGGAAGTTTGAAATGAACCACCACATCCTCAAACGGTTCTACACCAGCACTGTACAGAGCATCCTGACTGGCTGCATCACCGCCTGGTTCGGCAATAGCACCGCCCACAACCGCAAAGACCTGCAAAGTGTGGTGTGAACTGCCAGAAACATCATCAGAGGTGAGCTTCCCTCCCTCCAGGAAATATATAACAGGCGGTGTGAAAAAAGCTCTTGATCTCTCACGATCAATAATCAGCACTGCACTTTATTAACCTTCATCTTATTATCTCACACTGCAATGTCAAATATATTCTCCACAATATAACTACTGCATATATATTTTGATATACTCTTATTTATTTTTTTATTGTATGTGCATTCTATATTGTGTGATATGTAAATTGTGTTGTGTAAATATGTTGTTTATTGTAAACTGGTATATGTCTCGTCACTGTCATGACTGCTGTTGCTCGGAACTGCACACAAGACTTTCACCTACTGTTGCACTTGTGTACATAGTGGTGTGACAATAAAGTTATTTAGATTTCTTTTATAGAAAATGAAGCCTACTTTTAGGAAATTATTGCCATTATTTTCAGGACACTTTAGCACATTTTACCCCCAAATTCTTAGTAGCATAACTTGGCAGATGAAGGTTTATTTAGTTGTATTTTTTATACTGTGTGATGGGTGGGTAAGGCTATCTGCTACATTATAGAAAAATATCTACCATTTTTTATTACATGGGAAAATCAACAAGCTAGATAATGTTTCTAACTAGCAGGCCAGTTAAAAAAAAAAGTCTGAACAGCGTCTGCTCTATGCCTCACATTATTTCAGGTGGATTTTTCACAAGCGACAACATTGGCAAAAAAGTTATTGATATTTAGTTAAAAATGTACATCGTATTGCTAGCTAATGTTTATTTTGCAAGTTTCACAGAAACTGCCAAAAAACGCTTATATAAAAAGAGGCTCGCCAATGAAGGGGCTCGCCATTTTTTTTCCAGAAAAAAATAGCTAGCAGCGCTACTACAAATAAATGCTTTGTAACTAAAAAGGTTTGACTATCTTCCACAAGTGATAAAATTATTAATAAAAGTTATTGATATTTTATCTAAAAATGTATGTTTATTTAGCAATTTTCACAAAAATGTGCTTAAAAATAGAGGCTAACTGCCTGTGCCGATGAACGCCATAATTGTTACAGAAAAAAATTGCGTTACTGCTAAAAATAAATGCTCCGTAACTAAAACATTTTTACTTTCAATAGACAATATTGACAACACATGTTAAATAACTTGTCTTACCTTGAAAAACTGCCTCAGTTTTCAATTTGAAGCAGTATATCCAACACTGGAGGTAATCTCCCTTTACGACCTCGCTGGCTCCACTCGGACATATGGAGGATGACGCAGAGGATGATAAATGTATTATTCACGCCCAGTAACCCATTAACCAATCATATGTGCCTTAAGCTTATATTATCATGAGTGTCTGCGGTCCTGTGAAAGTTTGGAAGGATTTTGATCGTGAACGCACAATGTGGAGGAGACGCTACACTGTTACTATGAAGATTAAGCAAACTCTACAAACACAGCGACCGGGGACAGAGAGAGCTCTGCCCAAGGGAGACGCGGGTCCGCCGACAGGGAGACCGTACCATGGAATATACATCACAGGGGTTACCGGAGTAATCGGCACCTGTGGAGCACCTATCCCAGTACAGGGAATATTAGACCCCATAGTGGGGCTGGCTACGGGGTCTAATAACTCCCCAACAGAGTTTGTGAACCATAGGGCTAGGGAGGAAGGACATACATGGTCCACAACTTCGTGAACTCAAAAGGGGGTAAAAGCGCAAGTTTTCACCTCAGGGGAGGGGAAAGGCTCTATACGAAAATGATACCGAGTCTGAGTCCATCAAAAGATTAAAGTCTTCTCCCAATATTATATCATGAGGGGTGCCAGCGGCTTGCAACATCCATTCAAGATCTATAAAAAAGCCCTGATCATCCACATTAGGTGCATAAATATTAGCCAAAATAAGAATTTGCCCCTGAATTTCAGCTAAAACAATAATGACTCTTCCTATTTTATCTTTACTCCGTTTGAGATATTTGAATTGTAGATGTTTACTTAGTGTAATGACTCCACTACTGCTTTCAGCAGAGAAAGGTGTGTTTCTTCAAGAAACACTATATCATATTTCTTAAGCTTAAGAAGAGAAATAACCTTCCTTATTTTTATGGAGTGCCCCAACCCATTCACATTACATGTGCAGAGAGAAAATCCACTCATTATAACATTTGACATTTTGATATATAAGAAAAAATAGGTCATGTGTCAAAGACTGTAAAGACCACATTCCAACACTGGTGTGACCTGAACTTCCCCCAGAACAAAACAAACAAAAGAAATAGTACATTAACCCTGCGCACGACAGCGCCAACTGACGTCCATCCCTCCAAACTCAAACAGTCCATGTACACCTACGAGGACCCCCGCAACAACTATGCAGATTGATTGCTCAAGTCCGGTGTTTCTATACAAATTTTGTGAGACAGAATTACACAGATCCAAAATATAATCTATAAAACAAACTCCAGCCAATAGGTGGAACAGTCTCATAGAGCATGTAGATTAATCCACAAAACGGTCCTAAAGTTGTGCCACTCTGCAAAATAAACCAGCACAAAAAAAACACTCACTTAGCTCAAACAGTCAAGTTAATGTTCAGTGAGACAATCCACATGGCTGCAAAATGATTATCAGAAAATGACTTCCACATGCCATTAACTTTATGAAGGACATCACTTGCTGTGGGCATTTGAATGTTTTACAGCCCTCCTTACCATCTATTCTCAATTTGGCCGGGAATATCAGTGCAAAAGTGACCTTCCGTTGATGTAAAAGTTTATTTTATTCCTTGAAACGATCATGTTTCTCTCATCAAATTCGCAAAGTCTGGGTACAAAAAAGCCTTCCTTTACTCTTCGTCTCGCGTAACACAAGATCTTTATCGTATGATCTCAGAAATTTGTCCAGAATTGATCAGGGCCGGTCTCCCTCTATAGATCTCAGTGCCGGAACCCTGTGAGCTTGCTTGATTTCCATCTTATGACCTGTTATGTTGAGCAGATTCAGAAGGAGCCCATCCAGGAATTTCAACATGTCCTGACCCTCTTCGACCTCAGGAATTCCAACAATACTGAAGTTATTAGTTAAAGTTTTAGGTTAGAGAGGCAAGTCTCACTCATTAAAACACATCTAATGCTCACCTTAAAAACCTTGTCTGATTAAAAGTCCATTTCACTCAATGCCTCTCAATGGACATTTTATTGGGAAACTGCAGCACACTGTACTAAGGCACATTATTACACAAACCAGACGTGCCTTTTTTGTATGTCATCAGAGAAACACATTCTAAGCAGAACTGTGTGTGTATCCACTATAAAGCACAAACATCAGCCCTTCTCATGGTAGAAATCACTTTTTTATATATAGAACACAAATAAAACATGTATAATTATTTGCATCAATGTTCCATAACAGTGTTTTGCAACCTTTTTTTGCCATTACTACCCCCACAGCACTCTTTAACTTTCACATAAATAAAAAAAAACTGAAACTTAAATAGACATATTAACCCCTATATACGTCAATCTGGTCTTCAGTGACCTGGGACCTCATTCCACCCCACGTACCTCGGAGTTGTTCCCAAATATCTTTATTATTATTCAATCTCTCTCTTATAAAGTGCAACACAAAAAAATATTCAAAAATTGCACACAAAAAAAAAGAAATGTAGAATGGTTTAAGTGTCAAAAGTGTGTAGGTTCATTAGAGACCCTAGGTATATAAGAGTGTCTTTTTTCTTTCTTTTTTCTTTTTGCAATTCAATATTTTTATGAGAAAAGTTTACTATCACAGGATGTCTTTTTCTTTGAGTACCATATGGCTCAGTACTATATTCACTCAAAATAAAGTTGAAAAAATAAAGTTGATATAACGTTGATTTTCTGTGTAACAATGAATTATGATAAATGGTCTTATAGCGCCTCTTTAACCTTAGCAATATTCAAAGCACTTTACACTACATCTCAGTCACCCATTCACACAGACACATTCACACAGCAATGACAGCAGAGCTGCCATGCAAGGCACTAGACTGCCATTGGGATATTATTAGCCTGCCATTGGGATATCCACCCAACAGGAAATCAGTAATTTAGAATTGTTTTAATTCTGCAGTCTCTGAAGCTTTAAATACTACTCCTAGGGGATTCGTGAGACATTTAGACAACATTACTCCCTGCCATTGGGAGCAACTTGGGGTTCAGTGTCTTAGCCAAGGACACGGGAATCCACCAACCCTGCGATTAATGGACAACCCACTTTACCACCTGAGCCACAGCCACCCCAATTATCATCTATGGTGATATAAGGGTGCATACATTTTATGCATGTTATTTGTTACTCAAAGTGGCGCAGATGTCTCAGAGACAGACTTGAGATACATCTGAAATTGCTATTTGATGAAGAAGCAACATGGAAGTAAACTATAGCAAGTAAAACACATTATGATATGACTATAGTCATTAGGGTGTACTACTGAAATTATTTAAATTGTGCATCCATTTAGATTCAATTATTACCTGAAAAAATATGTATGTGTTATCTATGTGTAGCTTAAGTGTATCTTGTGTTATGTGTAGTTCAATGTTTTTGGCAACCAGGAAAATCTCTGGAAAATTTCAGTGTGCATGTTATGAATCGTGTTCTAGATTCGTCCTGATTTGTTGCATTTTCTATTCAACATATAAAAGATAAAATATAAAAATATATTTTAGAGATTTTGAGCAAGGCCAGAGAAATAAGTGGTAAAGTTGCATGGAGCTGTGTGTGTGTCTATGTCACAGTGACTGCTGAAAAGCAAGGTTGATGAGTGTTGTTGAATGTGTTTGTTTATTGTGTTGAAAAGCATGTTTATGTTGTGATGTACACTGAAAAGTATGGCATTAAAGCCTTATGTGGATTGTTCACCCAGCTCCCACTTCCTCATCATAGGAATGGCAGAGGTCTGTCACTGTCACACACACACACAGGCGGACACACCTGTATCCTGTATAAACATCTATATATGTGGCAGGGCGGGGCCAGGTCGTGATCCTACACACCCTGTCCCGTATTAGGCTAATCAAGCCTCCCGAGAGGGATAAAGGTCGACTGCTCGTGTGGGAGAGAGAGATAATTTACGGACATGTCCGTCATATGTGTGTGTTTGTCTTTTGTTTTAAGTTTCTCATTAAACTATTATTTATATTGACAAAAAAAATAAAAAGACAAACACACACATAGGACGGACATGGCCGTCATATCGGAAATCATATAAAATCACATAATGCACCCAGAAAATATGAGACACTTTTCAAATTTTTTATGTTAATTTATTATGTCACCATGGCAACACCATTCGACAAATCAAAAATCTGTTCACAATTTAGCATCTTCAATGATTTGGAATAATGTTGTCTAAATGTCTCATGAATCCACTAGTAGTAGTATTTAAAGGTTCAGAGACTGCAATATTAAAACAAAATTCAAAATGTCTGACTTCCTGTTGGATGGAGCTAATAACTATAATTGTGAAAGTTGTCCAGCTTAATCAGAACTACACTGTATATGTACCAATTTTGGTGACTGCACGACTCTGATGTGTGTGCAAAATGTCATGACATTTTAAGTAGGCCAAGTGCCTCAAAAACACCCAAATATAGGAAGAAATTAATAATAACAATTAATGTGTTGCCATGGCAAAAATTTCTAAGATATCAAATATCCCTTAATGGTCGATGACTATGATGTGTGTGCAAAATTTTAGGAAATTAAGCATGCCAAGTGCCTCAAAAATACCTAACTATACGAGGAAAGGTATAATAACAAGTAATGCGTTGCTATTAAAAGTTGTTTGGCTTGATGAGATCTATATATGAACCAATTTTGGTGACTGTAGGTGAAAATAGGGGGCTACAGAGACTGCAACTTTGCCCAGCCCTAATGGCCGACAGCTCTGATGTGTGTGTGAAAGATTTCAAGAGTTTAAACGCATGTTAAGTACCCCAAAAGGACCAAAAACCTTGAAAAAAAAAAAATAATAATATTATTATAATCCTTAGAAAAATAGAGCATCTGCACTTTCAGTGCTTGGGCCTGATAATAATAATAATAATCCTTAGAAGAACAATAGAGTCTCCGCACTTTCAGTGCTTGGTCCTTAAATATAATCGTTAGGACTTTGGCCCTAATTAAATCAACTTAGTAACTGTAATCTAATTACAGGAATTTTAAAACCTTTTTTTTTTTTACCAAAAAAGTAAGTAGAACTAATTACATTAAAAAAAGTATAAGATGATGGTCATTTTATGTAACGAACACTGGACGAGATGGATTCAGTTGCAGAAAACAGCTTTATTGAAAAACTGGCACAAGTACAAAGGGGCAAATCCAGAGGAGCGTAGTGAGACGAGAGCGTAAAGTCGAAGCCAGGAGATCAGGTAAACAAAACAAAACACGAGAATGAACTAACTGGGAAAAGACAAGCGAAACACTACAGTTGCCAAGCAGAGTGAGTAACAAACAATAACCAACAAAGCTAAAGTGAAAGGGCAGGGTATAAATAGAGAAAATAAACAGTGCAGGTGAAACTAATACTCAGGTGATTGGGAACGAGTGTGAGAGCTGGAAGGGGCAGAGTGGACTTGGGAACTGGAGTTCGTGACATTTTAACACATGTGGTGACAATGATTAAACAAGTACAGGTGAAACTCGAAAAATTAGAATATCGTGCAAAAGTTCATTAATTTCAGTAATTCAACTTAAAAGGTGAAACTAATATATTATATAGACTCATTACAAGCAAAGTAAGATATTTCAAGCCTTTATTTGATATAAATTTGATGATTATGGCTTACAGCTTATGAAAACCCCAAATTCAGAATCTCAGAAAATTAGAATATTGTGAAAAGGTTCAGTATTGTAGGCTCAAAGTGTCACACTCTAATCAGCTAAACACCTGCAAAGGGTTCCTGAGCCTTTAAATGGTCTCTCAGTCTGGTTCAGTTGAATTCACAATCATGGGGAAGACTGCTGACCTGACAGTTGTGCAGAAAACCATCACTGACACCCTCCACAAGGAGGGAAAGCCTCAAAAGGTAATTGCAAAAGAAGTTGGATGTTCTCAAAGTGCTGTATCAAAGCACATTAATAGAAAGTTAAGTGGAAGGGAAAAGTGTGGAAGAAAAAGGTGCACAAGCAGCAGGGATGACCGTAGCCTGGAGAAGATTGTCAGGAAAAGGCCATTCAAATGTGTGGGGAGCTTCACAAGGAGTGGACTGAGGCTGGAGTTACTGCATCAAGAGCCACCACACACAGACGGGTCCTGGACATGGGCTTCAAATGTCAAACGTCTTACCTGGGCTAAAGAAAAAAGAACTGGTCTGTTGCTCAGTGGTCCAAAGTCCTCTTTTCTGATGAGAGCAAATTTTGCATCTCATTTGGAAACCAAGGTCCCAGAGTCTGGAGGAAGAATGGAGAGGCACACAATCCAAGATGCTTGAAGTCCAGTGTGAAGTTTCCACAGTCTGTGTTGGTTTGGGGAGCCATGTCATCGGCTGGTGTTGGTCCACTGTGCTTTATTAAGTCCAGAGTCAACGCAGCCGTCTACCGGGACATTTTAGAGCACTTCATGCTTCCTTCAGCAGAAAAGCTTTATGGAGATGCTGACTTCATTTTCCAGCAGGACTTGGCACCTGCCCACACTGCCAAAAGTACCAAAACCTGGTTCAATGACCATGGTATTACTGTGCTTGATTGGCCAGCAAACTCGCCTGACCTGAACCCCATAGAGAATCTATGGGGCATTGCTAAGAGAAAGATGAGAGACATGAGACCAAACAATGCAGAAGAGCTGAAGGCCGCTATTGAAGCATCTTGGTCTTCCATAACACCTCAGCAGTGCCACAGGTTGATAGCATCCATGCCACGCCGCATTGAGGCAGTAATTAATGCAAAAGGGGCCCAAACCAAGTACTGAGTACATATGCATGATTATACTTTTCAGAGGGCCGACATTTCTGTATTTAAAATCCTTTTTTTTATTGATTTCATGAAATATTCTAATTTTCTGAGATTCTGAATTTGGGGTTTTCATAAGCTGTAAGCCATAATCATCAAAATTATATCAAATAAAGGCTTGAAATATCTTACTTTGCTTGTAATGAGTCTATATAATATATTAGTTTCACCTTTTAAGTTGAATTACTGAAATTAATGAACTTTTGGACGATATTCGAATTTTTCGAGTTTCACCTGTATTGTTATATCGGGAATGGGTGTTTTTATTTTTTTTAACTGTTCAGTGCAGATTGTCTGTGTGTGAGAGTGAGATAGAGAGAAAAAAAAGAGAGAATTTGAATTTTGAAAAAATACTTTATTACAAATTTTCACATGATACACAAAAAAATCAACATTTACCATTTTACATTTACCTTATATACCACAACAACAAAAAAACTACAAAATAAAAACCTTTTCTTCATTAGTAGAAGAGAAAGAAATATTTTTCCATCAATAACAGAGCACAGAGCCTCATTCTTGCACCATTTCATTTCAAATGTGATATCATCCATGGAACTATAAAAACGAAAATCAATGAGTATTCTGTATTTAACTGTGGCTAAAAACAGAATATTAATATCTTGATCTGCACCCATTTCTATCTTGTTTTTCTACTCATATAGATTGCCAACTTTGCTTGACCTATAAGAAAATGTAAACACTGACAAATAAACCTATTTCTTCTAACTTATTTAAAACCAACAATAAATACGTCAATAGAAAAAGATTCATTAAAACTATAAAATTATGTAATAAACTAAACAACCTTTTCAGTCTAAAACAATCCATATAAGCATGAAAAACAGTTTCTCTCTTTAAACAAAAAGGGCATTCTGTAGTGAAATCAGGATTTAAAACTGAAATAAAAGCATTAACTGTTATTGCACCATGTAAAAGTCTCCATTGTATGTCCCCAACTCTTTTACTTAAAGGTGGCTAATACAATGATCTCCATTCTGGTTTATCATCATCACATAGTTTTAGAAAATTACTCCATTGTGTATCAACCCTCTTATCAGGGACTTTTTTTTTTTTATTAAAAACAAGAACACAAGCTTTATAAAAAGATTGACCAGTACTTTAAAAAAAAATTAAGACATAGGGATTTTCCAGAGCTTAAAAACATTCCTGAAACATCATCAAGCACAGGAAAAATAGAAAATTCAGATAATAAATCCTTTTCATTAGGAACATTTTTGTTTCCACAGTAGTCTGATAAAAGTTTCAGTTCATCAGAAGTGAGTCTTTGTTTCCATTTTTCTAATAAATGAAAAACAAATCGTCTTGAATTAATTTTCCAACTCAAAGCAACTTCCATATTCCCAAAATCTGGTCCTGTCAAATCAACTAGACTCCCCATTGTGCATATTTTGGCAGCCACAAGTGTTTCCGTGAGTCCAGGAATTGTACAGTCATTATGTGTTAAATCAAAGCGTGCTCCATATATTAGCGGCTCTTCAAGAACCCAGTGAAGAGATTCAAAATGTCCTTCTCTTTGTACTTTGAACATGTTCCACACTTTAAAAACATTCAGATAAAAAAATAGGCAATCCATTGAGGTTCAGTTTTGACAAGCCCATAAAGAAAATATTTCTGTCCATTTTCAAATTTCCAAGATTTTGTAGTATTTTACATGTAACTACTTTCCAGCTTGAAATTATTGAACCATGAAGAAGTCTTTGCAAAAACTATAAACGAAAATCTGCTTCTCTACTTGAAGATGTACCAATCCTTGTCCTCCTCCTTTAGGTAAAAACAATACACTCTGTGGAACCCAATGTAACTTGTCCAAGAAAAAAAAAAAAAAAAAAAAGACTAAAATCGCTTGAATCTCTGAAAAGAGACGCAAAGGAGGATCAATGCAGGTTAACTTATGCCATAAAGAGGCAGTTGCTAAATTATTTATAAATAAAGTTCGACCTCTATATGACATATTTGGGATCAACCACTTCCATTTTTTGAGTCTAGCTTAAACTTTTTCAAGAGTTCCTTCCCAATTTTTTGTACAGTTGCTTCATCTCCTAGAAACCCCCCCAACTATTTAAAGCCTCCTTTCTTCCATTCTAAGCCAGGAGGAAGGGAAAAAGAACCACTTTTCCAATCCCCTATTAGGAGAGCTTCACTTTTTTCCAAATTAATTTAAGCAGAGGACAGTTTTTTTAAATCATCAACTACACTCATTAAAACCTGTACATCACTCTGTTGACTAACAAACACTAACACATCATCAGCATATGCAGAGACTCTTATACTTTTTCCAAAATTAGGCAATTTAAAACCTTGTACAGTTTTTCTCAATTGTTGTAACAGAGGTTCTATTGCTAGCGAATATAGCATTCCAGAGAGCGGGCATCCCTGCCTCACTCCTCTAAAAACTTTAAAAGAAGTGCATAAGCCACCATTAATTTTGAGTATGCTCTCAACATCACTGTACAAAACTTTAAATTTATCTATAAAACTTTTACTAAAACCAAAAGCTTTTAACATTTCCCATAGTATGTGTTCAACTCTGTCAAAAGCTTTTTCTTGGTCGAGCGAAATCAATCCAGTGTCAATATTTAATAACTTAGAGACATCATAAATATCCCTAATAAGGGAAATATTATCAAAAATTGACCTTTTGGGGACACAGTAGGTTTGGTCTGGATGGATCACCTTATTCATAATTTTTGATAATCTGTTTGCTAAAATCTTTGAAAGAAGTTTATAGTCACTACACAGAAGTGAAACAGGTCTCCAGTTTTTGATCTCTGTGAGATCTCCTTTTTTGGGAAGGAGGGTCAGGACTGCTCTCCAGCAACTCAAAGGTAGAAGACCTTCTTCCAGATTACCATTGAGTACTTCTAAGAGATCCTCTCCTAAAACTTCCCAAAAACATTTATAAAAGTCTATTGGTATGCCATCAATTCCAGGGATTCCATGCTCTGAACGGCCTTACACAGTTCTCCCAGGCTAAGCGCACATGAAATCTCTGCATTAGCTTCATCAGACACTTTTGGTAAATCCTCAAAAAAGACACTCATTTATATCATCTGATCCTACTTCACTTCTGTACAGTTACTCATAAAAACCAATTGCCCTCCTTCTAATCACTACAGGATTCGACAACAGAATTCCTTCCTCAGATCGCAAAGTGTGTATGATTCTTTTTTGCCCATTTTTCCTTTCAAGGTTAAAAAAATACTTTGAAGGTGCATCCATCTGAACAAGACTTATAAATCTTGACCGGACCAAAGTCCCCTGTGTTTTAACCCCTAATAATTCTGCCAACTGATTTTTTTATTTATTTATTTTTTTTTAGAAAGAATTTTCAAATAGCTTTGTTGTTTTGTTAATTCTGCCAATTCCTGTATCTTAATTATGTAATTCTCTAAGTCTTTCATTGACTGATTTAAAACGTTGGTGCTGTTGTGAGCATACTGCTGACAATACTAATTAATTTGTACTTTTCCAAAATCCCACCATTTTGTACTGATTGAAAAAAAATATTTTTTTGATCTATAATCAGCCCAAAACAATTTAAAAGTGTGTATAAAATCCTTATTATCTAACAAATTCAATTAAAATGCCAGTAAGCACTTTTAGGCTTGACAGAATTCAAAATAATAGAACATTGCACCATGCAATGATCTGCTAACCCAACAGGAAAAATACAAAAAAATTTAAAATACCAGCATGATGCTTAAACACATAAAATCTATCCAATCTTGCCAGAGATAAAACATTATCATGTGCGTGTGCCCAAGAATATTGTCTTTTATCCTCATGATAAAACTTTCACACGTCACTTAGCTCATGCTTATTTATTATTTGAATGAGACGTTTTCTTGAAGGCATATGGGGTTCAATATGATTTCTGTCACAATTACTCACTGTACAATTAAAATCTCCTCCCAGAAATAAATAATCATTATTAGAAACATCTTGTAAAACAGAACATAATGTATCCAAAAACAACATCCTATCAATTGTTGAGTTGGGGACACACAAATAAAAACAAAATTATAATTCTCCACTTGTGCTGTCACTTTTAAAAGTCTACCCTTCAAAAACTCTTTAACTTGATATGAACTTGGATTAAATGTTTTTGCCAATAATATTGCTACTCCTCCACTTAACGTGGTGTTGTGACTGAAAAAAGATAAGCCTTCCCATTCCTTCATCCAATCATTAACATTGTTCACGTCACTATGCGTTTCCTGAATCAAAGTGACATTTTTTTCTGCTTAATAATTGCATACAGCTCAGCTCTTTTTCTGTAATCTCTAGCACCATTAACATTCAAGGAGGCAATCCGCACTTCAGCCATACTAAAATAAATAAACAAACAAAAAAACACAAGCAAAACCAGATTACTAATGTTCTTAGTCTTCATTTCCATTTAACTCCGTGCCAACTTTCCTCACAATCTTTTTCAAACGATAAACCTCCCTGTTTGAAAAGCACCCATCTGCTATTAGGCTTTGTCATGGCATTAGATCAGGGAAATATTCCTTTACAATCACACCTCTTTTTTTTTTTGTGGTATTAAGAAAACATTTATGTCATCAGCATCATAGCTTCTGCTTATACCTTCAGTCTGTGACAACACTGTACTTGAGTCAGACATTTCACTTCCACTTTCTGATCTTCAAACACTTCTTTTAAAACATCTTGCATTACTGACAAACTACGTTTTTTTCATTTTGTTGGTACATTGAACATCCTATTCTCTGCTTCTATGTCACATCATCTTCCCCGAT
The DNA here is from genome assembly GCF_025860055.1 of Xyrauchen texanus. NCBI lineage: Eukaryota > Metazoa > Chordata > Actinopteri > Cypriniformes > Catostomidae > Xyrauchen > Xyrauchen texanus. The sequence goes on from NC_068289.1 coordinate 17,846,128, forward strand.
GTTTTCTACATCACTGTTCAACAATCCAGTTTCTGCAGCTACAGAAGTTTCTGAAGTGTCCCTACCTTCATTAATTGGTTCAGTCAAGGTCAATCCGGCTTCCACAGGCCCCTCAACAGATGTTCCTTCCCCAGCAGGTTTATCCACGGTCGGCACTGCTTCAGCCAGACCAACCTCAGACGTTTTAACAGTAGTATCTTCAGTTGAACCACTATCCTTACTACCTCCAGCTGCATTCTTGTCAGGACATGAACGGATTAAGTGGCCCGATTTACCACATCCAAAGCACTTCATTTTGTCAGTAGTAACAAACACGACATATTCAAAATCGTCCACACGGAAATCACAATCACAGCAGCTTACTTATGCTGATGTAGTGAAGGGAAAAATACACACGGACTCCTCAAACATTACAGAGGTGAAACATCTTCTACATCTCATCTGTAGAATACTGGGGTAAGCCATCTGGACCACCAAAACACCTCACTTTATTCCACTATGACTTCTTTCACTATAAGCTCTTGGAATATTCAAGGCCTCTACTCCACAATCTCAGGGGCCAAGACTTTAAAACTGAGTTCCTGAAAAACATTTTTAACCAGGACATCATTATTCTGCAAGAAACATGGTGCAGATCAGACGTGGACAGTCACTGACCTTTAGGATACAGGGAAATATTTTTGCCATCACTTAAAACTGTAACGTAAAACGTGGACGAGACGCTGGTGGGGTCATAATTTGGTACAAAGAGACTTTAAAAAACAGCCCATCAATCATGAAAAAAGACTCATCACATGTTTGGCTTAAACTTAAAAAAGGCATCATAGACTGCGATAAGGACCTTTACATCTGTGCAGCCTACATACCTCCATCAGAGTCTCCATACTACAAGGACAATCATTTTGATCAGCTTCAGATGGAAACCAGCCAATTCCAGACTCAGGGGAATGTGATGTTATGTGAGGATCTAAATGCAAGGACAGGTTCAGAACCGGACACTATAGATACCCACGGGAATAACCACATACTGAAAGACAAACACATCTAACCCCCACCACTACAACATGGAACAATCCGGACAGTACAGTCAACAAAAATGGTAAGGAGTTATTGTGTCTCTGTCTATGCTTAATGGTAGGATCCGAGGGGACTCTTTATGTCGATTCACATACTGCTCAGCTCTGGGGCTAGTGTAGTCGACTATGGGGCTAGTGTAGTCGACTATGCCATTACAGACATGGACCCCTCCTACAAACGTGCATTCACTGTCAGACCACAGTCTACCTTATCAGACCACTGTCAAATTAATGTGTTCCTAAAGTCAATCCAACACCATAGAACAGACCAAGAGCCCAGCAACCTGTTCCAACTAAAACCAACATACAAATGGTCCGAAAAATATGAGTCCGAATTCCTTAGTGCAATTAGCTCCAAAGAAATGTCCAACCTAATCAATAGATTTCAAACAACACTGTTTATGGCTAACAAGATCGACGTAAATTCCGCAGTACAACAAATAAATGACATTTATCAAAGGTGCTCAAAGCAAATTTACTCCGCACAAACAAGAAAACTAAACTTAAAACCGGGGATGAAATAGAAAACAGAGCCACACAAATCTGAAACCAGACAAAACTATTGAGAAGCACTCAGGGGTTATAAAAATACAATACGAAACAAAAAGCAACAACTCCTAAACCACACTCTTAATGAAATTGAAGACTCAATTAATAATAATCAGTTCTGGGAAGAATGGAACAGTCTGAATAAACAACAGAGTCAGGACATAGCCATAAAAAACGGAGAATTATGGAAAGACTATTTTAAATTCAAAGAAATTTCTCCAGAAAATCTCACACCTGACCAGAAAAGTCAACTGGAATCTACAATAAAAAATAACCAAAACCCTTTAGACTATCAGATTAGCAGAGAAGAATTGGCAGATGCAGTTAAGAAACTAAAACCCAGAAAGGCATGTTTAGACAACATTAGAACAGAAATGCTGAAGCACAGTCCAGCAGTACTGCAGGAGGCCTTGTTAAAACTCTTCAATCTGGTTCTGCAGTCTGGCTACTTTCCTGACACCTGGAGTATGGGCTTAATACACCCATTATATAAGAGCGGAGACAAATTCGACCCCAATAACTACTGAGGCATTTGTGTGAGCAGCAATCTGGGGAAGACTTTCTGCTGTATCCTGAACGCCCGGAGACAGGCCTTCCTTACCAGGCACAATGTCTTGAGTAAGAGTCAGATTGGATTCCTACCAAACCACCGCACCACCGACCACATTCACACGCTACACACGATAGTCAACCAGCACGTGCATCAAAAAAGCAAAGGCAAGATTTATGCATGCTTTGTTGATTTAAAAAAAGCATTCGATTCCATCCGTCATGATGGTCTATATTATAAAATTCTACAATCCGGCATTGGGGTAAAACGTACGACACTATCAAATCTATGTATTCAGACAGGTGCGCAGTTAAAACTGGCAATAAAAGAACAGAATTTTTCACTCAAGGGCGAGGAGTGAGACAGGGCTGAAGTTTGAGTCCAACTCTGTTCAACATTTACATTAATGAGTTAGCAGGGCTACTGGAACAATCTGCAACACCCAGTCTTACTCTAAATCATTCTGAAGTTAAATTTCTTCTCTAACAGATGATCTGGTGCTGCTGTCAGCTACTGCACAAGGGCTACAGCAGCACCTGGACCTGCTGGAGAACTACTGTCAGAACTGGGCCCTGACAGTCAATCTGAAAAAAACTAAAATTTTCCAGAAAAAAGCTAGATTACAGGACACCAGATACACATTCACTCTGGGGAACACTGCAATAGAACACACCCGACACTACGACTACCTCGGTCTAAAAATTAGTGCTTCACAGGGTTTTGGTCTGGCAGTGAATGCACTAAAAGAAAAAGCTAGAAGAGCATTATATGCTATTAAGGGCAAATTTACCCAAGTTGACATTCCTGTAACAATCTGGTGTAAGATCTTTGATAATATTATAATGCCTGTTGCTCTGTACGGAAGTGAGGTTTGGGGTCCACTCTGTATGGCAGATTACTCGAGATGGGACAAACACCCCATAGAATCCCTGCATGCAGAATTCTGTAGAAACATTCTAAGGCCCGTTTCACACATACTCCGTTTGCAGTGCGTATGCGGTGCGTATATTTTTCCGTACCTATGTTAACAGGTTAGAGCTTTTACACTGCATGCGGATGCAGTCCGTCGATCCGTTCCAGTTGCGGTGCGTATACAGCAGTGCAGCGATGGTTTACGGACCGAGTCTATTTTTGCTGTGCTGCACCGCACTGAATTAAAGTGGCACTGTTCACATTAAAATAGACATAGATTGTCAAGAAACTGTAATAATTTCATCATATACACAATTACAGTTAATGTGTTCTACAGTTACTAAATTACAGGGTCAAGAAAAACAAAAAAGTATGATTATAGTCCCAAAAGATGCAAAATGCCATCATGTATGATTTTTTTACCCTAAAAAAAGAGAGTGAACCCAAATACATCTCATTCTTCTACTTATTAGCAACAGATATAGCGCGATAGCTTCTTCTGTCAACAACTCAAACTACATGTAAAACAAAGAATCACAATGATTAAAATTAATTGTCATACTGTTTCAATGCCTTAAACAATCTCAAAGTTAACGTTTGGATTTAAAATCAAAATTCCTTACATTTTTTATTTTGTGGCACACAGAAACTGCGGATTAGTAGCGCACTGCAAACGCAGCATATGTGAAAGCTAGGGCTGGGATAAACGATTATTTTTTAAACAATTAATCTAGCGATTATTTTTGATGCATCGATTAATCTAACGATTAATTTTTTCAGTCCGATTCGATTTCGATTCGATTATCTCCCCATTAATTGACTAATAGCAATTTATACATGTTGATTTACATATCTGAATGAAAAAACCATGAATTCCTTAACATTGCAAGTAATGCATTCTTAGTCAGAGGTAGCATTCAATAAAACCTTGAAAACACAGAGGCCTAGCTTAATGAAAAAAGTGCATCTTTTAATTCAACAACATATAGCAATACACTCTGCCACTCACCTTTTTCTTAAACTGAAAATTCTAAAATAAAATTCAAGTGACAGTGTACAGGAGCAAATAATGCATTCTGATGTCTAGCATTCATAAAAAAATAAAAAGGCCACCCTTTCTTAGAGCTACTGAAAGAACAAGTAACTATTTTAAACTGGGGGCTTTTCCAACAAAAAATAAATAATGAAAATAAACATTCAGAACTCAACAGAATACTGTGTGTGTGTGTGTGTGTGTGTGTGTGTGTGTGTGTGTCATTCAAGACAAAATAGTCATATATTGGAGTGGAGGAATGTGAGCATTTCAACATGCTCAGGAGTCAGGCTTGCCCTTTTTTTAGTAACAATGTTCCCAGCAACTGAGAAAAGCCTTTCAGATGGCGTTGATGTGGCAGGTATAGACAAATAGGATTTGGCTACTGCAGACAGGGCAGGGAACCTTATGGCATTATCCTTCCACCATGTAAGGGGGTTATTATCCCTTGGGATAGGGTTTTCCCCAAAATACAAAAACACCTCTTTCCTGACTGTCTCTCTGTCCCCATCACCATCCTCCTGGTCCATGTTTTCTTCACTGCCGTTTTCCCCCTCAGAACCTGTGCCCAACAAAGTGTCCAACAAAGAACAGGACCTCTTCTTTGGTGGGGAGCTTGCTGAGGCTTCCTGCCCCACAGCTGTCTGTAACAATCTCTGCTTCCTTCTGATATCAAGAGCAACAGTCTGTATTTGTACTTGTAGTTTGAGTGCATCATCTGCTGGAAGGAACTTCAATTTCCGAAAACGGGGATCAAGTGCAGCAGCAATGAGAGACACATTTTTCCCATCCTCTTGAAATACAAACACCTCCTGCCACCTTGACAATATCTCCTCTTCTGCTTTGCTCTGGAAAAAGGTCATGGCAGCAGAATCAAATGATTTATTTCGGGTGGATTTCAGGAGAACCTTCAGCAGGGGGGGGAGAACAGAGGCTGTGACATAAGATTGACCACTAAGGAAAACCGTGGCTTGCTCATAGGGCTTGAGCACCTTTTCCAGTTCCTCCAGAAGAATCCATTGATCGTTTTTCAGATCAAGATAGTGCTTTCCGCGCTGTGTGATTTCTGGATCTGATAGTATCGCAACCACTGGCCATCGCTGCTCTAAAAGACGTTCAATCATATAGTATGAACTGTTCCAACGGACTGCTACATCCTGTATCAATTTATGTTCAACTGTGCCCATCTGTTTTTGTTTTAGCTTCAGCTTAGTGGTAGCTGGCTCACTTTTCTTTATGCGTTTCACGAGGCACCGTGTAGCTGAGAGTGCCTTGTTAATCACAGGGTTGTCCATTGCATGGTTGACTACAAGTTGTAGTGTATGCCCAGCACAACGATGGGATACCACCCCAAATCTCTCTTCCAAGATTCTGAGAGCTGCCACAATGTTACGTGCATTGTCATGGACAACAGCAAGGACATTCTCAAACGAAATATCACATTTTTCTGCCACATTCTCCAGCCAGGAGGCAATGTTTTCTGCTGTGTGGCGTTCTTCAACTGGCAGTGTTGTCAAATTGAAGGAGACAAGATCCCAACTGTCATCAATAAAATGACAAGTTACCCCTAAGTAGGCTTCTGTGACCAGACTTGTCCAGGCATCAGTGCTAAGGGAGATTTTGGATGTGACATTTTAAGTTTGTTTTTAAGTTTCTCCACTGAAGTTTCGTACTTGTTCTCCATCAAAGTAGTGAAATGGCGCCTAGAGGGCACAGTGTAACCTGATTCAAAGGTGGTCAGCATTTCTTTGAATCCTTCGCCCTCAGCCACAGAAATAGGCCTCATGTCTTTAACAATCATTGATAAGACGCTCTCAGTAAGTATGGCAGCCTCCTGGGGGGTGCAGGGGGTTGTATTTTTCTTGCGAAAATAATTTTCCACACCATTCTTCTTATCCCTGAAAACAAAGTACACACACACACTAAAATAAATATAATAATAAACCAACAACAAAGAAACACAATATACGATTTTTCTATGTATCCACCTCAGCCTATAGGCTATGCCCATTGATAAAATATCAACAAGTAGGCTAATCAAATCCTATGTGTGTAACATAAACGTCACTTGCGCAGTCACGGCATGACAGTGAACACAATTACATGTAGGGACTATTACGGGCGCTAGAGATGTGACGGTGATAAAATTCTCCCACCGGTTAATCGACTTGTGACAACACCGGTAATACCGGTTTCATCGGGGGTGGGGGTGCATAAAATGTAAAAAAAAAAAAATGGATTGTAGGCTACCGTACTGACGTCTTTCCGCGGTTAAAACAACAGTCCTTCTGATGTAGGCTACATTCATGTTTAGCCTATTTGATGCTATAAATTAACCAAGGAAAAGCTGATCGGTTCACGAGCAGCTTTAACTGAGGCAATCTGTTACGACACATTAAAGAGCCACAAAATAGTAGGCCTATTTATGGTTTAATTTTCTTTGACTGACCAAATTTGAAAGTTGAGACTTTATTAAATGTTACCTGCTTGGTCCTGTCTGTCAGCGCGTTGTCAGTGTCCTCTATGTATTTTTCACGACATTCATAGCTATAAGCGCATTATTAATAGCTATAAGTGAAAACTTTAGGTGTCGACAACGTATTATAGCCTACTCCAACATCGAGCGCAAAGTGGGGAGTTGAAAAAAAAACTTACGGTTCTCTGTCATCTGCAGCTGCTCCCGGGTGGCGCCTCTTCAGGTGCTGGTGCATTGCCGTGGTTCTAGAATGAAACGCCATCTCTATTTTGCAAAGACGACATATCACATAATTTTTTCCTTTAAAATTAAAGAATTCCCACACTTTAGATGAACGAGTGCGTGCCGCCTTGCACTTCTGGTAGTCTGAGGAGGAGCCACTCGTTTTGCTTCTACTCTCCGGCGCCGCCATCTTTGTTTTGGGTCTGACGAATCGACGCGCATATTTTGCGTCAACGTATTTTTTGCGTCGACGTCATCGATTACATCGACGCGTTGTCCCAGCCCTAGTGAAAGCACTATAGCGCGTGCTGCTCCTGTACCGCATACGCACTGCACACGGAGTATGTGTGAAACGGGCGTAAGAGTTCAGAGAAGAACAACTACTAATGCATGCCGGGCCGAACTAGGCAGATACCCCCTTATTATACATATTGAAAAATGATCCCTCAAATTTTGGGGACACCTAAATTCAAGTTCCCCTAACACACTGCAACATGAAGCCCTTAAAACACAAGAGCTGAAGCCTAAAACCAGTCCCCTTTGTCAGCTGGCTCTGAAACTCACAAACCCACTAACAAACACCAGTTTCAGACCAGCACTGCTGAACAAAACCAGATCAGAATAAACCAAATCATAAAAAAAAAAAAGCAAAAATTCATATTTGGACCATTGGGAAAATGAAAGTAAAAACCAAAGCAAACTGGAATGTTATCGGACCCTAAACAGAACATATAATCTGGCAGAATATCTGCACACTGTAAGAGATCCAAAACAGAGACGGATCCTCACCAAATACAGACTCAGTGATCACAGTCTGGCCACAGAAAAAGCCCGACACAGACAAACATGGCTTCCCAAGGAAGAACGAGTCTGTGCTCACTCCACAAACTCTCAAACCTCATGCCACAGTTTTCCAGTTTGGCACAAACCGATCAGATGCTGGTGTTACTGGTGGAGGACCATCATGCATCAGTTGCAGCTAAATTCATTTTTGAGCTGCACACCCTCAGAAACCAATTACTGCCTTAATGTACTTCATTCACAGTACTTTTATTTTCTTATCTTCATAATGTCCTGTTAAATGCACATTTTATTTTATATTGTATAGTGTATATTGTTATTATAGTTTTTATTTGATTCATTACCTGGCACCTTATTTTAATTATATCTTATTATTATTTGTCTTGTCATTACCTGTTTTGTGTATGCTTTGGCAATATTTTATGTAAACACAATCATGCCAATAAAAGTACTTTTAAATTGAATTGAAATTGAGAGAGAGAGACTTTTTGAATTTTTAACCCTCCTTTATGACAAAAAATATCAAGGTTTAATTAAACCTCACATAGTTAATAAAAATACAAACATACAATAATAAATAGCACAAAAACCAAAACGAAGAAAGAAAAACAATAGCTCAAATTAAATATAAATTTGCAAAGCACCATCAAAATCAGATTCACATATGCACTGGTTTACTCCCCAAATATAATTGAAAGTCTCCAGGTCTTTAACCAAGTTATAGTATGCATTATTCCACCTTTAATCTAGTTTTAATTAAACCTTTTAAAATTAACATTGCATCAGCGGACCCAGCATTATTTATTTTGCTTTTACGTGAAATCCAAATTCCCATCTTTGCTTGCCCAAACAAAAAATTAAGCAAAACGTAGATCTGCTTTCTGTTTCTGCTATACTTTGGTCCATAGATAAATAACATAGGTGAAAACACTTCTCCCAAAACTGTACACCATTCTTCCAATTGAGAAAGTAAAGGCACAAGCCTCCCACATTGGAAGAATAAATGAAAGACAGTTTCAGTCATCCCACAAAAAGGACATCCCTCCTGAACCTGGGGATCGAGGTGTGCTCTGTATCCGTTTGTAGCTATTAACCCATGCACAACTCTCCACTAAAGGTCTCCAGTCCTTTTTTCAATGGGAGGCTTGTACAAGGCCCTCCAGCAACCCTTCGGGGAAGAGCCTGATCCAAATAGCTCTTGCCATTTTGACTCTTTAACTCCTCCTAAAGAATGAGTGTGAAACTTTTACACATGTAACGTACAGTGCTTTCTTCTCAGTTTTACTGAAACAGTCCAATAAAGGTATCTTGAAGGTCAACAAAGATCCCTCCTTTTCTTCAAAAATACCCACAGATGGAATTATTCTTAGTTCAGGAAAAATTAAATCCATATCTTCATTAGTTGCTTCCAATCTGCGTTTAAATTCCGTTGATAGGCTCTCAAGGATTTCATTTAACAGTCTTTGTGTCCAACGAGTTGATCTTATTCCAATCTTGGAAGCTACCATTTCAGGAGACATCCATCCATCTGAAGTTATTAAGTGTCCAATCTTTACAACTCCTGCAGCCTTTAGAAGATTCCTCATCGATGGTGATTTTAAAATCACTGAGTCCACTATAGAGTTGTGCATTAGAGGTTCTTCCCTTGACCAGAGACCTCCCTCCATCCTTTATGCCTCTCAAGATATTAAAGGTCCTCCAGGCTTTGAACACTGAATGGTAAAAGGAAGTTAGTCCAGTCAGATCAACATTTTGAAAGTCCAGGAGAAACAAATGTTTATCCAGCCCCATCCAGCCCCATCCCTCCTGCTCTTTTAAGGCTTACATCCAGCTTACATCCACTCCGTAGAGATATATTTTTACTGTCTGTAGTCTAAAAGTCTTAATGCTGCTTTTTATATCCACCAGTCCTTGTCCACCTTCTTGTCTGGGTAGAAACAAAAGTGATGCTTTTATCCAGTGGTTACTGGACCAAAAAAAGTCTGTTAAGCGTTTTTGGATTTTTTTCAACCAAATCTTCAGGAGGTTCCAGAATGTTCATTTTGTGCCATAGCGTTGAGGCTACAAGGTTGTTGCAGACCAGGACTCTTCCCCTATAGGATAACTGTGGTAGCAACCAATTCCAGCAAGACAACCGAGCACACACCTTCTCCACCAGGCCCTCCCAATTCTGTCTCTTGTAATCCTCCCTTCCTAAAAACACCCCCAAATATTTTATCCCAGATTTTCCCCATTTTAAATTACTTGGGAGAGCTGGAGTATTGTGGTCTAACCCACACCACAATGCATCACTTTTTGCCCAGTTAACTTTTGCAGATGAAGCTTTACCATAGCTTAATAAAATCTCTTTTAAAACCTGAACATCTTTAACATCCCTTAAAACAACAGTAATATCATCAGCATAGGCTGAAACCTTTACATACTCATTAAAAATAGCACCTTTTACCTCCAAACCAATTAAACTCTCTCTTAATTTACATAGAAGAGGTTCTATAGCTAAACTATAAAGCTGACCAGAAAGTGGGCATCCTTGTCTTATACCCCTCTGTACCTTTACAGGGACACTCAAACCTCCTGCTATTTTTACCATACTGCATTATTGTACAACAACTTTATCATTTTTCTAAATTTCTCTCCAAACCCAAAAGCTTCTAATACTTTAAAATGATATTGATGATCAACACGATCAAAAGCTTTCTCCTGATCAAGTGATAGTATTCCTACATCAATATTATTACATTATTACAATTGCCAAAGGTTTCCAGTTCTTTAACATGGTAAGATCACCTTTTTTTGGAAGCAATGTTAAAACAGCCCGTTGGCAGCTCTTGGGTAGAATACAAATACGATTACATTCCTTAAGCACCTCAAATAAATCAGATCCAAGTATTGTCCAGAAATGTTTATAAAATTCACCAGGAAGTCCATCTATGCCTGGGGTACGACCCGACGAAAGACCCGTTATGGCATCACTTAATTCCACAAAGGTTAATCCAGACTCCAATGCTTGTTTATCTTCTTCATTTAGACAAGGAAGATCTTGTAGAAATCAATTTTGTATCAGAATGTCTATGTCCTCAGGTGAGTATAAATGTGAATAAAAATTCACTGCTTTTCTGCGCATTTCCACAGGCTCAAATGTACATTGTCATCCTTCAGGTTATGCATTTGGTTAACTTGTACACTCTTGCGTTCTAGATTGAAAAAAAAAGAGAGGTGGGACTGTCCATATCCTTTATAGATAAGAATCTATTTCTCACAAGAGCTCCTTTAACCTTTTCATTTAAAATAGAGCTTAATTTTAATTTCTTCTCAGACCACTCATGCACACTGGAAGAAAGATCTCCTATCATGTTTTTCTCAATGGCAAGGATTTCCTTTTCAAGCCATTCCAGGGACTGTTTCAAACAAAAATTAGAGTGAGATGTATACTGCTGTCAAAAATCCCTTATGTGAGCTTTTCCAATTTCCCACCAAAAAATAACATTATCAAATCTTGTTTTTTCTTTTCTCCATGTCTCCCAAAAGTGTTTAAAAGAATCACAAAAAACCTTGTCTTGTAGCAATTTGACGTTAAAATGCCAGTAAACACTTCTATTTTTCTTAGAGTTCAAGTTACAATCAATAGTGATTAATTTGTGATCAGTGAAAGATGTGGGGACAATAGCTGCATTAAAAATTCTACTTTTCATACTATTTGATAAGTACAGTCTGTCTAGTCGTGCTGCTGAAATCCTCCCATCACTAACCTTTACCCATGTATATTGCTTAACAGAAGGATTATTTTCTCTCCATATATCAGTAAGATTAGAAGTTTTAATGTACTGCAGATGACTGAAAATGGGGTTCTTCTCCATTTCTATCAAGCAAAGCATTAATTGTACAATTCCAATCCCCAGCTAAGATAGTAAAAAAATTACCTTTCTGCTTTCTAAAAAACCTTTTAATTTATCAAAAATAATTATTCTCTCAGCTCCTATGTTAAGTGCATATACACTCACAAACATAAAAACAAGACCATTTAAATCAACCTTAACTGCTAAACATCTTCCTGGTTCAATTTCACTTTTTTCCAAAACTTTTGCTTTTATAGAAGGAGAAAAATGAATAGCAGTTCCTGCACTCAGATTAGTACCATGTATGAGCACACATTCATTCCTCCACCACAATCGCCAGTCAACCTCATTGTTTGCATCACTATGAGTCTCTTGTAAGAAAATAACATCTAATTTCTTTAACTTAATAAAATTAATCACTGTATCAGCATTACTCTTATCCCTCATCCCACTGACATTTAAGGATCCCACACGTAGGGTTTCCATAAGAAAGAAGAAGATTAGAAAAAAAACAATCAGACAGAGATGTGTATTAGCCATAGCGATTAGTTATATTTTCCTCTTTTTGTTTTCCCTTTACCTTTCTCAAACCTTAACCTAAAACGTTTCTGTTCTGATAACTCATCATTACTGCAATTTTTCCTTGCCCACATTACAGATGAGATAAACTTTTCCAAATCTGGGAAAAAAAAAATCACTCACTTCTATGCTTTTACCTTTTGTCTCATCCAGAAAAGCATTAATTTGTCCCACAGTGTACAAATCTTCTGTATCTACTTTTGATATTTCTGACCCTTCAGACCAATTTCCATCATCTTTCATACTATCATCTGTACACTGAGATAGCCCATCTATATCATCTACCGAGCATTTCTCAGCTATTTCTATAACACTCTGAGATACAAACTCATTTTCTTTTACTTCCTCAACATCATCATTTATGACAAGCACAGAACTGCATTCAGCCTGATGCTCACTTCTCTCCACATCCATACCAGCATCGCTTTTACTCACCTCATTGTGCCCGTAAGACCTCCTCCAACGGCCTTTTGTTTGGTGCTTAGGTACTTGTTTGTCCTGTGTTTTTGCCGTAGCTATTATCCTCGGTATCATTATGATGAACTGATCCAGTTTCAGTAACATTAACAGGCAGCTGCTGCTCAACATCCGCTTTTTTATTAGGACAGGAGAAACGTTTATGGCCTATATTTCCACATTCAAAGCACTTTAGATTATCTGTACTTGCATACAGCATGATATATCTCCATGACTTACACGAAACGAGATCTCTAATGTGCGCTCTGTTGAAGTCAGAAACATTAACACTTGTCTCCTTAACGACAAAACGTGTTTGAGATCAGCATTTTTACATCCCAATGGGATATTCCTAACAGGACTTGCGACTTTACCGTATCGGGTTAACTCTTTAACAATCGCGTCATTTGAGATAAAAGGCGGTAGGCCTACGTTGGAAACACTGACTTTAGTTGCCGGAGCCATTAAAGGAGTAACGGGCACAAAGGTTTCCTTAATCCATAATCCATTCTCACTCATCTGATTAACTAGGCTAACTGCTCTGTTTTTAAAAACACGACAACAGCTTTGTTCATACGCGATGCTGAGAGAATATTGTCGAAACCTATAATTCCTCCCACCACCACGAGAACATCCTCCACGCTCACGCCAATATCAGGCACACACCTGCAACCATTACGCATCGACAGGTGCGAGACTCCCTGCCTAACTTCAGACGCCATACCGACACGCGACAAAAAGCCGCGAGCGGCTTTAATACTTAGTGAACTTAAACCAAAAGAAAAATCACCAGAAAAAAGGGAGAAGAGAAATAGGAAAACACTTTCAAAATACTCAAAATCCAACCTCGCTCTAACCAGCACGCTCACTCACCCTACCACACTCGCACATGCGCAGAGAGAGATAACGAGAACGGGGTGGTGTGCGCAAAGTCACATCGACTTCATTCACTTTTACTAGCTCTTGTGGAGGCGTGAAGTCTTCCGATAGACCGTGTTATAAGAACTTTTGCCCGGCTGGGTCAGAAACATTTGCGTAACATTTGAGTGCTGCGACTCCGACTGCGCATACGGACTAGAACAACATCCTCCCTAACAAACGAGGTATGCCTCATATTCTGTTGCAGTTATGGATACAATAACTTTTTTCTTCTTCTTTGCTTTAGGCCCATTATATAACAATGTGTAAATCGCTAACATTGTGAACCGTTATTTGTAAGTCAACGGTCGCTATAAAGACACACTATGATCGTGCATTATTCATTACGCTCATAAGATTCTTCATTGGACTTTTTTGTACGTTTTCTAGTGAACTATAAGCATTACTTTGTGGAAGTTTAAAAGGTTTTCCATTGACATTTGGGCTGTACTTTGTTTTAACTTAAACATATTTTTAAGAATGGCAAAAAATGCCCTTATTCGTTTTTGGATACTGTGAAGAAGTGACATATACAGACAGTATAATTTAAAATGTTACTCAACACACTATAACTTTAACATGCGATGACATCTCAGTATTGAACAACTGTTGTATGTACAGAAATTGAATAAACGTACTCCCCATTATACTCACTCATTAGGATCATAAAGTAATTTGGAAGCACACATGGAAAGATCTTGCAGTGATACATTCTTGATGAGTGAGAGGGTTGAGAGTTTGTGACAGAGCTCAATTATAAAATACCTCTTTGCACATGCTGGCAAAACGAACTGACCACAGAAACCAGAACACAGGAATGATTTTTTTAAGAAACAAAAGTATGTGTTTTTGTGTGTGGAAGGGCCAGGCCCAGTTTGTATCCTTTCTTATCATTCCTGCCCCCTCTCTCTCTCTCTCTCTCTCTCTCTCCCCTAACTCTCTCTCTCTCTCTCTCTCTCTCTCTCTCATTCCAGTTCTACTCCTTGAACAAAAACAAGAAAACACCCAGGAGGAATATCATAAATCTTTGTTTTAAAATCAACCCAGGAATATTTTGCAGAACAGTATTTGCAATCTGCTCCACCCTGTAAGGTAATCCATTCTGTAACTTTAAAATGTCTTTCACATCAAGTTGGTATTTGTCCGTGACAGTAGTTGCCCAGATCCAATCTTGGCCAACTTAAATAAACAAGATAAAATATAATTATAATATCAGGTTCAATATTTTCCTTTACTAGACACAAAGTAGATACTTTGTAATGAGTCTTACACAACAATTGTGTAGCAACTGCATATTTTAAATCTCAGCAATGTTTAATGTATTTCTTAGTGGGTGAGGAGCTTTCAACAGATATTAAACTCAATTTCAGATATTGTGTACATTGTTTGACATTATTAACTTAGACAAAGTTTTGTTGTTGTTGTTGTTATTTTGCTGTGGTAGACTGTACATCTCTTTGAAAAAAACAGAAATTATATGCAGAATTGATATAGCACTGTTATGTGGTCAAAACCTGGAACTTATTCAAAGCTTTGTGTTTACTGAAAAATAATTGCACATCTTAAAACGCCTTTCAACCAATCAGAATTAAGCATTCAAAAGGTCCCGTGGTATTAGAGGGAATATTTACCCCCTGCATTTGATTTTCAGTGGCATTTTTACCTTTAAGGGGGCAATTTTTCAAACTATATAACAATATAATGTGTATCATCCTTTTATGTTAAATACTTCCATTTATTAACATTAACAAGGGGTAAAATGCATAACTAGGCCTAGAATAGAATATTTAGAACTAGATTTGCCTCAGAACTGATTTTTGATGTACCTAATTTTTCAGGTATCTGCAGATACCAAGTACAGATATGAGCAGTTTTGTATTTGTTGCCATTCTATTTTCAGTAATTAAAAATAACAAGTCAGGACATTATACCAGGGTGTAGCTTATCTTTATTGTTATTCATGCTTTAACTTTTAGTTTATGCATATTGTTCTGGGCAAGTGATCTTAGACCATTTCAGATTCTTCATTGGTTTTCTTTCTTTCTTACCTTGCTTTTTTTATTTGTCAAAATTATGGAAAACATTTTAAATTATCCACTGAAAAAAATCATGGATGACTGAAAAGCACTTGGAAAAGTGATGCACTTTCCTTCTGTGCTTGACCCCTAAAAAAATAAACATTTTATAGTATTATTTAAGATAAATAATATTTCCCGTTGTCTTAATGGGTCAATTTTGACCTATATGGGAAGAACCAGTTGCAGCCTTTCACCTTCAGACTTTCTGGATGTGATATAGCTTTAAATAGTTTTTGTACATTTATGAATCAAATATGACCTTAAAGGTGCACTAAGTAATTGTTTCCTCATTGAAAAAAATTGTCCTCTTAAATACATGAATTGTAAATTTGCAATATAGGTAGGAAAACATGATCACTCACATTAAAATTGAGACTCCAGTCATATCAGTAAACTTATAAAAGCGGTTTTATTCTACATGGACAGGGTCCACACATGGGGGCGGCCATTTTAGAATCACATGACAAGCCGAATACTACTCACTTAATCTAAGTACCCGTCCTGTTATTTGACACTTTCACTCATTGATTAAAGTAATCATGAGTAATCATACTACATTTCTACAATGATATCTGAAACGGAAAACTATTGATTTTATATGATGCTACATCCAATCTGCTAAGTCCAAGATGACACAAAGAAAAAATTTACTGAGTGCACCTTAAAACTATAGTTTTAAACAGATAATATGTTAGTAAATAAGTTTGCTAACATTATTTTAGAAGATAGGGTATAATGGGGCTTAAGGCCTATTGGATGTTATTTAAAAATGAAACAGAAAAAAATAAAAACACTACCGGACAACCAAACTGGCCCGGTTGCTAGGGAGGGTAGAGTCACCTGGGGTAACCTCCTCATGGTTGCTATAATGTGGTTCGCTCTCCATGGGGCGCATGGATGCCGTGAAGAATTGCATGAAGCCTCCACACATGCTATGTCTCCGTGGTAACGTGCTCAACAAGTCACATGATAAGATGCGTGGATTGACAGTCTCAGACGCAGAGGCGACTGAGATTCATCTTCTGCCACCTAGACTGAGGCGTGTCACTACGCCACCACGAGGATTTAGAGCGCATTGAGAATTGGGCATTCCAAATTGAGGAGAAAAGATGAAAAAAAAAGAAAAGAATGTCATATAAGTTTATAACAACACAGGTGTGAGTAAACAATGACAACATTTTAATTTTTAGGTGAGCCAATCCTTCAAGACAACAGGAAGGTTAAACAAAAGTCTTCTCTATTTTTTGCTGTCTAGAAGAAACCATCAAGATTTAGGAAACAAGATCAAGATGAAAGAGATTAAAGAGATCTCATTTGTGATTTTTTTTTTTCCATTTGCCTGTAGGATGATGACCCAAGAGAACATGGACTATGATAATGACACTTATGAATACATGGAATATGGGTATTTGGAGGATTCAAAAGCTGAAGGTTATACTCAGAGAGAAGCTCTTCACATTGTATCAGTGATCATTTACAGTCTGGCATTTACTCTGGGTGTAATTGGGAATGGAATGGTTATCTGGTTGACAGCATTCAAAAGCAAAAGAACTGTGAACAGCATTTGGCTACAGAATCTGGCCATTGCCGACTTTGTGTTTGTGCTTTTCTTGCCATTCTCCATCGACTATGTGCTCCGAGATTTTCATTGGCTCTTCGGCAAGCCATTGTGCAAGCTAAACTCCTTTGTCTGCACCATGAACATGTATGCCAGCGTGCTCTTTCTGACTGTCTTGAGTCTGGATCGCTATGTCTCACTGGTCCACCTGAACTGGTCGGAAAAGTACCGCACCATATGGCGGGCCTGGTGGCTGTGTGCAGTGATTTGGATCACTTCCTGCTGTTTAAGCTGTCCGACCCTGATATTCCGAGATACAATTCAACATAATGGGAAGATTGTGTGTTTTAATAACTTCCATGACGAGAGCAGCCGCATTGTGGCAATAAGACACATTGCCATGGTATCACTGCGCACCGCCGTGGGCTTCCTCCTTCCATTCTGCACCATCACTGTTAGCGGCATATTATTATCTTTGAAGATGCGGCAGTCAAACTCTGTACGTCTGTCCAGCTTCTCCAGAATGGTTTCTGCAGTAATCCTTGCCTTCTTCTTGTGCTGGGTGCCATTTCACACATTTAGCCTAATGGAATTGACTATGCATCATACCACCTACCTGCACTCAGTGCTCATTGTGGGGTTTCCCCTTGCCACTAGCCTCGCCTTCTTCAATAGCTGTGTGAACCCAATCCTATATGTACTGCTAACCAAGAAAGTACGGAAACTTGTGAAGAGGTCGTGTTTGAACTTTACCAAGAGCTCACTAAGAGAGCTGAGTCGGTCCATATCTGCAACTGAATTAGACTCAGCACTGCCCAGCTGCTCTCCAGAAGATCCCACTGCTAACTCATCTGTCTGATAAGATCAGTAGTTTGCAAAACTACACTGCATGGTTAGAAATATGTTGACACCCCCTTCTAATTTCAGGCCCCTTCATTTCAATAAAGGCAAATCTTTATACTAGCCATACAATGATATTCTAGAGCAGTGTTTCCAATTCATGGTCCTGGAGTATCCCCAACAATAAACTTTATGACCCTGTTCACACCTGGTATTAAAATGCATTTTGGGCAATCTGATTACATATGGTCAGGTGTGACATCGCTGTTTATACCAGGACCACTTGTGATCGAATTTTAAGAGGAGGGCCTCTGATATCAAGGTGACATGAAACTATGTCATTGTGTTGCTGCATTATAATAAACCGTGAAAAAGTCAGAAAAGACAAGGAAAGCACAAACAAAACCAGCTCACCGTTTCTCCCAGATGAAGATGAAATGTAATCTAAGTACAATGCACTATATTGAACAGAATTGACCATAGTTTTAGTGTTATTTGAGCTTCAGCTGAGCAGTCGCTGTATTAAAGACATTATCGTGCATTTTTATTTTAGACATTAAATCATAGTTTTATTTTGAATGTTAATTTACATAAAAAAAGAAATAAATATACAAAGGAGAGTATTTTTAATCTGCTTCTAAAAACATAAATATTTAAAAGACTGTTTCCATTTCATGCATATTATGGAGGACAGATGAGACAGCCCTAAAAATGCCCAACTCCATACTCAGTGCCCTTACTACTGAACTTGGGAGCTGATTGACCACCCTATGGAAAGGATCCATTTAGGTCTAATGCTGCATTCCATTCAAATCAGATGTGGGATATTCCTACTTGATATCTCCGATCATCGACCATAAAAGCATTCCATTGCCCAATGTTTGGAAGATGACCTATAAGGAAACAAAATTACAATGGTCCAGTTAGCTTAGCAGGGATGTCTCCTAGCAACCCAATTGACAAACAATTCTGCAACATTACTGTACGACCATCAAAAGAGAGTATTATTTAACATGTTTTGAACGCATGTCTCTACAAACGTTTGTTAAACAAGCTTTAATATCATGTTATGAATCAGAGGGGTTACCAGGATATCATGTTTGGGGGGGCATTTGGCTTGTTTGGGGGGGCAACATAAACTATTGAAAAAATCGGTGCAAAATTAAGCTATACTACACACAATCTGTTTTAGTGCATATCTTTTTCTAAGCCAGGAACCCAGAGATAGGCACATGGCCCCTATTAGACTATAGGGCTTAAACTGGATTTTTGTTGTGCCAGACCTCACTCATCTGCTAGCGATGGAAAAATATGCACAAAACAATCCACTTTTAAATTGTAATTTATCATCAGATGCAGAGGCGTTTCCAGCATTGAAGGACATCCGGGGCTTAGCCCAGACAATTTTATTTTCACACTAGCAACCACTTCCCTGTAGTCCAAAGCTGGTGAGAGGGTATTCTTTGAGTTTTGCTCTGGCTGGGCCTGTTTCTACAGTTCCTAAATCTTCCACTGTAGTACTATCCTCAACATCCTCTCTCCTCCCTGAATCATCTGTGATGCAAAAGAACAGATACAGCACATAACTTATTGCAAATCAGCTTCAAACAACTAATTCATCAAGTGCTACATATGTCAAATTGTGGACCAATACCATTGAAGAAAATGTATTGGGAAGAGCAGATCAGTGGGATTGCCCTAATATCTATCATGATTCTTGAATTTTCATGTACATTAACAGAAAGTCATCACAAAAGAGTTATATTATAGTGAGTAAAGTGAGGTAAAAAAAAAAAATATTGAATATAAATAATTAATATTTTTTGACATAAATAGTCAAAATGATGTATAAGATCCTAAGTTAAAGCAATACATGAATGACTTTAGTCTAAGTTCAATGACACACTATGGCATCAAACTGTATATAATTCTCATCATCTCTGTGATAATAATTCATCTGTCAAAATCCTTTCATTAGGATCATTGAGATAAACAATGTTTCACTTTTAACTTTCTCTAAAGTAAAGTGACTTATTCATTGTTACCAGTTTCCATGCCTGATTCTGGCACAGCTGCTGCTGCTGCTCCTCAGTAGTGGTGGGAAGTTCGGATCATTTTACTGACTCGGATCTTTGAGTCTCGTTCAGCAAAATGAACGAATCTTTTTTCGAGTCATTTCGTTCATTTCAGCAGAATATAATTAAATGTCATGTTAAATAGCCCAAAACATCAAGTAGTCTACTTACGAAAATGTTGATTCAATTTGAAATAAATAAATAAAAATAAACTATAGGGTAATGCAGCCAAAGCCAATTTATAAGAAACCGAAATGTTAATTTATTAATTGGGTCTTAAGTTTAAGCTATTGCAGTTAGTTCACCTCACCTCCTTTTTCTCCGCCTCTTGTGTCATCGGGTTCGAACTTCAAAACGTTAAAAATACTTAGTTGTCGATGTCGACTCGTCAGTGTCTGTGTGTGGGCCGTGTGGTGTGACACAGCAGCCAATGCACTCACTGACTGCATGCACATGCAGCATACCGTCCGGATCCGGAAAGATAAATGATTAGTTCAAGTCTCGACTCTCGAGTCTTCGGGTTTGGGTTCGGCCGGGTCCGAGTCTTTCGTTCTTCCTGTCAGTCCCATAGAGACTATGCTGTCAGTACCGGAAAGAGAAATGATTAGTTCGTCTCTTCGGTTCGAGTCGTTCGTTCTTCAAGTCAGACTCACAAACCCATAGCACAGCACTAATGGACAGGGACAATAATAAGATGGACCTTTTTTATTTTTCAGATGATGTTTATTGTACATATATTTTGATAATTGTATGTTAATTCCCAACATATAAAACAATGTACATTCAGACGCAGTCAATAATACGAATCTAATGTTTTATTTGATGCGAGATACCAGCTGTCACGTGACAAAAGAACGAAGGACTCAGACGCGAAAGATGAACTAATCATTTCTGTCTCTGCATAGTGCTATGGGTTTGTGAGTCTGACTTGAAGAACGAATCGACTCGAAACCGAAGAGACGAACTAATCATTTCTCTTTCCGGTACTGACAGCATAGTCTCTATGGGACTGACAGGAAGAACGAAAGACTCGGACCCGGCCGAACCCGAAGACTCGCGAAAGATGAACTAATCATTTATGACTTCATGTACCTTATGCGATGTTGCGCGCATGCGCGGTCAACACAAAATGAATGAATCACTCTCTGAGACAACTCGGTAGTCCCGAGTCATATTAAAGATTCGTTCAAAATGAACGAATCGTTCATGAACGACACATCACTACTCCTCAGTCTGTAGCTCATCTTTGCTACACTCTACAAAACCATTTAATCAAATCAAAGTGTATATTTCCTACATACTAATATCACAAAACAAGTCACACATACATTTTATGTTAATGCTTATTGGTTATCCTTAGCGAAAACAACACCTGATAAACAAGAAAAGTACGCTCTGACTGCGTTAACTCTGAGCTACCAAGCTGCGTCAATTTAAACAAGGAGGTTAGAGTCTACAACTCTTGAGGTTTAGCCTACTGTGGGTGAAAGCCAGCTAGATGATGATCTTAAGACTTTAAGGACAAAAACAAATGTGAATTCTTACCCACTGACTTCTTTCGGAAAAATCCCCAAAGCCTCATTTGCTTAATTTTTGCTGTCTTTCCTGCTAATTGCCGTTAACTCGCCACTAAGTAACGTTAGTTGATGTCAACGACTGTGCAAGCTCCTCCTCTACCTTTTGCATATTCAACAGAGAGGAAGAAACGGAGTCGCCCATAGGCTACCAACAGCAAAGGAACTTATTCTATAGGCTAGATTATGCCTATGTCTATTTTTACAGGCTGTATGCAGTATGTGCAAAGCCAAAGCACAATGAAATAAGGCAACTTATGATTTCGGGGTTTACATAGGCTTTTGTCCGGTTTCATATTTGTCAGTCAACTATTCAAAATACGTTCGGGGCTACACTCAAAACAACAGATGGACAGATTATTTCTCAAATTCTAAGGGGAGGCAGTGCTTATCCTAAGGGAGGCACTGCCTCCCCCAGCCTCCCCCTAGACACGCCCCTGTTATGAATGAACTTTGACTCATTTATCGATGATATCTCCCTGGTTGCAGATAGGTTTGTTTGACTTCAGGCACATCTCGTTAAAATCAGATAAAAAAAAAATTCCACACAAGTTTCAAAGTTGGAATTCTGACATCAAGTGGCGTTCCGTTGCACTTTTCCTAGAAGGAATTTGGAAAAACTGACTTTCCAAATTTAATGGAATGCAGCATGAGGTATTTAAGCACACAACAAGCAAAATATATGAAATACATGTAGCCTTTGGGGTTCTTCAGAACCAGGATTGGGAAACATTGTTTGAGAATTGTGTGCTTCTAAAACAATGCAGTAACTGTTTAGTAAGGGCATTTTTCTGCTCCAACGTGACAGTGCATCTGTACACAAAACAAGGCCTTTAAAGAAATTATTTACCGAGTCCAGGCCCCAATCACTCAACTCTAGTGCCTGACCACAATGAGCCCATTTGCATGCAAAGCAATATGTTGATATCTACCAGAAATCTGTTTATTCCAAAAACAATCAGACAACAAAAGATAAGCGCTTTTACGTGACACTTGAAATCATCAGGTTATTCACTGTTTTTGACATCAAAACACTATAGTCATGTGCTCAACACGTGCATACATTGTAGGGATGGGCATTTTGGTCATTTTGTTTACTCGAGTACTCCAAATAATTACCCGTGGGGTGGGGGGGGGCATGCAGACCTGTACAAATACAGTATGTACATAGACTGTATGTCATACGTCTTTGGCTGCTACAAAAAGGTTACAATAATAAGCTTAGTAAGTGCGCACCACTGTTTCTGAACCATGTTTCTGCAAACCATGATGCCATAATCATCACGTTTTTAAAACGCAGTGTTAAGTTGAAAATAGTTTTGCAAACCATGCATTCTTTTACATTCAGTTGTGCCTCATCTAGATGTTTGAAAGAATGTGTTCGCTTCTCCAGAGTATAGAGTGCCATCTCTGCCTCAGACAGAATGTTACGCTGCACTCTGTTGGAGTTGTTGCTGTGATGATTCATGCTTCCGCTCTCCAATTTAACTCGTAATTTTAAACTTCATATTGGGAAAACCGTAATGGAACACCACTTTATGTTGGACTTACAACTCGTACAGAAATCTTCAGCTCTGATTTCGCTGAAATGCAGGTGTGTCAAGCAAGTATTTCGGCACAGAGGGAGATTTACAATCATTGATTAACATTCACTTTTATTAAATAATATACATTAATGGGTCAAAGTTTCTACATCATATGACAATAAAACCTGTTTAGCAAATGTGTGCAGAGACAGATGTTCTAAAGTGGATTCAACTTTCTTTTGATTATCGTAAACCTGTAGAACAAACATTAGCACCGCAGCATCATTTATCAGTTTGGTTGCTATGACACGTCTCTGTTGACAGTCAAGGTCAATCAAAAATTACTATGTAATCAATCTCAAAATTAAAAATAAGACTTATCAAGACTTTGATAAGTAGTGTACACAGTCCCGGATCTACGGGGTGCTAAGCACCCTCAAACGAACCTTAGAGCACCCTCAATTGCAGACCAGGGCAATATCGTGAACGTTTTTAATTAGATCACTCATTTATATGGCTTTTGGACCTTTCGCGCATTCACAAGCTTTTATTATGTGCAGGGTTGCCAGATAATATATGCAACACCCCAATCATTGATTTATTCGTGCACAAATTGGAAATATTTCACTTAATGCAATCTGTGATCCATACATGCGAGTGCATGCATTTTCTCTCCGCAAAAAAACAAACAATCATCAACTTTTCGCTCAATAGTGCACGGAGGGGACACGCGAGCAAACCCAAGTGAGAGAGGAATATATTTATTCTTTGTGTTATTTGTAAAATGCTGAAGTCCCTCGTTGTAGATATCTTAAATGTGAATTACTACTAGTCAAAATGCACAACAGATATCTGAAATTTGAGTTTTGACTAGTCAAAACATAATTACGGATTGTCAAATCTGAAAATTAAATGATAAAAGAGCCTGCCATAAATATTATGCTCAAAGAAAAGTGTGATGCAGCCACTCCGTGTCCATTCATGAGGCTGCCTGTGCTGTTTAGTGCCAAGTCTACAAGCAAACATTTTCATTGATAAACTTTAGTAAAAAAAATATGTTTTGTGTAATTTTAAAATGCTGAATGCGAATGTTACCCTGGCCGTAATCATTTATCAGTGTCATGCCTGTTTTATTCAGTGGTGTGCTGAATGGGGTGCCAAACAACCTAATTGACGAGACCCACATCATGACCCATGAGTGTGTACACAGGTTTATAATGTTCTGAGAATAAAACAAGTAAACGGGTCCACTTAATGGCCAACATTAAAATAAGCTTTTAGAATCTCTTTCCTGAATATTTTATTTTACTTTTAAACCAGACTCCTGATATAGAGTGTTGAATACTATATATATAATACTAAATGACCATTGCATTGAAGTATGGTAAAATAATAAATTAATAATTGTATATACATTTAATAATAAATAATACATTTATTCAGTTTTACTAACACATGATGCAATCGCAGAATGGTCCCATCAGTATACACTTCAGAAAATGTTGCATCATTCATTAAGTGCATGTCAGGGCTTAAAATGTAAAACTATGCAGAAATGTTATCTTTGTTCCATGTTCTACTTAATGGCTGATGTGGCCCCAGTACCAAAATAATTGCACACCCCTGCTCAAAAGAATATACTGTATAAGACTAATACTGTAAATTTGCAAGCAGATTTTCTTGAATACCAGCAAACACACACACATCTCTGCATTTTGTGAATGGTAAAAATGCTGCATCAAAACTTACAAACGTGTACGTTTATGTTTATGAATTTTGATGTCATTATCAGTGACACATCATGGGGTGAAAAAAACATGAAGCAATAAATGTTTTGTACATTAAAAAAAAAAAAACATTTCTTTACATTGTTTAAGTAGCATTTAAAAATGATTTAATCTATTTTTTTTTAAATTATGATACATCTCCACTTTATACAGAGCACCCCCACTGTTTTCTGGAGCACCCTCAGTGAATTTGATTTGGAACCGGGCCTGAGTGTACAGTTGTCAGGTAGTTGTAACTGAATTTCAAATTCAGTGAAAAGTCACATCAAGCATTGTAATTTTTGATCATCAATTTCATGATCGATCATTGCTGTCACTTCTGAGTACTCGACTCATGCCCATCCCTAGTATATTGAATAAGCCGGTTAGAACGTCAGTAAAGTTGTTAAGATGCAACATGAAATTCTAGCTGTTTTGATCAGTTTATTTATGACATTATCCCAATAAAGTAAAGCATTTTAAGGCGTGACCACAAATATTGTCGACTTATTAATGCATAATCAGTGTAAGAATGTGCATGTAACCATGCTTATTGATGCTCTTGTGTCTGCATGGGAGAAAATGTCCATAGGCAACAGTAAAAAACCTTCCCAGAAGAGTGGAAGCTGTTAAAGAAGTAAAGGGGGACCAACTCCATATTAATGCAGATGGTAATGTTCAATAATCATGTATAGGTGTGGTGTTCCATATTACTCAAGAAACTTTAGTAAATATGTATTTAATATGTCACCTATTTTATATATAGGACAATTTAATTAATTAAAAAGGGTTTATAGTATCTCTTGTAACCATTTAAAAGGGATTAAATGTACTTTTCTATATATAAACAAGTATTCCTTAAAATCTCTATAAACTATTGCTGACATAAAGTAATAAAGTAGTAAAAGTAACATACAATATTTTTTGCTGTGTTTGAAAGAATGTTGTTTAGAAAATGTTGTTTTACATATTTTGTCATTTTTATATAACTGAATTAATAAACTTAGTAACAAACTTCTCTTGTCTCAGACACTGTTTCATCACAACTAAAAACACATTATTGCTTTATCTCACTTAGCAATTCTGGTACCCACATTTTGCATAACTCAGCAGTCATACAAGCAAATTTTAGTGTCCTAGGATAGCTCCAATTGTTATCACATCTGTGGTATGATGATGAATTACGATGCAAAAGTTAAAAAAAAAACTACATCAAAGGAAGAGAAGATCCACAACACTGTGGTTGACCATGTGGCAGGGGCGGTTCTGGGGGTGGGTTCCAACCTGACCTTTGGAGTGGTAGAATGGTAAGTGGTATTCTCATTTTCAGTGACCCAACATCATAATAAATACACCAAACAAATTATATTTAAACAAAACATAAATGCATTATGACTACATAATATTTTGCAGGGTCAATTTTAATTTAAGTTAAATATTTTTTAAATATTTGCTTTGGTTCTTAAGAGATTGCCTAAAAAGTCCACACACTGTGCTAAAATGTCACTGGAGTCCAAGTGTTCAATGCATGTTCTGTCTTAAACATGCTCTAAATGTTTTACACATTCTTAAGATTGTAAATTGTATGCATAACTTACACTTTAATTTGATTAATTTATGAATGTATACTTGTACATCTCCAATGTTTTAGTGCTGATTGTAGAATTTTCAGACGGTGGACAAGCGCTAGTTAATGAAATTAACATTTAACAAAAGAGCATTTTTAGGCATAATTCTCCAGCTACAACAAGCATTGACCGTTAGAGTTCAATGTTTTATGCCTGTATGATATGGTCATATATTCTTTAACCTAATTGTGCTATGATATCATTGTAAAATTGTCGGCTCCAGAGAGTGTGGGTAGGAGAAACCGAATGTCAAACGAATAATGAGCCAACAACACCCAGAAATAAGGTACAAGTTCAGCGTTAGTTTCCAATCTTTGGACCTGCCAGCTCCAGTTTCAGTTCTACTTAATGTGGATTATACATGCTGATGTTAATGTAAGTTAATTTTATAGTGCAATTTCCCACGCTATTATCACAAAATCTGATCTTCTGCTTTATTGAATGCACCTGAGCCCAACTCATTAGAGAGATCACTCTTATTTGGCAAGCGTTCATTATAAATAAAAAACAAAATTTGTATGTGTATCTGTCAGGTTTTCATTTCTGGTACATACAGAAATGAAACACCTCTGTACACACCTCTGTTATTTATCATGAGGCATTTTTTCCACTGTCTTTAATTTAATATTTTGCACTGTGCTATGCCGAAAAATGACAAATATAGTATGAAGAAACAGCAGCTAGTGTTATACAGGGCCACACCGCACCTGCAATGGCAAATTTATTATGAATGCACTTAAAACACACAATTGGAACCCTTATAAACCACCCCACTAAAGCCCAAATAAAAGCCTTTCCTTATGATAAACGCTCTTATACACTAAACTCACCACATCACTGCACTTCAAAGTAATAATATACTGTATACAGATTAATATTGGTACTGCTGGGTACAGGTGCAAGAATAAAAAGCAAATGCGCCTCTCATCGGGAGAGAGAGAACAAAGCTACAGAGTTGATCCTGCTGCTTCTCTTGCAAACTAAATGCAAGGGAAGCACTAAATAGTTTACAGTGTATATAACAAACACAATGTCCTCTTTATGAACACCATTTATCAATCAAATACTTAACACGCAGTGCACCAATCACAAGGGAGAGGCACACATGTGCACACAATAGAAAATTGAATTTAAAATCAGCAACTGAATTCTCTAATAAGAGGCACACACCAAGCTTGCTCAAAAAGCAATGTGCATATACACTGACAGACATAATATTGATTAAAAAAAAACACATTAAAGCCATCTTATTGGTCACTTATAATTACAATGCATGCACATTTTTTAAACTCATAGTCATTGAGATATATACATGCATTTAAAAATTCACTTGTTACACTGGACAAAGAACTAGTGAATAAAAAAATGTGCTTAAAAATAATCTTAAAGGAAATTGTGGCCATTCACAAGACATGTACATCCTGATTATAGCTTACTGATTAAATTCTAACCTAAAATATTGATGTAGCCAATTACTAATTTTACCCAAAATTTTACTGCATTGGTCATTCTAAAGAACAGTATGGCAACATGGCTTAAAGTTTTTGGGTAAACCCAGAATGTTAGGGTGTACTAACTAATTCAGTGCTTCTCAGACGTTTTATAAAATCAGATAGAATCAGAACATTGAAGTACCACCTAGTCATCACCAATATTCATTCAAATATATTTTCAGCAGATATACATTTTTAGCGTATTCTTAAGGATTGAGAGCAACATAGCCTACACAATGCCATATTTGATTAATATCAATATTGCTGTAGTCAGCCCCCCTAAAATTATGCAGCTAGCATCAAGCATAAAAATATATGATTATGTGCATGTGATCTATGAAAACAGTAAGCTATCTGAAGTTCACTTTACTCTGATCATGCCCTTACCAGTAGTTAATTTTAAAACTTGTCAAACTAAGTATTTCCTTCTCTCTAGTCATAGGCGGACTCGGCCATAGGCGACATAGTGGCAATATTCATCACATAGCATTTCCTTGTGCACCGCTTTAAGACACACACTTTTCTGTCCCTCATCCGAGCAATCTTCCAGTGAAATCAAAAATTACCCAGTGTCTTTGAATTATTTAAATTCATAGACTTTAAGGAAGTCTGAGAATGTGTCAGATAAACAGAATGATATCTTGCCTCAATCGTATCTGTTTTTGCTGTTCTGTTTGCTGCATGGGAATAATATTGTGGTGTGCGCACAGACATCAGCGCATCCACACGCAACGAGACCTATTTACAAAAAAATAATTATAATAAAAAATGTGGGTAATCAATAAGATATATTACAATGATAATGATTAGATCGGATCATCGATGTTTGCAGTCTCCATTAATTGTGTGTGTCTGGAGCTTATCAAGTGTAACAATAATTAAGACACGACAACATCATATACACATTCCACTTCTTGAAATGTCTATGGTAATGTATCACACAATTCTCACATAATGATTCTCATGTATTTATTTATAGCCTAAACCTGACACAAATGTTAAATTCCTGACCTGAAGAGATGATTTCACGTCGGAGCTCGTTTATTTGTAATTTAAAGTTGACCACATTTATATCACATCAGCAAATAGACAGCATGCTAGAAGTTTGGGAGGAGAAACCTTCAAACAGTAAAAATGTAATTCAGTATGTTTTGGATCTTAGAGCAAACTCCACACTTGGGCTTGACTAACACAGGAGTATTTGCTCCAAGCTCAAGAATGCCAAAGCCGGCTTTGTGATAGGGGTGCTTGGCAATGGGAATTTGCACCGGGAGAATAGTGCTTGTATTACTCCCAACCTCAAGCTCGAGTGGGAGATCTCGATTGTGAGGTAAAATGAACAGATAGAGGTGACGCATGTGAAAAAAACATCTTAACCTCCTGAAAGTACGGAGGGAGGCAGTCCCTGTGACTTTGGCAGTTGTGGTTCTGGAGAGGTTAGCGCTCGGGCCGGAGGTGAACTTAAAATCATCTCACCCGGTCACTTGTGGAGACCACTTCTCACAATCTCAACTCACAGAAGTTGATAAATTGCAGAAAGAATTGGCAGATGTGTTCTCACCTCGAGGTACCTCCAAAATAAAGTTAAGATTTTAGTCTGTCCATTTCCCTGAGGCTATCCACGAGCTTGTCCGGTTCCCAGAGGCTGTCGACAAGCCTGGTAGATTGACCGGTAGATCGAGAGCTTTGCCTTCCGGCTTAGCTCTCTTTTCGTAACAACGGTGCGATAGAGCGAGTGCAATACCGCCCCCACTGCCCCGATTCTCCGGCCAACCTCCCGCTCCATTGTCCCCTCACTCGTGTACAAGACCCCGCGGTACTTGAACTCCTTCACTTGGGGCAATACCTCCTTCCCTACCTGGAGTACGCACTGGTAGCTTGTGTCTGACAGGTGCTGGCCACTGGGCTGAGCAACAGGGACTTTTGGGCACTGAACAGGATCCTTGATGGTCACAGGGGACCAAACAGGCTTGAAAGTCACAGGGGCTGGACGGACTTTTTGACTGCCACAGGGAACTGGACAGGCTCATGGATAGCCTCAGGGAACTGGACAGACTCAGGGAACTGAACATACACCGGGAGCTGGACAGATTCAGGGAACTGGACAGACTCAGGGAACTGGAAAGATTTATGGAACTGGACAGGCTTGTTGACAGCCTCAGGGAACTGGAAAGGCTTGTCAACATTCTCAGGGAAACTGGACAGACTCTGGGAACTGGACAGGCTCATCGACAGACTCAGGTAACAGGACAGGCTCGTCGACAGCCTCAGGGAACTGGAAAGGCTTGTTGACAGCCTCTGGGAACCGGACAGGCTCGTGGATAGCCTCAGGGAAATGGACAGACTAGAGAAACTGAACATATTCAGGAAACTAGACAGATTCAGCGAACTGGACAGACTCTGGGAACTGGATGGACTAAGTGAACTGTACAGTCTCAAGAACTGGACAGACTCAGGGAACTGGACAGATTCAGGGAACTGGTCAGGCTCTTCAACAGCCTCTGGGAAACTAGACAGTCTCAGGGAACTGGACAGACTTGCCGACAGCCTTGGGTAACTGGACAGGCTCGTCGACAGCCTCAGAGAACAGGACAAGCTCGTCAACCGCCTCTGGGAACTGGACAGGCTTGTCCACAGCATCGGGGAAATGAACAGGCTCGTTGACAGCCTCGAAAAACTGGAAAGGCTTGTCGACAGCCTCTTGGTACTGGACAGGCTCATTGACAGCCTCGGGGAACTGGACAGGCCAGTAGACAGCCTGGGGTAACTGGATAGGCTCGTCGACAGCCTTGGGGAACTGGAAAGGCTTGTCAATCACCTCTGGGAACTGGACAGGCTCGTCAACAGTCTCTGGGAACTGGACAGGCTTGTCCACAGCCTCGGGGAACTGGACAGGCTCATTGACAGCCTCAGGGAACTAGACAGGCTCATTGACAGACTCTGGGAACTAGAAAGGCTCATTGACAGCCTCGGGGAACTGGACAGGCTTGTCGACAGCCTCGAGAAACTGTAAAGGCTAGTCGACAGCCTTGGGGAACTGGACAGACTTGTCGAGAGCCTCGAGAAACTGGACAGGCTTGTTGACAGCCTCGGGGAACTGGACAGGCTCGTTGACAGCCTGGGGTAACGGGATAGGCTCATCAACAGCCTTGGGGAACTGGATAAGCTTGTCGACAGCCACCATGGTCAGCAGTGTTGGCAGCGACTGGGAAACAGGTTCTATGACCAGGAGCACTGGTGACAACTGCAGAACGACATCCGTGGTCGTGAGCAGAGGCAGTGACAGAGGAACAGCCTCCGTGGCTGTGAGCGCTGGCAGCGACTGGGGAATGGCCTCTATGGCCAGGAGCACAGGAAGTGTCCGAGGAATGGCCTCCTTGGCCAGCCGTGAGCGCTGGAAGCGACTGGGGAATGACCTCCATGGCCATGAGCACTGGCAGTGACTGGGGAAGGGCCTCTGTGGCTGTGCGTGCTGGCAGTGGCAGGGGAACAGTCTCCGTGAACTTGAGCACTGATAGTAGTAGGGGAACAGCCTCTGTGGCTGCGAGTGCTGACTGAAGCAGTAGTGGAATGGCCTCCATGGCTGCGACTGGAGAGTAGGGGCCCTTCTTCTCTTCCAGATGACAGGGAGAACGGCTGTGGAAATGGCCTCTGTGGCAGAGGATGCTGCCTCTGGGATAGACAAGGTTTCAGATGCTGGCTGTGGGATGGATGAGACTTCATGCGCTGGCTGAGGGATGGATGAGGCTTCAGGAAGTGGCTTGTTGAATGTGGCAGGCATGGGCACTGGCTCATTGACCGTGGCAGGCTTACTTCCAGGATTACTGTTGTACCCCACGGTGCAAGGGTAGAATGTGAGCCTCAAAGCATAATCAATGAATTCGACCAAGGAAATTTTGGATCTGCCTCCTGGTAGACAGGATTTCACAGGCTCATTAATTCCAAACCGATAGCAGTTCTTGAGACAAATATCTCCCCAATTGAAATCCTTGGTGAGACTGCAGAACTCCTCTGTATATTACTTGATTGTATCACCTCCTTGTCTGAGAGACAACAACTGCCAAGCCACTGGATCCATAGTCTGTTCAGTTGTTCTGTAACATTTGCAGGAGGCAAAGAGGCAAGATAAGAAGGATCTAAGTGCAGGCTTATTTAATAATAAGCACTTATTATACTCACTTATATATCAAGGTTAACAACTGACAAAGACAGAGAGAACACAAGGGCAATATTACACAATAACTGACTAGGGTAATATGACACAGCTGGGATCAATCAAGGGGAACACAGAGAGAGACACAACATAAACCAAAACCAATCTTCAAACTAAAAGTCTTAATACCCCTAGCGACCTCTAGTGGCCGCTAGGGCAAATGACTCAAGTGATCGAGTGTTACAACCTGCTATTGAGTTTGTGTATATATATTCCAGTGTTTGCCTTGCCCTTTATCAGGCATTGTTTATTGTAGTTCATCCATTCTGCTTTTTTATAATTATTAAACTCTTTATTGTGGGATTACAGCTTGAACTAATTCAGTGGAATGGCCCATATTTGTATGAAGGTTTGTGTGTGTCTGGGAAGTACCTCTCCACCAAGTTTTCCTGGGGTCATGAGGTGCAATTGTAAGGTTTCTAGGTCAGAGCTCCCACTGCGTAGAAGTCAATAACAACCCAGACATTCTCCAAATATGTATTGCTCTCCATGGCATTTTCTCTCCCTGTGATGTCCAGATCTGCAACACCAGCAAACACACTGGTGAAACTACTGTAAACACAACACAGAAAAACTAATATCTGTTTATTTAGTCTGATGTGACTTCATAACTGTATGTTACAACTTTTGTTTTTTATATTTAAGCATAGCTGCACTAGATCAGGATGGAACTTTCTTCAGCCACATAACTACATAACTACACTTTATGAATAGTTCTGCAGTCTCTCATATCAGTCTTTGTATAATTTGTTTGAAATTGACAGAACTCATGTTGCTATGTGGTTGCATGTGCTACGTTATGTTATGTTCTAAACAGAAATCATAAGGAAAGAGTTCTATCTGCGCTGTGGTTCTGTCTGAGTTGTGATTTGTTAATATTACTGTTTATGATGCTGACCAGCAGGTCACATTACCCTTCCTGGTCACAAATGGGACAGTCCAGAGGAACTCCATCATTCCATGTCTACAGTAAACCATAACTCTCTCTGTCTCTTGTCCAGCAAATTCTTCTTGAAATAACTATGATCAGACTAAAGTAATGAACTAAGGTTTAGATAATGTATCTGTCCTGAATCCTTGAGGCAAAGTTTCAAACATGAAAGGCAGACAGATAAATAGACATTAGAAAACATAGGTGCAGAACAACTATATGTACACTTAGTCCAGCCAATGCGAAACATTGAAAACATCAAACTTAGACATGTGAAGTTCAAAAGACTGCAAAAACAAAATGACATTTCAAAAGGGTTATTTTTGTGTTATTTTTGTGACTCAGTGATGGTGTCTATAATCTAATCAAAAAATTTACGCATTTAATCGCATGCTTGTAGTACCACCTGTATACTCCAGAGGGCAGCAAGTGAAATTTCAGCTGTGTGAGCAACACATAGTTTATACAGTGAAGAAAACAACACAGATATGCGTTACTAAGGGTTCAAATACGAACCAAGGGATCTCAATATGTGTTTAAAGGTTGAGTATTAAACTATATTTAACTTGACACAGTGACCTAAACATTTTATTTTTATGACGCAACACACCCGAGACGCGACACAAGAATGTCTGACGCAGGTCGTATGGTAGGGTGACCACCTGTGCCGCATTTTGTCCCACGTCCCGCAAGTCATAACCAGTGTGCCGCATTTCAATTTTGTCTTTTTGTAATAATAATAATAATAATCTTTATTATTATTACGGCATAATTTTATTTCATCGTCCTTTAATTACAAAATCACTATAAAAAAAGTTAATAAGAAAACACTGAACATGCACAGCGCAGCCTTTTTTCTTGCCAGAGCGGGAAAACACTGGAAAAAAGTGTCTTTGTTCGTATAATAAAGAATTGGAGAAAATATATACATGGTTTAAACCAGTTACAGGTGACCCTAAAAAAGGAGAGTGCAGGGTATGCCACCGAAGATTCAAGGACAGCTCTGCTGAAGCACTTCAGTGCCCCAAACATGACAGCTCTAGTATCTTTGGCTTTGAGCATTCCTGTCACCAACGCGTTCATGGAGAGGGTGTTTTCTCTGATGACCGCTGCGTGGATAGAGACAAGGAACTGAGCATCTGTGGACCTCATCAAAAGTAAACTCCTGGTAAAAGTGAACACTTACACCTGCCAGGAGTTCTACAGTCATAATGAATGAGAAGGCCCTACTCAAAGCAGCCAGATCAGACAAAAAAATTTAATTCAAGATGCACTAAATCCGTTAAGAACACATTTAATCTTTCTAGTCTTTAAAAATTTAATTTATGTGCTTATTTGGAAATGTGCTTTTTAACGATTAGATTATTATTTTCACTTCATTATATTTAAATTGATTAGATCTGTGCTGTTAAAATTAGTTTGTATCGTAGACCTTATGCCAAACTGAGTGACGGTCACAGCGCAGTCATTAAAATTTAACATCACTGATAAAATACATCTAATATAAAATCAATATTTATTAATCTAGTACAATAATAGTAAGTTATCTCTCCCTCGTGTCCCACAAAATCAGGTCAGCTGACCTGCAACAGAGCAATAGCCAGGTGGTCACCCTTTCATATGGTCTTTACTTCACAGATATTTAATTACCGGTTAAGGAGGTGTCCTTTATACTGTTACACTGTTTTTACCCAGTCAGTCTTTATTTAAGAAACATGCTCCCTGAAATAGATGCACTTTGCTCCTTCTGTAATGCTGTAGATTAATCTGCCCCTCACCTTTTTTGGGAATGTGCCCACGCTGTAGTATTTTGGAGAATGTTTTTATAAATATATTATTTAAATACTATTTGTACCTCCAGCAACTCCAAAGCATTGAAAACCATTGCACTATGTAATGAATATAATGTCTTGGCATCTGTAGTATTGTGTACTATGTATACCCCTGGCTTGTTTAAAAAAAATAAAATGTCTGACGCAGGTGTACATTGATGGGTTCTTAAAAAAGCCTTCATAATAAATCTCCAACTGATTGACAAATTCACTTGTGAAATGGATTTCTGTGAACTGCATGCCAATGATTGACTTATGATCAATAATATGATAGTAAACAATAGATTGTATTCTAAAGCCACTTTTATATTGTTTTATCAATGATTAACTCTTCTGCTACAAGAATGTAATGCATTTTAATTATCAGAATATTTTTTTATTTTATATATATATATATATATATATATATATATATATATATATATATATAATATATATATATATATAAAATACATAAAATATCTTGATAATATATATATATATATATATATATATATATATATATATATATATATATATATATATATATATATATATATATAAATAAAGATAACTATGTATAATTATTTCATCATTATGTATTGAATTATTGTTATATGAGGGGCTTTCTCAGCAAATATTTGTATATGCGATTAATCGCGATTAATTAATCGGGACACCATGTAATTAATTAGGTTAAAAAATGTAATCGATTGACAGCCCTACTTCAGATACAAACCTATGCATTGTCAGTTTTATATTTTTTAAGTGCCACTTAAGGAACCAAACACTTTGTGGGGCAACTTTATAGTAAATAAGAACTTATCTTAACTAAATATAATTATGTACTGCAGAAAAGGATGCTCTTATAAATCTTTTCTGGTTATCGCAAAAGAGGTCTAATACAAGGAGAGAGGTGTTTGCGTCTCGGGTTACTTAACTGTAACCCCTGTTCCCTGATAAAAGCGGAACGAGATGCTGCAATGACTTAGCGCTTTGGGAACAACTTTAGGTGTGACCAGCTGTGAATATGTGTGCAATACGTCAATGAAATTGACCAGAATTTATAGCCTCTGCTGGTGACATCATTGGATGCACATGTAGCAGGGCTATAAATAGCTGCGTCACAGGTGCATCGTCAGGTATTTTGTCTGAAGAGCAGTCCTGGGGCATCCCAGTGCGGTAATGAAGTGCAGCATCTCGTTCCGCTTTTATCAGGGAACAGGGGTAACAGATAAGTAACCCGAGACGTTCCCTGTCAAAAAGCTACACTTTGATGCTGCGCTGACTTAGCGCTTTGGGAACGAGAATACCCACGCCGCCGCACTATGGATACGGTTGTGTAGTGTGCTCAAAAGAGCGCGAGAGGTATCAGACATGAGCTTGTGATGTTGACTCAAGGACATAAGAGCCAGGAGTGGCATGAATATCCAAGCTTTAAAATCTTATGAATGTGTGCAGAGAGGACGAGCCTGCCGCATCACAAACATGAAGCAGAGGGACACCTCTAGCCACAGCTTTAGAGGAGGTGACCCCTCTGGTAGAGTGAGCCCTGATACCTACTGGCGAAGCTTGACCGCGTGCCTCATAGGCCAAGGCAATAGCGTCCCTCACCCAATGTGGCCCCCATGGCAAACGAACAGTTGCTCTGACTTACGCCGCTGGCTAGTGCGGTGGACATAATTCTGAAGGACACAGACTGGACAAAGTCTGTGAAGTCTTTCCTGCTCCGGTGTAGCCAGGTAGTCAAGATGAGGGAGCAAAATTGCTTTAGCCATTCCTGGGGCAAAATCTAAGCAGGCTGGCAAGACAGACAGAGCCTGTAGATCCCCAATTCTTATTACAGAAGTAATTACCATAAGAAAAAACATCTTGAGAATCAGAGGTTTATAAGACGCTGACTCTAGAGGTTCGAAGGAAGTCTCAACCAGACCCTCAAAGACTATTGCTAAGTCCCATGAAGGGATCCTGGTCCTAGCAGGAGGTCTCAGTCACATGGCTCCACGAACGAAGTGAGTGAGCAGAGGATGTCTCCTCAACGGTACCCAGTCAGTCAAGGTGTGGCAAGCTAATAAGCCCTGAGAGTGGCAGGGCATGTACCTGCTGACAATTTTTCCTGCAGAATGTCCAGAACTGATGGTATGCCTGTCATAGTGTGCAGGGCAGCACCAGCCTGACCTGCTGCCTGGTAACCCTTCCCCACAAGCGTGGAGGTGATCCTGCATGGCTTTGTGGGGAGAGTGGGTCTTTTTAACGATGATGCCGAGCCAGGCGAGAGATAACCCACAAGTGTCTCTTCAACCGGCGGCATCACCAAATACCCCAGTGCCTCAGCACCCACGATAGTCGAATATATCGTCGTTGATGGCATGAAGACATGGGAAGTATAAGGTTTCCTCCATGAATGAGAGAGCTCGTCATGGAGGTCATCAAAGAAAGGAAGGGACTGATGAGGCGTTCCCTTCCCTTGGCCACCAGACAGAAATCTGTCCTCCAGTTTGGAGTGCTTGGGGTCTCTTGTTCACGTGGCCAGTCTAATTGAAGCCTGGCCAACGCACGAGTAATCACCTCGAGTAATTCCTCCAATGATTTATTATCGTGCTCGGAATGCTCAGAGGTGGGTAACTCAAAGTCTGCAGACTCAAGTGATTCATGGTCCCCCTCATGAACCGAAGAGGTGCCGGAGCGTGCTTCAGGATCATGGGAAGGACCAGCTGGATCTGGGTAGAGAGCGAGCGATAGGGACGAAGTGTGGGCGCTGCCTCTCGGAAGTAAGCAAGACGAGTGCGAAGCATTTTGACTGAGAACAGATCGCAATGCTCGCACCCACCCCAACGCAAGAGCTGCATGCTCTTCCCCCAAACATACAAAACAAAACTGATGTGTGTCCCTCTCAGCCATAGAGCGTAAACAAGGGAACACACACCGCTTGCTCTGTCTTTCAGTCATTTTCTTTTTTTTTTTTTTAAAGGAAAGTAGAAAGTTTCTGACAGGCTCATGAAGCACACACACACACACAGAGTGATCTTAAGACAAAAGATCTGACGATGTACCTGTGATGTATCTATAATAGCCCTGCTACAGGTGCATCCAATGATGTCACCAGCAGAGGCTATAAATTCTGGTCAATTTCATTGACGTGTTGCACACATATTCACAGCTGGTCACACCTAAAGTTGTTCCCAAAGTGCTATCAAAGTGTAGCTTTTTGACAGGGAAGCCTTTCAGTATAATTTGTAAAAAGCTAGGAATTCACATAAACACCTTCACACTTATATATGTACATACATTTAAATTCACATTAGCAATAGTGTGGAAACACTTATTAAAGAGATTTTCATCACATATCGGTCTCTGAATTGGTGGAACTTTTCACAGTACAGAAACAGCTCTTGTTAGAGTCCTGAATGACCTTCTTCTTGCTGGTGACACTGGAACCCCTAATATTTAGATCTCATTTCTGCCTTTGATACAGTTTGCCACTCTTTACTCTTATCTAGCCTTTCTTCTATTGGTATCACTGACACAGCTCTCTCTTGGTCAGATTCCTTCTTATCAGACAGACGGTATTTAATTTCCATATAAAATCACAAGTCATCTATTGCTTCCCTCACACAAGGTGTCCCTCAAGAATCTGTCGTTGGTCCTCTTCTGTTCATAATTTACATGCTTACTCTTGGTCATATTATGCATCATCATGTTCTCTTTTATAATTGTTATGCTGATGACACTCAGATTTACATCACTACATGCTCTGACACATTCTTTCCACCTCCTTCGTCAATAGCCTGTATATCTATATTGATGGAGAAATTGTTATATCCTCCAAAACAGTAAGCAACGTTGGTGTGACTTTTGATCCAGCTCTTACATTTTAAGCACACTTCAGTTCCATTCTTAAAGTTGCATTTTATCATCTACGTAACATAGCACACCTTCCGCACATCATTAATCATAATGCAGAGACTCTAGTACACACTTTCATTACCACACATCTTGACAACTGTAATGCTCTTTTAATCAGTTTACCTTCTCAAACTATCAATAAACTACAGTATGTTCAAAACTCAGTAGCTAGAGTACTCACTCACACTTCACGGACTTCACACATCACCCCCATTCTATATAACCTACACTGGCTTTCCTGTTTCATCCCATATACAGTACAAAATCCTCCTTCTGACCTATGAAGCCCTTAATGGCCTTGCTGAACTTCTCCATTCCTATATCCCAGCATGCATTCTTAGGTCCTCTCATTTAGGTCAACTTATTTTACCACGTTTCTGTCCCTCCACTATGGGTGGTAGCTTGTGCGCTGTCATTGATCCTAAACTCTGGTATACACTCCCTCAGAATCTCCATAACACTACTCTTCAAGTCTCATCTTAAAACACACCTGTCTCATTGTACTTCTGCTTCGAAAAAAATGGTTTATCTCTTATTGATTACTTCTTATGAAATTGTTGATGTCTGTTTTTATGCTCCTTGTCTTGTCTGAAAATGAGTATATATAAAGTGTCCTTGAGCTCTGGAAAGGCGCTATATAAATTAAACGTATTATAATAATAATAATAATAATAATTACTATTATTATTATTATTATTACAGGTGTTACAACCCCAGTCTAGGGTAGAGGTGTAACATAAATAAAAATGGAAAACTGTTATTCAGAAATCTTTATTTTTATTTTTGTATTTGTTTAAATACCACTAACATAAGGAAGCAAACTGACTTCAAGGGTGGGCAAGGCCAAAACAATAAACAAAACCCCAACAACTATACCCAAAACAAATAAATAGCCTCTCAAGAGAAAATGTAATAAAAATACAGAATTCTTACCTTTCTACATTACTAAACCAACAAACAAGAGAAAAATGAGTACATATAAAAATAAATGGTACCCAAATTCTACAGCTCCCTTGGTGAAGAAAACGGATCTTTATATACTGTAAATATATAGACTCACCTAGCACTTTATTAGGAACATTTGTACACCTACTTATTCATGCGATGATCTAATCAGCCAATCATCTGTTAGCAGTGTGTGATGAGGCGTGTTGGTAAAAACTCTCTGCACAAGACCGATGGCTCAGCTAGCACGTTAGCAAGGATGTTCATTTACAATGTCCGTTTTTTTTTCCCCCAATCAGTCCCCTGAAGTGCACAAAAATATTTACAAAAATATATACACAGCTCTTGGCTAGATTTCCTTCTACACAAAGGATAACAAATACACTACTCAGAAAAATGGCACCACTGTTGCACATTTTACTCCTCTCAAAAAATAACCCCCTAATGTGAAAGAGAGAGCCGAACTTATAAAGCAGAGGGTCCGCCCACTGGGGACAAACCATTGTGTGGTAAGTGATTGGTAAGTATCAGCAGATCAACCTTCTACAAAAAATGTAAGTGTACCCCATCACACAGTGCAATGTTATAATCATGCAAATACAGATCAGGAGCTTCAGTTAA
Organism: Xyrauchen texanus; assembly: GCF_025860055.1. Taxonomy (NCBI): domain Eukaryota; kingdom Metazoa; phylum Chordata; class Actinopteri; order Cypriniformes; family Catostomidae; genus Xyrauchen; species Xyrauchen texanus. Next base: position 17,886,501 of record NC_068289.1, read on the forward strand.
TGTTCACATCAACCATCAGAATGGAGAATAAATGTGATCTCAGTTATTTAGACCGTGACATGATTGTTCGTGATCTCCTGGGATTTTCATGAACAACACTCTCTAGAGTTTACAAAAACAAAAAAACATCTAGTGACGTTATGCAATTGTTGTCACAGTTATGCAGATAGAAACTCCGTGTTGATGAGAGAGGTCAACGGAGAATGGCGAGACTGCTTCGAGCTGACAGAAAGACTACGGTAACTCAGATAACCACTCTGTAATATTGTAGTGAGCAGAATAGCATCTCACAATGAACAACACATTGAATTTTGAGGTGGATGGGTAGTCTTCTGCTACAACAATAGAAGACTACCACTGTTTTGCTAATAAAGTGCTCGGTGAGAGAGTGTGTGTGTGTGTGTGTGTGTAAAGGTATTCATTGAATACTCACGGTTCTTAAAAAAAAATGGACATATCACTTCACATATCACTACAATTCTTCTTCTAAGGTCCTTTGGTATTTGTTTTGATCAAGGCATGGTTCATAGGCTTCTAGAGAATTTCAAATTTTGTCAGTACCCAGACTATACAGCAGGGCACCTCTAAAGTCCATACCAATCTCAGCACATTGACTGGAGCACCTGCTTCCGATTAACTTTTTTTTAGAAGTTAGAAGCCCAGAGGAACATATTTTTCAACCCTAGACTATGAATGCTTAAATTGTATATTCAGTATTGACAAGAACAAGTGCATTATTTGTCTGTCATTTCTTTAAGCAGATTGTGTTTTTCTGTTATTTGGATTTCAGACTACATTTTATGAATAATGCAGAAATGCAGGTAATTCCAAAGGGTTCACATACTTTTCCTTGTCACTATATATATATATATATATATATATATATATATATATTAGGGCATTATTAATTGATTAACATTGATTAATGTTCTGCTTTTGTTGGCAAAGTTTAGTATTCATAAATTTAAGTATGGTGGTTATAAACCATTAGTTAATATTTTTAATTCAGAGGTTCAGCAATACCTAAGAACAATTTCCAATTTGAGTAACAAGAAAGCTGTAAAGTGTATTGAAATATGTAAACATTATTATATTTTTATAAAACTGTTTGTTTATTTACTTTCCTTTCTGTTGTTGTTTGTTTTAATATACCTCTTGGCTCTAGATGTAAAGGTTTTGTAAGCATTAATAAAACATTTTTTTTTAAATGTCTGACTTGAGGACAAGCCCTCATAATAAATCTCCAACTGATTTACAAATTCACTTGGACGATAATAATTATATATTGATATAAATATGTGTAATCATTATATATTGAATTATTGTTATATGAGGGGCTTTCTCAGCAAATATTTGTATGCGATTAATCGGGACACCATATAATTAATTAGCAAAAACGTTTTTATCGATTGACAGTCCTAATATATATATATATATATACTGTATATATATATATATATATATATATATATATATATATATATATATATATATATATATATATATATACAGTATATATATATATATATATATATATATATATATATATATATATATATATACTGTATATATATATATATATATATATATATATATATATATATATATATATATATATATATATATATATATATACACTCACCTAAAGGATTATTAGGAACACCTGTTCAATTTCTCATTAATGCAATTATCTAATCAACCAATCACATGGCAGTTGCTTCAATGCATTTAGGGGTGTGGTCCTGGTCAAGACAATCTCCTGAACTCCAAACTGAATGTCAGAATGGGAAAGAAAGGTGATTTAAGCAATTTTGAGCGTGGCATGGTTGTTGGTGCCAGACGGGCCGGTCTGAGTATTTCACAATCTGCTCAGTTACTGGGATTTTCACGCACAACCATTTCTAGGGTTTACAAAGAATGGTGTGAAAAGGAAAAACATCCAGTATGCGGCAGTCCTGTGGGCTAAAAATGCCTTGTTGATGCTAGAGGTCAGAGGAAAATGGGCCGACTGATTCAAGCTGATAGAAGAGCAACTTTGCCTGAAATAACCACTGCTACAACCGAGGTATGCAGCAAAGCATTTGTGAAGCCACAACACGCACAACCTTGAGGCGGATGGGCTACAACAGCAAAAGACCCCACCGGGTACCACTCATCTCCACTACAAATAGGAAAAAGAGGCTACAATTTGCAAGAGCTCACCAAAATTGGACAGTTGAAGACTGGAAAAATGTTGCCTGGTCTGATGAGTCTCGATTTCTGTTGAGACATTCAGATGGTAGAGTCAGAATTTGGCGTAAACAGAATGAGAACATGGATCCATCATGCCTTGTTACCACTGTGCAGGCTGGTGGTGGTGGTGTAATGGTGTGGGGGATGTTTTCTTGGCACACTTTAGGCCCCTTAGTGCCAATTGGGCATCGTTTAAATGCCACGGCCTACCTGAGCATTGTTTCTGACCATGTCCATCCCTTTATGGCCACCATGTACCCATCCTCTGATGGCTACTCCAGCAGGATAATGCACCATGTCACAAAGCTTGAATCATTTCAAATTGGTTTCTTGAACATGACAATGAGTTCACTGTACTAAAATGGCCCCCACAGTCACCAGATCTCAACCCAATAGAGCATCTTTGGGATGTGGTGGAATGGGAGCTTCGTGCCCTGGATGTGCATCCCACAAATCTCTATCAACTGCAAGATGCTATCCTATCAATATGGGCCAACATTTCTAAAGAATGCTTTCAGCACCTTGTTGAATCAATGCCACGTAGAATTAAGGCAGTTCTGAAGGCGAAAGGGGGTCAAACACTGTATTAGTATGGTGTTCCTAATAATCCTTTAGGTGAGTGTATATATATATATATATATATATATAATGTATATCTGATACTGTGTGTAAAAGCACTGTAATCAACAACTACTCCTCAACAACAATATTTTATAGGAGGCTCTTCCTGACACAACAAATCCATGCACATGCTGTGGAGCATGTTGAATTAGGGTAGAGCAACCTGAGGAGAGAGAGAGAGAGAGAGAGAGAGAGAGAGAGAGAGAGATACACACAAAGATACAACAATCTACAACATTTTAAGAAATAACACAAGGATGTGAAGGGACTTGCAGAAAGACCCAGCAATTTCACAAGCCACACTGACAAATGACAATACATTCTTTACTGTGAGCAGAGTAGTCCTTTCATCTAAAAGGAATGTAAACACAGCATGAATGACTCACCTGTGAGACTTTGATACATACCATCACAGATTTCCCATCAACATTTCAACTAAGTTACTCACAGCAGCTGCTGTGGCCACAAAGCAAACTTGAAAACAAAGACACTGGCAAGTTCTCTATGTTACCACCTTCCAACAGCAGTTTTGGGACAGACACCAGATAAAACAAAAGTAGTAAAATAATATTATAGGGGAGACTGGATGAATAGCGCTATATATACATGAATAGCGCTATTTTCTATGCTTTATTTCTTACTGGTGAACAGCAAAACAATGCGTGGCACATGTCTGCTGTTGAGCTCACTCTAGCACTTCCGTCCTTTTTTGCATGTCACATCCGGTCATGCATCACTGCCTATTATAACAAAGCATGCTAAACGGACCCTTAACATTACAACTTCCCCTTTTTGAGATATAAAAAATAACATCCTGTGTAACGCCCCTATTAAACAATAAACCTGATATGAAGACAATAAACAGGTTCCTTTTCAAAACAAAATTGTTCAAACACTGTGGGCTTTATATATGAAACATGAGAAGAAATGTTTTGGGGTAAATCATTGTAAAGCCGTTCTGACGTATACTGGTGGCCAAAAGTTTATGAATAATGAACAGATTTTGTTGTTTTGGAAGGAAAATGGTACTTTAATTCACCAAAATGGCATTCAACTGATCACAAAGTATAGTCAGGACATTACTGATGTAAAAAATAGCACCATCACTATTTGAAAAAAGTAAATTTTTATGAAATCGAGACAGGCCCCATTTCCAGTATACATCACTCCAACACCTTATCCTTGAGTAATCATGCTAAATTGCTAATTTGGTACTAGAAAATCACTTACCATTATATCAAACACTGCCGAAAGCCATTTACATTAACATTGCTTAACATTGTTTTTGTGTTTGTTTTTGTTTTATTCCACAGTATGCAATAGACTGGCATGTCTTAAGGTCAATATTAGGTAAAAGAAATTTCAAATCAAGAAACTCTTCAGTCAATCATTGTTTTGAGGAATGAAGGCTATACAATGCTTAAAATTGCCAAAAAAAATAAAGATTTCATACAAATGTGTACACTACAGTCTTCAAAGACAAAGGACAATTAGCTCTAACATGGACAGAAAGGGATGTGGAAGGCCAGATATACAACAAAACAAGAGGATAAGTACATCAGAGTCTCTAGTTCCCCCTCTGTCACTCACTTCGACGTTGTGTCGAAGAAGCGACACTAGGGGTCTCTCTTGAGAACCTTTTGTATCTCTGATCTATGAGAAAAGGCCAATGAGAAATTGGCAGACAGAATTTGCATGTCCCGCCCCTGGACATACGGGTATAAAGGGAGGGATAAAATACGTCTGTTTCATTCAGAAATTTCTCCTTCTCTGCTCGGCAGGACAGCTTTGCCCCTCTGTGCTTCGACAGTGCAGTCAAATAGTTTATTTCTCTAAAAGAGCATATACACAGCTGGCGTTGAACGTCCTTTTCAGAACGCGTCTTAATAAAGATGCCCTTCCGCCCCTGTGTAGTTCCTGGATGCGGTAGAGTGTTCTCCGCTCCTGACGGCCACAGGCGCTGTCTCATGTGTCTGGGCAGCGATCACACCGTGATCACTCGCCGCTGCATCGGAGAGTGGTCCGCCATCTGACACGGATGACTCGCCTTCGGGCCAGCACGCCCAGTCTGAGGCTGACGCCCAGATGTCCGACATGCTTGCCCGGGCCGCCACGTGTACACGGCGGTCCCCCAGGTGGACAGAGCAGTTGCGATCCACCTGTGCCCCGAGAACGCCGCCACCTGGTGGGGTGGCCCTGTGCTCCCCTCCAAGGCCTGTAGGATGACGTCTTCACTGACCTCCAAAGCCTACAGCAGCCACCGGAAAGGCCGCTTCCGCCCTGCATGCCATGGCCCTCCTACAATATACCAGGCCAAGGCTCTTAAAGATCTGCACTTGGGTAGTCCTGATCCCAACGAGCTGCAGGAACTGCGCTCAGTGGCAGACCTCGCCCTCAGGGCCACGAAGGTCACAGCGCGGTCACTCGGGCAGGCGATGGCCACTCTCGTGGTTCAGGAATGGCATCTGTCACCCAGTTCGGCCTTTTCGGCGACACCGTCGAGGACTTCGCCCAGTAATTCTCAGCGGTGAAAAAGCAGACGGAGGCCATATCTCACATCATGCCCAGCAGCACCAACAGCGCAGGCCGTGCCCTGTCTGCCAGCTGAGGGCATCCTCCTGTGGCACCTAAGAAACACACAGCTCTGCCTCAACCCGGGCCCAGCTCTCAGCTCCAGCGTCAAGCACCCCAAAGTGTTCCTGAGACGGATGACCCAGGGACCAAAATGTTTGCTCCAGAGCTGGTAAGCAGACCACTCCGTCACCCAGTGGAGGGCCGGGAGGAGAATTTTTATTTTTATTTACTTTGCCGTACCCACATTCTCAATAAAAGAGCAATTCTCTTTGTCTCTGGGTCACCTGGCCCGCAAATGCCGTTCTCATGGCACTCTGCCACCACACCTCTACAGTCCCGGCACATTGGATGCAGACCTCTCGCCTCCAGCCCCACGACTGTTGTCCCCTGGCCAGCCAGTTCTGACGAGTCTAGAGTACGCCTCCGCAGGACCTCCTCCTCAGTCACTAACCCGCCCCCCGCACCCGCCGGCGTCCGTCCGCTTTACCGCAGTACACGGCGAAGATGCCAAATCCCTGTGTGCGGAAATCGCAACACTCTTACTCAAAAATGCAATAGAGCCTGTCCCTCCAACCGAGATGAAGAAGGGTTTCTATGGCCCTTACTTCATCGTACCCAAGAAAGGCGGCGGCTTACGACCGATCTTGGACTTGCAAGTTTTCAACCTGGCTTTGCACAAACTCTCATTCAAAATGCTCACACAAAGACACATTCTAACTTGCATCTGGCATCTAGATTGGTTCGCAGCGGTAGACCCTTTCTACGGTTCGCGTTCGACGGCCAGGCATATCAGTACAAGTTCCTCCCCTTCGGCATATCCCTGTCCCCTTATGAAGATTGCAGAGGCAGCCCTTGCCCCGCTTTGGGAAGCAGGCATCCACATTCTCAACTACCTCGATGACTGGCTCATTCTGGCCCACTCCCTTTCCCTCCGCTGAGGTAATACCGTGCGTCTTTACCCCAGGAGATCTCATGAACTCGGCTCCCTGGATGACTCCTCCCTAGCAATCTGGTATGCGAATTCAGCTGAGGAATTCGACCGAATTCGACCAAGACCAATGTGGGTACTCAATTTACCCTGTACTGGAATAGGTGCTCCACAGGATGGGATCCCTTGTGGAATTTTCCCCCTGTGTGTATTTTCCACGGTACTGTCCCCTTGCGAAAGTTCCCGCGTCTCCCTTGGGCAGTCCTCACGGACCAACAGTCGCCGTGTTTGTAGCAACTCCTCCCTCCCAATGAGGTATCACCGCGCCATTCTCCACATGTGACCTAAAAGCCCATGTGATGTATTTCACCACTCTTTACCTCCCCCAGTCTGGGCAGGTGTGGTCTCTGCAGGGTCTTTCCCCACTGAAAGAATAGGAAAACTTGGAAAGATCGCCTTCCCCGATGCATATGATAGCCGCTTTCACTCTATGCGAGAAACATAGAGAGAGAAAAGGCATGGCCTGCTCTCATGCTTGGCACGTCGCCTTGTTCCCACCCTGTCGGGGGTAAAGAACCAGAAGGCTTTGACGATTTTATTGGGCGTTGGGGAAGGGTACGTGCAGCCTGGCACTGCTGGTCACTTTGGCATGTAAAATACCTGCCCGCTCCTGTGTCAGCATGGCTCAGTGCATGGCGTGATTTAAATTGGTCCTGTGAGGACCACAGGGCTTCTCAGTGCTTTTAGTCAAGAGATGGATCCCTCCCAGATGCTCTGTTGTGGTTTTGAGATTGCTACCAGTTTCTAGCAGCCAAAATAAAAATTTGTACTAGCACTTGCCCTGTGGCAAAAAATAAAAATACCAATTTAATTCCATAAGAGCATGTACATTATTTCAAACTTTTGGCCGCCAGTGTAAATTTTCAAATTCATGAAAGATTTGGTACTAACGAAATATACACCTGTCCCCGACCACATGTAAATCGTGCATAAGACATCATAAAGTGTTGTGTTCTTTCTGGCAAACTGTCATCACTAGGTTTTAATGGAAGTTAAATTAAACTAAATAAGTGAAAATAACTTAAAAAATAACAAATTGGTAAAAGAAAAAAGAAAAAAAAAGCTTTGTTTTCTTTTTAAACCAAAGCCTATACTTATTTAGAAATGTTTATTTTATTAAAGTATAATTTTTCCCCAACGTCTATCGTTTATCGTTTTTCCAGCAGAAGTGCTTGATTTTCCTAAAAGAGTGCTCTTTAAAGTGCCAAAGAGGTATATGCAGTATGTCTTCTACACAAGGGAAGTGAATTTCAACATTTATTATTTCAAATTTCAAGAGTTAAGATTTTTCATGCTTTTTTCATCTTTCGGGTTTGAAATGAGCATCGAGTCAACGTCACAGAAAGTGACGTATTAGGATTGGCTTTTCATTGAATTCCAGAGCCTCTATGTCATTGGTGTTCTCCATATTACTCATGAGAAGGCATGGCCTTTACCCTTTGCCAGGCGAACACAGCAAGTTTGTCAGTGTGTTTGCCATCCACGTAACCAGTGCTTCAAACCCTCAAGTTCCTCAGTTGAGAGAGTTGATAGTACCGTTTCGCAAGTCAAGTCATTTTTATTTGTATAGCTTTTCCCAACACACATCATTTCAAAGCAGCTTTACAGGAAATCCCACGTGCTGCTGACGGAGGGACAGGACAGGCTTTCAGTCAAAGGCAACACATTTTAAATGTTCACGCAGCAAGCATTTAATAACATGAGTGTTTCGAGATGTGGTGAGGTGGACTGTCTCTGACTGGGACTCATTTGAGACGTGGTTTAAGTTGATGGTGCCAGACATAAACGATATAGATCCATCCATTCATCTTTCTGTTGGGCCTCATGTACTCAGATAGGATACAAAGACAGGCATACATACAGTCATAAAGCCTGACTGCGGCCTGTAGGAACACTCAAAGCCTGATAACACAAACAGCGCCAAGATCAAACAAAGGGAGTACAAAACAGACTGCAGATTCCATCAAGATTTGCTCACTTTACATCTATGTGTGAAATTCTGAAGGATCAAACTCTCAACTCCTATTGGATGAATGCACGACAGAACGCGTCCCTCAACCATGACTTCATAGAGAATATAAAACCTTGGAAATCCTTCTGATCTTTGCTTCCAGTGACAGCATGCACCACGTCTAGTTGCAGCCCTGCTGCTCCAAGGTTTAGCCTTGTTGCCCAAGGAAGTAACGTACGTACCTGAACTTTGGCCATACAATCTCCATCTACTGCAGTTCATAAAGATACAGAAGGTAGATTTATCCTGGTAAATGCAGTTATTGATGGATTGGACGTTTCATTTATGAATATTTATGCTCCAACTCCAAAAATCTCCTCTTCCTAGAATGAGCAAGATGTTAGCAGGACAACTTAAGGAAATAGGATAGTGGATGTGTGGAGACAGAGATTCACACAGAGATTTTACCTTTTTTTTGCTAGGCATTCATCATATTCACAAATAGATTATTTGTTCACCCCCATATCAGAACTATACAGAGTAACAGATATCAAAATATTGCCAATAACACTTTCAGACCATGCTCCTGTGATGCTGTAGTGGGATCTAGGTCATAGACCAATATAGAAGCAGTGGAGATTTAACACATCTTTGGTTAATGATGGCACATTTATTACATTTATAAACGATGAATTACAGATCTACCTGGAAACCAATGCTTCTCCTGAGATATCACCATTAATATTATGGGATTGTGCTAAAGCTTTTCTGAGAGGGCGCATAATCGCATTTGCAAGTGCCAGAAAAAAAAGGAACGAGAATAAAGACAGCAACATTTAGAAAATACCATGAAATTAGAACAACATAAAAAGTTCCCAAATATATCATTATTAAAGGAACTGACTGTGGTACGTAGAGGGCTAAATGCATTGCTTTTCTTGTAAGATAAAAGGCAGGCTGAGGTTCGCCAAGCAAAAATACTATTAATATGGTAACAGAGCGAGTAGATTATTAGCACTCCATCTAAAAAAATAACATTGTATAATCCATATGAATAATCCACGAACATCGTACCAAAGCTCAAATCTAAGTATTCATCTACTACCCTTACAAAACCCGACGAGATTACTGAAATGTTTGCTGACTTTTATAAGTCCTTGTATAAAAATACTGATACATGCATGAATGATGAAGAATTTAAACAATTTACAGAAAATATACAATTACTCCAATTAACTGAATTTATGAGAGCTGAATTAGATAAACCCATCACAGGAACAAGAGATTTGGGTGGCAATTTCAAAACTTAAAAATAACAAAAGCCCAGGTCCGGATGGCTTTTCAAAATATTTAGAGAAGCTCTCTCCCCATTATTACTAAATGCATATCATGCAGCCCTGGAGTCAGGTATCTTGGCCCCTTCGTGGAACGATGCAACAAGAGTCGTTATACATAAGGAAGGAAAGGACCCAACAGTTTGCCAGTAGTATAGATCCATTTCTTTATTAAATGGGGATCTTTGTATATTGACAACCATCTTATCTCTGACGATTAAATTAAATGATTACCAGTAGTATAAATCCAGATCAAACTGGATTTATAAAAGAGAGGTATTATGGTGATAATATACGTAGACAATTAAATTTAGTTAATTACTCATCATTCAGAAGGGAAGAGATAGCAATTATATCATTAGATGCCTGTAAAGCATTTGATTGAGTATCCTGGCAGTTTCTTTTTCATACCATAAAGGGTTTTAATTTTGGACCTAACTTCCTTAAATGGATACAAACACTATATTCTAATACACAAGCTTCAACCAGATTAAATGGATATAAATCAGGGTCTTTCAAATTAGAGCGAGGATGTAGACAGGGCTGTTTGCTTTCCCCGTTATTATTTGCTATAAGCTTAGAGCCTCTTGCTCAGCTCATAAGAGAAAGTGCTGTCATAAAAGGCATTGTTATAGGAGGAGAGGAGCATAAAATCTTGTTATAAGCAGACAATGTTCTACGTTACTTATCAAATCCTCAATTGACAATAGCCAAACTTAAAAAATTTATTTCTGATTTTGGATATTACTCCGGTAATAAGATTAAATACAGACAACACTGAGGCACTGAATATTGGAGGTCATATCTCTGAGAGGGGGAATACAATCTAAAACAGAGTGGCTTCAAGTGGCCTAAAGATGGCATCAAATACCTGGGGATCTATATACCCCCCTTATTACAAAACTTATATGAAGCCAATTATCCTAAACTATTCAAAAGTATCTATAATGATCTGCAGAAATGGTCAGCGGCAACTCTATCTCTTTTAGGGCAGGTGGAAAGTATTCAAATTAATATATTACCTAGACTTCTTTACCCCTTTCAAATGTTGCCTGTAGAAATCCCCAAAAATATATTTATCAAGTTAGAGAAACCGATTTCTAAATGTGTATGGGCAGGGCAAAGGCCTAGAATTATGTTCAAAACCTTACAGCTCATGAAGGCTGACGGAGGAGTGAGTCTTCCAATTCTTAAGTATTATTACTGGGCAGCTCAGATAAAACCTGTCGAGACACTGATACACGCTGGCTAAACATATAGAGAAAAGTCTCTGTCAACAGCCCCTGACTGCACTTCTCTTTGCAGATACCCTTGGGGACAACATTGTAATAGGCAAATGGACTAGAATTACTTTAAAAAGATGGAAGATGATGCAATCATCACTGAAACTTACTCATTCCATTTCCTCTTTATCCAGTATAATTACAATAAACACATTTTTACCTTTGTAATTAGGCATGGGTTTTAAAAAATGGGCATATCACGGACAAAACCTTGTACATCAGCTCATTAGTAAAGCCCATTTTAAGCAATTCTAACAACTGCAAAGTTAATGTAAGTTATAGAAAACTCATTCGGGTACTTACAAATAAGAGACTTCCTTACAAAACAAAGACTGGGAGGGGATTGTTAATCCAAATGAAATTGAGAATTTACTGATGAATATACAAATGGGTAATACAGATAAGAAGTTAATTTCCAAATTATACCAGAGACTGCTGACATTACACTCAAGCAACTCCTTTGCATATAAGGAAAGATGGGAGGTAGAAATGCAGAAGGAGATTACTCAGGAGGATTGGGCAGATATATCTTTCGAGGCTCATAGGGTGACTAACTCAAATATGTGGAGAGAATTTAAATGGAAAACGATTACAAGATATTTCCACACCCCACAAATTATGGCTTAGATGGGTAGATGTTGGAGGGAGTGTGGAGCTCAAGTTTGCAACCATTTTCTGGTCCTGCCCAAAGCTAAAACCATTTTGAGATGATGTCAGATGGAGCCCAATTTCAAAATTACTACATAACAATGAATACCAAACCTAGCAGGAAAGGGTAGTATGGTGCATGATACTTATACAAAATATCTATAATTCTGGCAAGTTAGTAGTTTGCTTTGGTGCCTGATTTATGGACTTTACATTTTTACTTTAGTTCTCCATTCATTCCCACCTCCCTTTTTTTTCTTTTTAATCTTTGAGCTTTGCTAACAATTTCCTGTATTTGCCCTCCTGTTAACTATTCTGGATGTTTATCTGTTAAAATATACAGTTTTTAATAAAGAATAAGTAAAAAAAATAAAAATAAAATACAGATATACAAAATCCAGTGCGATTCTGTGTGCTGTATTGTGAGCTAACAAAACAGTGTATAAATTGTGCATTCTGTTATGAGCAATTGTGAGAATATTTGACCCTGTTAACTGTATTAGTGAAATAATGCTGAGTGACTAATTCAGTCAGCTGATTTGTTCCCTCAGATGGCGGCGTTCAACATATTTAGTTGGACTTTAAATTTGCCAGCTATACAAATCTTACAATTTGTCATAATTTATCTTGATCTATTACTTTACTTTATCCATTTAATAAAAGCCAAATGTGCAACTGCCAGATGACAGATTGCTCACCCCTCTCTTTGTCCCCTGCCCAGCCCCACCAGTATTTTTCAAAATGGTTGTGAGGCAGACTTGAGCTGAAAGAGGAATGATTCAGGACCCTTTAATGTTACTTTGGACAGTTTTTTTAATTTGATATGAGCTATATAATTTAGGTTCCCTATATGTCACTCACTCGACGTTGTGTCGATGAGTTGACACTAGGGGTTCACTCTTGGGAGCCCAGACATCTCTGATCTTTGAGAAAAGGCCAATAAGAATTGAAGTGTGGAATTTGCATGCCACTCCCCAGACATACAGGTATAAAAGGAGTGCCGCTTGCAAACACATACTCAGACTACTTCGGAGCCGAGCGGATGCATTCACAGAGCTGAATCCCTCCTGCCGTTCCATTCATCTCTCTCTCTCTCTCTCCACACACTTCACACACAAAAATATTTAACCTAATTTGTAAGATTTATGTAATTTAATTGCATATAAAATTTCAATTCATTTGCATTACATAGTTTTAATATAAACAATAAACTTGATGTAATGTTTATTTTTCCATGTAATAAAACCTATTAGATTCAAATGCTTTATAACCAGGTTTATGTACTCAATATGAATAAAACCTATTTATGTGAAATGCATAAAACGCATGTTTATGTATTCAATATGAATAAAACCTATTAGTTTGAAATGCATAATAGCCAGGTTTAGGGAATAAAACCAATTTACTCGAAATATATCACATGTACTTAATACCCAATGCATATTACATTTATAAGCAATACATCATTTTTCCATTCACCCCACACCTACAACAATAACTACAATACATAGAAAAATAAGTACATGAAAATAAATCAGACCATTTTGTTGCATTTAACAATTTACTGTTAAACACAGAATCTTGAAAACACAACAAATCCTATCAAGGCCAGTGGTCAAACGCCTTAATAAACTCATCATGAACAGAGAAATGGAACAATATCCTGGACTGGATAGACATGCTGCTAACCACCAGGTGCTTGACAGTAGTAAATCAAAGCAATCTAACCCAGGCAAATGCAATTGAGAGCAGATTGCAGAGTGCTTTGTAAATAATTAAGAATATATGGAAATTATATTTGTAATTAAGAAAAACATTGAGTTCCAAACACTAAAATGTATCTAGTTTAATCACTTGAGCAACTTAACTTTTAGTGCTTGGACTTTTGGTGAAAGCTTGGATGAGTCCAGTTCCATCAGGATTTTCTGGAAAACTTCAAATGTGGACTTGAGGTCCTTGGGGTAGCTTAAGTTAAGCGTGTAGATCAGTCCAAAAAGCATCACGCATCCAAGGGTGACACAAGGTTTGTCTGTCTCCTGGACCGGCACCCTCCACCAGAACGGCGTAGATGCCCATCGTTGTCTGCCCCAACTCAGCCTCTCCAGATTCGATGTCCTGGAGGACAAACAGAACAATGGGCTGCCACAGAGACCTTGACTTTTGACCACAAAAATCTAATCATGTCATCCTTGAGACGTTTCGGAGATATTGCATTCACGAGAATGGGATGGACATAAGGGTCAAAGTGACCTTGAACTGTACCCTTGGACCACCTCCAAAAAAGCCTGAAAAATAAAATGGATGAAATGTTACCACTTCTACAACTGAAAGTAGAAGATTAACAACTGGAATTAGAAGGCTGACTCCTACCTCAGAGCAGAGCTTTGGCAGCCAATACCTTTAAGTTTAGTGCGTATCAAATTTAAGCCAGCCATTGCAGTCAGTTACTAACATGTTCATAGGTCAATACTCCTTGGCATTCAGAGGGAAGTGGGAGGGTGTCTGCCTAGAGATGCAAGGAATTGCGATGCGCAGCCACTGTCACAGCAGCCTGTTGTCCTGCCACAACAAAAATTATATCAATAAAGATAGTCTTTTCAGTAAACATAATTTGTTTTTTTTTACTAAAATGAGGAAGAGAACATTGTAGGTTCCCATGACTGTAAATACATGAACTTGTAAATACTTTGCAATAGGTGTTAATCGATCAATCATGTAAATTATTTCTAAATCAATAAAATCATGTAAATTGTCATCTGAGTGAGTGTAGCCAGTAGTTGATCCACTTTACCTCATAAGACTCTGCTGAGATGGCTTCAGCAGTACTGACTGCTTCAGATCCTCAGCTGCCTTTTGACAGAGGAAAGCAATAATTACTCACCATTTTATCTATTCATGGACAGCAATGTTTAAGACACTAAGGTCACTAATGGCACTTTTCCACTGCACATTACGGTTTGACTTGACTCCACCCACGTGCTGCCTCAACGTGGGTGGGATTATAGCTGATCATCATAGTTGTGCCACCTCTACTGCCGTGACATCAACTTTAACATGACACAAACATTACTGACCATAAACAATAACACGACTGCTAGCTGTTAGCTACTAGCTCATTGTGCTGCATAAAGCAGTTGTTGCATGGTGATTTTACAAAAGTGTAACAGTTAAATTGGCCTGGTTGTTTTAGAAGCAAGCTTTCCAGTAGCTGGTCAACTAAATAAAGTGAAGCTTTCAAGCAGAGTATAGAGTTAACGTACCATCCTCCATCGTGGATCAACGCCGTGGCTGAGTCCAGGGCACTCTCCCTCCCATTGCTCGCTGGTTTAGATAGTGTCCATTTGGTCGAACCACTTTCCCTTGATGGTTCTTTACTCACTTTTCTTTTTTTTTTTACTTTTCCCTACAATGTTTGTAGGTCCGGTGGTAACCGTGTGCAGCCAACAGCTGGGACACTTCCTGAAAAACATTTTCGTTTACATCATTTCGTTTCTCGCTAACGAGAGGAACGTCTGAACCTCGTTTATTAACCACGGCGTGAATTTTGCACAGCCATTTCTTTTTACAATTCCAAGTCACATGAACAAATTATACTGCTATCGCTGTTACTAACTTTTAAACTAGCAGGTTGATGTCCCGTGGCAAATCAAGTTGTGTAGTGACGATTCTCTCTGATCAATCAGTGATCTGCAGGGTTTTGACATCACATTTAGTATCGGCTTGGTCACTTGGAACTAGGGCTGCAACTAAAGATAATTTTTATAATAGACTAATCTAACGATTATCAGAGCGATTATTCGGGCAATTATTGCAACGATTAATCATTAGCACTTAACCGATTATTCAAGTCAAATCAAGTGGTTTTTATTGTCGTTTCAACCATATACAGTTAGTACAGTACACAGCAAAATGAGACAACGTTCCTCCAGGACCATGGTGCTACATAAAAACAACAAAGGACCAACACAGGACCACATGAGACTACACAACGAAATAGGTTGTGTCCTGACTTAAAGGTTGTATTAAACGGGCTTACTAACTATAAAGAGGACAAAATCATCTTTTAAAAATACTTCTAAATAACATTCACTGAATTCTGAACAACGTCACTTGTTTCCTGCAATGTCACTTCCTGTTTCCTGCCATGTCACTTCCTATTTGTCATGTATATAAGCAGTGCATTCACACACCCATATTGTGAAGTATTTTGGACTGCCTGCCTGTTATTGAATTACAGACTAATAATTGTAGATTACAATGCAAAGGGTGTAGTCTTTGCATCAAAGACTACACCCTCTCAACTTTTTGTTCACTTAATTTAGATCCATCTTTAACTCACAAAAAACAAACTCTATATTTTTTATAGACCTGCGTATCACCGTCTTTTTTTCACAATAAGATGCACTCCATGACACTAATATTATAATTCACTATGTCGAGAACAATCTCTATAAAAAAATAAATAAATCTAGCTGTAGCAATCGTGCACCAGTGATGAGCGTCTCCGCACGAGACAGTGTATCATCCGGGAGAAGTTTGAAACTCTCTCACGCTGTTTTTCTGTTTCGGCGTTTGTGCTTATTTATACAGCCCGCTTCATATTATTTGAAATGTAATAAAGGATGCATTAAATACAGTATATAACGGCACAGTGTTTCCTTTTTAGATGCTCTGACAGACAAGTTTTGCTCAAGCGCAACACCAGGTACGGCTCTGCTTTATTTCACGACGACACTGCTTCTCTATTTACTTATTTAGCATTTTTGTATTATAATACACCTTAATCTGTTTGGAAAGTTTGGAGTGCATCTGGACTGTGAGCTGTTCTTTCTTCCTCTATTCAAACAAGTGTGAGCTGAAGTGCTGCTCTCCCACATCATCATTAGCATTTCAAAAGATCTCATGTTGTGTTAAATGAAATCAGATGACTATTCGACAACGAAAATTTGTTGACAATTTTTTATTGTCGACGTTGCCGTTAATGTCGACTAATCGTATCAGCCGTACATGGAACCTTGACCGAGATGGTACTTAAAAAAGTACAAGGTACTATCCACAGTGGAAAACCCACAAAAGGGGTGCTTTGAAGGACGACGAAAAGGTGGATGACATTGTCCTTGTTAACTACATTGTTGATAACATTTGAGGATTAAACCATTTACCTTGACTTGTACAAACCAAAAGTGCCCTGGATTTGTGAAAGTCATCCCATGCTCCTTGTAACTTGATTACTAGTATTGCTACCTGCAATAACTTGATGGAAGACAGAAAGGCATGTTTCTGTCTGATGTTCTCCAGGCGCTTCAGTTCATATGCAGACGGTCCTCCATATCATTCTAGTAAAAAAACAAAGATTCAGTACTTTTCAAGTTGAGAATTTGCCTTATTTTGGACAGCCTTATTTGACACATACACAAATTTTTCAATGGTCTAGTGTGCTTTGACCTAGAGAAGTTTCTACATAAATTTTACTACCTTGTTAATTCTTACAATGACCTTGACAAATTATGCAGGGTTGTACAGCTTACAGATGTATGCTCCACATCACTGTTTTCATCATCAGAGTCCTCCAAAACAGGTATGTTAATTTGGTAATACCAACTGCTTTAATGTGAACTATGTTAAGTGTCTCTGGCCTCCTCACCTTCCTGTTCGTGGAAGAATTGTTTCATAGGTGTAGTTGAAGCATTTAGGTGCCATAACCTGGCAGACTGCCCTCTCTGTCCCAGGCTCTTCAGGGTGTTTACTTCCTACAAGTGACAGCACTTCCATTGTTTGCCTTGAGGGAATTTCTTATTTGGCACAAACATCAACTTGGACTCAAGAATGAACTGATTTTGGTGGTCAAAACGTCAAGGTCTCTGTGACCTCACATGTCCCATTCTTATGAATGCGATATCAGGAATGCCTGGAGGGAATGTTATTACATCTGGCACAAAGGAAAGTAGGCTGACGTATACTTACCATGTATTCTTTGACGAGAGTCTATCATTGAGATAGACACTTAGGCTCCTCAGGACACAGTCGTGCTTGATGTTTATGTCTGCATTCTGAAACAAGCATACCAACAAGATCACAAAGAAAATTATTAAGATATATTAGTCAATGCATTGATTTACAGTTTAATTAATGCTGAATATTAAGTTTAATATATGAAAATATGGTGAATGTTTGGTAACATGAATTCACAAACCCAGATTTGAAAAATGGAGGAGAGGAGAAGGACTGAGGTGGAGGAAAAAAACGTAAAAATCTTAAGAATTCAAGCACCTTGTTGCATAACTTAGCTATCGGTGCCATTATGGTGCTGATTTTCTTTCCTTCAGATCCTCCTCTTGCATGGAAAATCTTGATCAGGTCATCAGTGTATCGGTTTAGTTGTCCAATGAATTTTGAAGTCAGAGGAACAGTTGTTAGACGCATAAACTCCATGTTGACCTAAAAGAGGAACAAAGCCAGGATATACTTGACTTTAAACAAGATATAGAACACCAAATGCAATTTGTGTTCTGGATAGAGGCATCAGCAACTTTTGCATAATGATAATCCATTGTATATGCTGTGTACTTGATCATTTCTTCTGAAGGCCTTCAAGAATATCTGATCTGACTTTCGGGGTAAGAGTTAGTAAAGTTCCATTCACATTGAAATCATTATTTCCGGTCTGGAGCATCATCTCAGCACAATATGAAAAGTGTGGCACGACAAAGGATTCAGGCCAAGAGCAGAACCGGGACTCAGGAGATGACAATATGATGGTATTATTGCTACAATAGGACAGAATAGATGCTGAATCATTTGGGTCTTGCGATGAAGAGCTGGCAGATTCACAAGGGGGAGTCCCTGGGATTGTGGAGCATGTATCTTTAGTGGGTGGTGCTGAGGAGATTCCAGAGCTGGTATCCTCACATGGTAAGTACACCACTTTCAGAATACTTTTATCTTGAATGTCTGAAGTTGACAAGAGGTTCATAAATTGATTTTCCTGAATTGCCTGAACTGCTCTGTCACTCCAAAGAAAGTCTTAATTTCAAGAGCCAATTCATCCACAGATGTCGGTATTCCGGATTCAATAGTTAGTTTTCTTGCATCTTCTTCACCTCCAAAAAGGACTCCGAAGGCATCTTGTCCAAACATCCTGCTTTGTTAATCTAGAGTGCAGAAACAAACACACCAAGAGGACAGGTATTACGCTTCTTATTAAATACAGTGTTGGCCCACAGTCTCAGACTTTGAAAACCCCTGATCTAGCCAACATGAATTCTGCCACCAAATTTCATGGAGATCCACCAAGATTTGAGATTTAGGTCCCTGCTATCCAATATTAACCTTTGATGATGATGGTCTCTTCAGGGTTACCAACTGTGTAGGCAGAAAGTGGATAGCAATCAGTCAGCTCTTCAAGCTGAACCAGGACAACTTCTTTACCTGGAGACAAAGTCAATTGATAGGCCCTAAAATGATCTCTATACAAAGCACAAAATAAACTAACAATAAAACTCAACTTATCTCCCATTATGCACATTTGTAGAATCTCTGCAAATTCAGGCATTCCAGCAGTTGAACCACAAGCAACTACCATTCCATTTCTGTAATTAATTCCATAATGGGATTAATTCCAAGAATGCAATAATGGGACATATTGAAAGCAGTGGCGGGCCGTGCATTTTACACCTAGGCCTTCAGTGCTATCCTCCCGCAATTATCCTCACCATGACACTAGGTCTATAGGCTAATCAATATTGTCATTCGACGTAACAATTCCATAGCCGCTATTTTAATTTTAAATGTGGGAGGAAACCATCATTATTCCATACCACTATTACTGTCACGATTCACTGTTGTCTGGCCTGTGTTTCTCCCCTGTCATCTGTTCCCAGAGTACACTTCCCATAATTCCCTCCACTGGTGTGCAATGAGCCCGATCGAGTACATGGACTTCAGCGTAGCATCAGAAAAGTCTGTGCACTTGGCAAGGACACAAAACTGACGGGAATATTCTGGGACAGGCAAGTTCGTATTGGTCAGCTGAATGAATGGAGCTGCTTGATCCATTTTTGGTCAGTTGTTCTGTAACGCTGGGAAGAAGTCAAGAGAGCTGGATCTAGGTGCAGCTAAGGATTTTTAATGAAAATAAACAAACACAAATAACTGGTAGACACAGGAACAAAAGAAATATGCACGATGGGAAAACAAACACAGGAACAGCAAAAACAGAACGGCTAGGGAACAGGAGGTCAAAACACATACAGGTACATACACCAACTGACCACGAATGATCAAACAACAGGGCTTAAATACACAAAGGATAATGACTAAATGAAACACAGGTGAGGACAATGAAGGACAGCTGGCAGATGAGAGCAGGGAATTATGGGAAGTGTAGTCTGGGAACAGATGACAGGGGAGAAACACAGGCCAGACAACAGTGAATCGTGACAATTACACAGTATGAAAGGATGTTGCATCACAAAGACATCACATAGCCCAAATAAATAATTACCAAAGAAACAAGAACAAACTCACAACAACCAGCCACATTGTCTCATACAACCACCAAGCAAGCAAAAATGAAATAAAACACAAATAACACAATCAGGATTCAACAGGCTTCCCAGATTCTAGCCAAGCTGCTAGGCATAAATGGCAGACAGGCCACTGAATCTGAACATCATTCACACAAGCAGCAATGATCTAAATCAAGCAATAATGACAATAAATAGCTAATAACATGCCCGACACCAAGATTAAATCTGTCTGTCTATCAATCTCCTCTGCTGTGTTTCAGTAATATGGACAACACCTACAACACTACACTTCACAGCCTGGCTAGTTAAGATACATAAAAATCCATCAAACTTATCAAAGCTGCTCATAATTTGAAGACAAAGTCCATCCTCATTTATTTCTTTATAAAGAGTTCAAGGACACGGTTGTACAGTACATTGGTGCATTTCAGTTCCAATAAAAGTTCCTTCTCGATTGCCATGGAGGTCAGTGCTGACAGTTGAGCCTATCCAGTCTTATTTCTTGAATATGTTTTAATGCATTTTAGGGCTGAAAATGTCTGCTCGACAGAGGCAGTAGATACTGGGATGGTCACCGCCAAACATGCCAATGCATAAAGTTGACGGATACTCTGCACATAGATCTTTCTGCTGAAGGAAAGCGAGGGGGTCAGCAGGGCTTTTTCCTTCAAAATCAGTTATGGCATACATTACAGTCAGTTCTGTTTTAAGCCGGGGTAGGTCGAAGAGAGTTCCGTGGCTCTGCATTAACTCTTTCCCCGCCAAACACGGAATTTTCCGGGTTTTATGAAAAAACGCTTCCCCGCCAAACACGTAATTTTCCGGGTATCCGTGTTTTAGGTGGTATACGGTAAGGAAGACCCGCATGTTTTGAAAGAGTACGCAACTCTTTGATCAAAGAAACAGACTGCGATCGTCTCAAACGTGAAGTGGAACACCATACTAATACTAAAGCACTTGTTTGATAAAAATGCCTTTTTCTCAGCTTTTTGTCCGAAATGTTGTTTTTGACAAAACCTACCTCTGTTCAAGTGGCAATAAAAAAAGAACAAATGAAGATAAAATAAAATCGTTTTTTTTTTGCCTAAAAGCAGAGGCTCAGAGCTTTATTTTGATATATAGCATCTTCATATATTCATGGAAGAAAATATTCTGCGGGCCATTAAAATTTAGTGAAAATCGTCAAAAACCCTGGCGGTGGCTGGCAACTTTATTTATAAAACGCTGGCGGGGAAAGAGT
Organism: Xyrauchen texanus; assembly: GCF_025860055.1. NCBI lineage: Eukaryota > Metazoa > Chordata > Actinopteri > Cypriniformes > Catostomidae > Xyrauchen > Xyrauchen texanus. Next base: position 17,907,900 of record NC_068289.1, read on the forward strand.
TAAGCTGGAGAAGGCTGTATCTGGGAATTTATTCAGGTATGTCTGAAACTGCTGAGGGTTGAGGAGGGAGAGAAACATGACTTTATCGTGGTCTTTAAACCGGTTCTGTATCTGGGCTATGATGTTGTCCAAAATGTCGCTGTTCAGTTTCTGGTACCTTGCACGAATGTCCCCCTGTGCTTGGCCCACCTGTTTCGTGCAAAGTAGATTTATAAAATTCACCAAATCGCCCTCTCTCCCTCTCAATATTGTCACAAAACTCATCCATTCTTGCCAGACAGAATTGTACATCGAGTGTTTTGTTCTGCAGTATTCCAAAAAGAACAACTGAATACTCAAATATCACATGAAACGTAGAAAGCAAAAAACAAAACTCAAAATCATCCAGATTTGCACTGTATCCATCAGCACAGCACACAGAATCCTCGTCTTACTCATCCTGGTGTTGTAATACAGTGCATCCATAAAGTATTCAAGTGCTTCACTTTTTCCACATTTTGTTATGCTACAGCCTTATTCCAAAATAGATTAAATTCATTATTTTCCTCAAAATTCTACAAACAATACCACATAATGACAACGTGAAAGAAGTTTTTTGAAATCTTTGCAAATTTATTAAAAAAAAAATCACATGTACATAAGTATTCACAGCCTTTGCCATGACACTCAAAATTGAGCTCAAGTGCATCCTGTTTCCACTGATCATCCTTGAGATGTTTCATGTAAGTGGACATGATTTGGAAAGGCACACAGGGTGACTGTGGCTCAGGAGGTAGAGCAGTCGGCTGGCAATCACAGGGTTGGTGGTTTGATTCCTAGCCCACACGACTCCACATGCTGAAGTGTCCTTGGGCAAGACACTGAACTCCAAGTTGCTCCCAATGGCAGACTAGCACCTTGCATGGCAGCTCTGCCGTCATTGGTGTGTGTGTGTGTGTGTGTGTGTGTGTGTGTGTGTGTGTGTGTGTGTGTGTGTGTGTGTGTGTGTGTGTGTGTGTGTGTGTGTGTGTGTGTGTGTGTGTGTGTGTGTGTGTGTGTGTGTGTGTGTGTGTGTGTGTGTGTGTGTGTGTGTGTGTGTGTGTGAGCGTGTATTTATCACTTTGTGGGGACCAAATGTCCCCATAAGGATAGTAAAACCCGAAATTTTTGACCTTGTGGGGACATTTTGTCGGTCCCCATGAGGAAAACAGCTTATAAATCATACTAAATTATGTTTTTTGAAAATGTAAAAATGCAGAAAGTTTTCTGTGAGGGTTAGGTTTAGGGGTAGGGTTAGGTTTAGGGGATAGAATATAAAGTTTGTACAGTATAAAAACCATTATGTCTATGGAAAGTCCCCATAAAACATGGAAACACAACATGTGTGTGTGTGTGTGTGTGTGTGTGTGTGTGTGTGTGTGTGTGTGTGTGTGTGTGTGTGTGTGTGTGTGTATTTATCACTTTGTGGGGACCAAATGTCCCCATAAGGATAGTAAAACCCGAAATTTTTGACCTTGTGGGGACATTTTGTCGGTCCCCATGAGGAAAACAGCTTATAAATCATACTAAATTATGTTTTTGAAAATGTAAAAATGCAGAAAGTTTTCTGTGAGGGTTAGGTTTAGGGGTAGGGTTAGGTTTAGGGGATAGAATATAAAGTTTGTACAGTATAAAAACCATTATGTCTATGGAAAGTCCCCATAAAACATGGAAACACAACATGTGTGTGTGTGTGTGTGTGTGTGTGTGTGTGTGTGTGTGTGTGTGTGTGTGTGTGTGTGTGTGTGTGTGTATTTATCACTTTGTGGGGACCAAATGTCCCCATAAGGATAGTAAAACCCGACATTTTTGACCTTGTGGGGACATTTTGTCGGTCCCCATGAGGAAAACAGCTTATAAATCATACTAAATTATGTTTTTTGAAAATGTAAAAATGCAGAAAGTTTTCTGTGAGGGTTAGGTTTAGGGGTAGGGTTAGGTTTAGGGGATAGAATATAAAGTTTGTACAGTATAAAAACCATTATGTCTATGGAAAGTCCCCATAAAACATGGAAACACAACATGTGTGTGTGTGTGTGTGTGTGTGTGTGTGTGTGTGTGTGTGTGTGTGTGTGTGTGTGTGTGTGTGTGTGTGTGTGTGTGTGTGTGTGTGTGTGTGTGTGTGAGAATGGGTGATTGGGACACAGTGTAAAGCGCTTTGGTAACCTATAAGGTTAAACAAAAACGCTATATAAGTGCAGACCATTTACTACAAACCTGTTTATATAAGGTCCCACAGTTAACAGTGCATGTCAGAGCACAAACCAAGCCAAGAAGTCCAAGGAATTCTCTGTCGAGAATTGAGGCACAGATCTGGGGAAGGGTACAGAAAAATGTCTGCAGCATTGAAGGTCCCAATGAGCACAGTGGCCTCCATCATCCGTAAATGGAAGAAGTTTGAAACCACCAGGACTCTTCCTAGTGCTGGCCGCCCGGCCAAACTGAGCGATTGGGGGAGAAGGGCCTTAGTCAGAGAGGTGACCAAGAACCCGATGGTCACTCTGACAGAGCTCCAGCATTTCTCTGTGAAGAGAGGAGAACCTTCCAGAAGAACAACCATCTCTGCAGCACTCCACCAATCAGGCCTGTATGGTCAGACGGAAGCCACTCCTCAGTAAAAGGCACATGACAGCATGCCTGGAGTTTGACAAAAGGCACCTGAAGGACTCTCAGATCACAAGAAACAAAATTATCTGGTCTGAAGAAACAAAGACTGAACTCTTTGGCCTGAATAGCAAGCATTATGTCTGGAGGAAACCAGGCACCGCTCATCACCTGGCCAATACCATCCCTACAGTGAATCATGGTTGTGGCAGCATCATGCTGGGAGACTAGTCAGGATCAATGGAAAGATGAATGCAGCAATGTACAGAGACATCCTTGATGAAAACCTGCTCCAGAGCGCACTGGACCTCAGACTGGGGTGAAGGTTCATCTTCCAACAGGTCAACAACCCTAAGCACAAAGCAAAGATAACAAAGGAATGGCTATGGGACAACTCTTTGAATGTCCTTGAGTGGCCCAGCCAGAGCCCAGACTTTAACTCGATTGAACATCTTTGGAGAGATCTGAAAATGGCTGCACAACGACGCTCCCCATCCAACTTGATGGAGCTTGAGAGGTTCTGCAAAGAAGAATGAGAGAAACTGCCCAAAAATAGGTGTGCCAAGCTTGTAGCATCATACACAAAAAGACTTTAGGCTGTAATTGGTGCCAAAGGTGTGTTGTAAACTTTTTATCCTTCTAGAGAGTGGGAAACTCAGAAGGTAAGACCAGGAGACTCGGTTGTATCTTCAAGCAGGATTCTTTAATGAGAAATTCGTGCTGTCAGCAGCTGCAGGGACCAACATCTAACTAAGGGAACTTTACATTGTAATTTATACATGCATTTAGAGGGCAGTGCTTAGAGATAGACACAAAGCACCCAGGTGATAACTTTAAAGCATGCAAATGATGTATACAGGCATAGGAAACCCACCCTAGACTCTAGATTGTTACCAGTCCTAATCCAATCAGCATAACTATTCAGATACAGAGATGCTAATCCAATCAGCCTAACTATTTAGACAACTGGGGCTGGGGCTCCAATAGCCATTAAAAGACAGAGGATGAGATTGTCAGTAGTCTGACTAATTTAATTTACAATAGAGAGAACAGAACTGGAAGGAAATCTCTTGCTGGAATACTCTTTCTAACAGCTGATATATTTATCATTTATACCTTAAATGCTAAATGCAGTCTACTCTACTTTCCCAGTTTATATATATGATTGTGTTTAACATTTTATAAATTTATAATACAACAATTCTCCCTTTGAGAGTTCTAATAGCTCTCACAAAATAAAAATTTAGACACTTAAAAGTTCATTCTTGTAACTTGTGATCGTTACAGGCACATAGCACTTGCTCTGTGTTGTTTTTTTTCTGTGATTGCATGCTGACACAGAACAAACATGCAATTAGGGTCCGTGAATTTCTTATGGGTAATAATCTTTTCTGGTTGGAACTGTTATTTTCTCGTGAGGTGCTTGAGTCATTTGTTGAATGAAACACTTGATACTGTGGACGCATAAATAGTACACCAGTAGGAAAAAGAACAGCAGAATTGCTATTTCCTTTATCCACAGCCAGGGTTTACCTAGCAAGTTTCCAAACCATGAAGAATTATTTTCAGTCATCTGATGTAAATTTGCTGCAAGATCAAGAATGTCTTGTTGGATTTTGTTCAAGTTCTCTGTTGGATCCATTAAACCGGTGCAGCACTCGGGGCCGATAATGGTGCAGGCTACCTGAAGCGAGAGTGTCCTTGATGTTACCAAGGGACAAAGCCGTATCATTGGCCAATTTCTGTACAGAATTTGATAAGCTTCTGACTTGATCAAGGGCCTGCATGACACCATAAGACGGGATTATTGCTCCAAGAGTTCTCGACCACCTTGTTTGTGCACAAGTGAGTCCTGGAATGCAGCCATCTTCTTTGTTTGTGGAAGGTGGTGAATTTTGTAAATGTGTAGAGCTTGGGGTGGAGTGTGTATTTTCTCTGATAGCCGGTAAAACATAAACCAGGGTGCACCTGCCATTGAATCGACTGGGTAGAATATTGTAGACAGAAGTTCCACATAACCAAAAAATGCCAGTTGGTGGAGGAAACATACACCACTGATTTATTGCCAAGAGTTTTGGAAGGGATGGTGTCCTGTGGAGACACTCTTCTAAGTCTTTGTCCTCTTTTCCTGCTGATGGAGTAATGTCTACATGGGATTTTGTTCTCACTTCGACCACAAAGCTGCAAAGTTCACAAGGAATTTCAACCAAAGGAGGCTGGAGCCTAATTTTCCATACACCAAGGAAAAGTCATTGGCAAAAGTAGATCTGTCATAATGGGAGGAGCTGAAGTTAGGTTGCAGGATGGTAATCCAGGAATGCAACATGGAGAGGGTGGAGGAATTGTATCAACAAGACATGTATCCTTGTTGTATAATCCACTGGTATGATGATCAAAGAAGGTACACGTGTCACATTTGGAGATAGGGTGTGCCACCCATGGGATTCCTGCTCCTACTGAGGGTGCGTGTGGCATGCAAACGTCCTTTCCTGCAAACAAGGCACTTCTTGACATATTCATCAGCTCTAAGAATATGTTGTTTCTGGAGTCCACACTTTGTGCGATGTCCATGATGGTTAGAAATGTGACAATCTTGATCATGTTGATGGATGACTGAAGATTCCGTATGTGAGTCTCTGTATTGTGTATTTTTTTTTTCTTCTTTTCGTTCTTCTTGTGATACTGGGCTTGGCAGTGGGTCTAGTTGTTTTCTGGAAGTTGTGGCCTCATACACAGGTGAGGAGGTTGATGCCCATGGGTCTCGGGACAGCCATCAAGTGGTATCTGCAAAGAGGGTAGAAAGAAAAACAAAAGACAGTAGAGCAGTATTTGTTCAAACACCAGGGTTGTGTCCTAAAACAAAAGACAGTAGAGCAGTATTTGTTCAAACACCCGGGTTGTGTCCTTTTCTGAGTCTGCTAATGTTGTTCCTTCTTTCCCTATTTCATAATTCCTTTCACACCTAAAGAACAGTGAGGTAAGGATGGACTAGTGGATGGGGAAGGCCTATGAGGGAGTCTTCACCACAGGGTTTGTCCCCCGATGCATATTGCATTCGGTTCTTCCCTGGGCTCCTCACTGGTCTGTGTCCTATCCTATCCCTGTAGGTGGGGGAACAACTTTGCAGTGTGACACATGAGTCCAGGTTTTCTTTCCCTGACACAATACTGCAGCTGCTGTAATCAACATCACTTGATGTGGTCCGTGCCACTTAGGCTCTAATGGCTTATTTCTGAATGTCTTTATCATGACCCATTGACCTGGGATGATTGTGTGTCCACCTTCTGGTGGAGTTTGCCAACACGACTCAACTCTCTCTTTGGCACTCTGTACTGCCTTTGTGAGGTTTTCACAGTAAGCTGATCAGGGCATCTGAGGCAATGTGTACATCAGCATTTCTAAGATCAATCACACCTGGCATTTGCATTGGGCGTCCAGTAATAATCTCATGAGGGCTCAGTCCTACTGATCTGTTAGGTGACGCTCTCATACTACACAGTACTGATGGCAGCGCTTCTACCCATGGTACTCCTTCCTGATGCATTTTGCTTAGCCTGGTTTTAATTGTTCTGTTACATCGTTCAACCTGTCCTGATGCTTGTGGTCTGTATGGGCAGTGAAGATTCCACTTAATCTTCAACATTCTAGACACTTCCTTGACTACCTGTCCTGTGAAGTGTGTACCTTGATCTGAGTCAATGCAATCTGGTAATCCCCATCTGGGTATGAAATCAGTGACAAGACATTTAGCAGTATGTGCAGCTGTAGCACGCCCTGTTGCATAAGCTTCTACCCATCTAGAGAACTTATCTATTACTACCAAAACGTCAGTTTTTCCCTTACACGGAGGCAATGATATGTAGTCAACTTGCAGGTGATGAAATGGTCCTGGTGGAGCTGGGGTATGTATTGCTGGTGTAGTAGCTGCTGGTTCCTCATTATTTTTCTGACATGTAACACACCTCTTTGCTGTTTCAGTGGATTCCACCATTGATTAGAGAACATGTGATTCATTGTTGCTGGACCACTGTGACCCAAATTGTGTATTTGTTGAGCCAAATATGGCAGCAGTGATTCGGGAGCAACATACTTTCCCCCTTTGGTCCAGCAGCCAGATGAATCCACTGTGGCTCCTTTGTCTAACCATGTCCATGCTTCATACAGAGGAACGTCTTTGTACAGATCAATTATTGATTCAGGAGGCAGAATTGTCTTCTGTGCTATACTACCTGAACACACTTGTACAGTTGCATAGGAACAAGCTTGTTTAGCTGCTACATCAGCAAGAGCATTACCTTTAGCTTCCATTGTATTAGTGGTGAGATGTGCTTTCACTTTGATTACTGCCAATTTCTTTGGAAGTTTCATGGCAAACATTAGATCTTTCACTAATCCAGCATGCTTAATGGAGGATCCAGCAGAAGTTAGAAACTGTCTGGTTTGCCAAATGATACCAAAATCATGAATGACCCCAAAAGCATACCTGGAATCTGTGTAGATATTTGCAACTGATCCTGAAGCTAGTGTGCATGCTCTTGTTAAGGCTACTAGTTCTGCAGCTTGTGCTGAAAAATGATCTGGAAGACGACCTGAAGCAACCACTTCAGTGGTGGACGTTACTGCATAACCTGCTCGTCTGTTACCTTCAATTACTTGAGCTGACCCATCAACAAACAACTCAAATTCTGAATTCTCTATGGGAGTTTCTTTTACTTCACTTGTAGATGTATATGTAAGCGTAACACAATCATGTGTCATTTCGCCTTCATCCTCTAACAAAACTTCAGTCATTGCAGACATCATACATGAGGATGGGTTCGTGACTGGTGCATGCTGTAGAACTATATTCGGGGCTGTGAGAGTTGCTAACCAATTTCCCCAACGAGAGGAAGTGACAGAAGTGACTTTTGCTTGATTCATTAGTGCGGACACTGCGTGAGGGCATCTTCCGTTTACAGTCTGTCCTAACACCATTCCTGATGAAGCCTGAAGCGCTAGATGAACTGCCTGTACTGCTCTGAGGCATGGGCCCATACCTTGAGCGACTATGTCAAGTTTACCAGAATAGTAATGAATTGGGCGTAAACTGCCCCCATGATCTTGCATTAAACATGCAGTCATGAAGCTTAAATGTTCATGGACATAAAGAACAAAGGGTCTATCAGTTTGTGCAATTCCCAATGCTGGTGCTTGACATAGTGCTCTCTTCAAATCATTGAACGCTTTGAGGTGAAGTTCTTCCATACAAACAGTATCTGAATCTTTGCCATGGCCTTTTAACAAGTCATAGAGAGGCTGAGCAATCGAGGCATATTCTTCAATCCACGGTCTACAGTAACCTGCTGTTCCTAAAAATGAGCGGAGTGTTTTAATGGTAGTAGGCGGAGGTATGGATTTGACTGAAGCCGCTCGATCCTGTGTGATGGATCTATTTCCTGCACCAATTGTTTGACCCAGAAATATGACTTGCTTTTTAGCAATTTGAGCTTTGTGAAAACTGCATTTGTGTCCTTTTTCATGCAAATAGTCCAACAATGCTGCCAATTCAGTTTGATGTACCTCGTGATCTGTTGAGGCAATCAAAATATCATCGACATATTGGATCATAGTGGACTGTTTTACCGGACATTCTGGGTCACACAAATCACGTCTGACAGTCTGATGGTATATAGTTGGGGAGTTTTGAAATCCCTGTGGCAAACGTGTCCACTGGTATTGTTCATAGTCAACTGTAAACGCTAACCATGGCTGGCTGTCAGAGTGCAACGGTACAGAAAAGAATCCATTAGACATATCAATTACTGAAAAATCTTACACTCCAATGGCAAGCCATTACAAATTGTAGAAGGATCTGCCACTAGAGGGGTGATTTTATCAATATGTTTATTGGCTACTCTGTAGTCTATTGTAAGTCTCCATGTTGCATTGGACTTCTTGATAGGCCATATGGGTGAATTACATGGACTGTTGGTTTTAACTAGCACTCCTTGCGTCAGCAACTTTTCTACAATAGGTTTGATCCCCTATATAGCTTCCTTATTGATTGGATATTGTTTGGTGACCGGAGGTGGAGTTCCTGTCAATTTGACTGGTTCTACACCTGTCAACAAACCACAATCATCCTTGTCTTTAGCCCAAATTGGATGATTCTGTAAGAAAGCATACTCTGGAGGGATTGCATTATTGGTAGAAACTTGTGCTGAGCAAATTTTAATGCTAGCAGAATCTGAGGACATGTCTAAAGTTAGATGTACTTGTCTCAGGAGATCCATGCCTAAAATTGCACCTGTATTTAATGGAGCACATAGCAGTTTTGTAGTCAGAGCTTTCGGGCCAAATTGTACCTCTATGGGCAGGGTTTCATACAAAACAGAATCTTCACCTATTACGCCAGTTAAAGAAAGTTTGGTTTTCTTGTACGGGATGTCTAAACTTTTAGCCAATTTTGTAGGAATTACTGTAATTTCTGCACCTGTATCAAGCAAAAAAATCAATCTCTTTCTCTCGTATGCTACCTTTCACAAAAATTCTTTTGTCATTATATGATGGATTACAGGGGAAAGGTAGCTACTCACAGCCCCAACAATTAGTTTTTTCCTGGTCTTGTTGTGCTCTTAGAAGAGCCTGAACGAGCTGTCCTAAAGTTTCAGTGGACACTTGCTGAACTGCTTCAGGGTTGTAAGCAGGCAGGGGAGGAGCAGAATTATGCATAGCATTTCTATTTGCATCTTGTAACTTCTTCCTACACTCTTTCTCCCAATGTCCTAATTTTCCACAGTAGTGGCATTTGCCTTCTTTTTTAGACCACCTGTTTTTTTTGTTTTTCTGTGCTAAATGTAGCTGCTGCTGCTACTCTCACTTTGGCTTTAACATCAGCATCTCTTTCCCATGTAGCCAACCTGTCTAGGTTACTTCTAAGAGTTCTGTTAGACCAAGTGAGATCTAGGAATGGCAAGGCTCTTCTGTACTCAGCTAAAAGGCCATCTGACCAGATGCGGACTAGGGGTCCCTTGTCATCTAACACACTTTCAGAATTATCAACAATTCCACTGTAAGTTACAGCTGACTGACAAAACCTTTCAGTGTATTCACTCACAGGTGCTTCTTTCTTTTGTACACAGCTAGTGATTCTTGACCAGTCTATTTTGGGTCCCATGATATTCTTTAGAATTTTCAAAACACCTTCTCTTATATCGCTTCTACTGGCATGCTGTAGTTCAGAAGTCACTGCAGATTCAAAACTGTTGAATTCAGATTCAGTCAAAATTTGTGACATTAACTGTGTGACTTCTGTTAACGACATGTCATATAGACGCATTTTGTTGATCAATGCTTTTCTAAATTCAGAAAACTGTGTGCGTGCTGAGGGTAAGCTCTGGGATAGTCTCTCTATATCTTTAGGTCCAAGCGCTTTTGTGACTGTTTGTATTTGGACAACAGAAGAGTTGGTAGAAACACTTTCAGTTCTCTCAATTCCCTGAGATCGTCTCCTAGCATCACACACATTGACTGAATTTACAGGCACAGCAGTTATGGATTGGAGAGCTACATCTGTTTCAAAGAAATTTTGTAAGTCAGGGAAAATGTTATCCGGCTGATTAACTTCTTCTACAACAGTTTTTTCTGCAGCTTTGTTGTGGTTCAATTTCTTGGTTAAAGAGGATACTCTAGCACGAAGCTCTTTGTTCTCTTTCTCTAGCTCTGAGTTATGCTTAGACTGTTGTGTAGCAAGTGCTAAACAAAATTCTCTGTGGCAGCAGATAATGCCTTTCACATTGTTCTTGCGAATACTTGCTCCTAGTACCTTTTTACACTCATCTACTGACCAAGTCTTGTCTGGATGAATCTCATATTTCTTAGTTAGTTCTTGTCTAACATTCTCAGTGACAATTAGGTTCAGTTGTTCTCCTAACAGTGTTTTGAATTCACTATCTGACCACAAAGGAGTCGCAAGACCACCTTTTTCAGTTGTGGGGATTAGTCTAGCACTTTTCTTAAACATTTTGTGGATTTTCTTTGTTCTGTTATCACACAAACAAACACTAAAACGTCTCTGATCAACAGAGGGTACACTTGTTAACACAGTTCAACTATTGTTAACCTTCTTTGACCCAAGCAAAGGATAACACAAATTACTAGCACTTTATGCTAATCTTCTCTGTCTAAAAACAGAGGGTAACAAATATTCTTCTCTGCAGATAGAGGATAAACAAAATATTAGCCTTTTATGCTAATCTTCCCTGCCTGAAAACAACAGAGGGTAACCAATATTAACACGTAATGCTAATCTTCTCTAAAAAGACAATTTTAGAGGATAACTTAGTTAACCAAACCTACAGCTGTCTGTTAACCCTTCTCTGATGGCGCAGAGGATTTGTACTGGTCTTAAAGGTTCTTTTAGATAGAGTAGCACTCACCAAACTTTGGTTGTAAGAAAGATTCAGGCTGGAATGCAGTCAGATCTTTGTTGAGCTTGAAGTTTCAATCTGGATTCAGGTGAGTAGCTCTATCCGGGTCACGGCACCAAAACTGTTGTAAACTTTGTATCCTTCTAGAGAGTGGGAAACTCAGAAGGTAAGACCAGGAGACTCGGTTGTATCTTCAAGCAGGATTCTTTAATGAGAAATTCGTGCTGTCAGCAGCTGCAGGGACCAACATCTAACTAAGGGAACTTTACATTGTAATTTATACATGCATTTAGAGGGCAGTGCTTAGAGATAGACACAAAGCACCCAGGTGATAACTTTAAAGCATGCAAATGATGTATACAGGCATAGGAAACCCACCCTAGACTCTAGATTGTTACCAGTCCTAATCCAATCAGCATAACTATTCAGATTCAGAGACGCTAATCCAATCAGCCTAACTATTTAGACAACTGGGGCTGGGGCTCCAATAGCCATTAAAAGACAGAGGATGAGATTGTCAGTAGTCTGACTAATTTAATTTACAATAGAGAGAACAGAACTGGAAGGAAATCTCTTGCTGGAATACTCTTTCTAACAGCTGATATATTTATCATTTATACCTTAAATGCTAAATGCAGTCTACTCTACTTTCCCAGTTTATATATATGATTGTGTTTAACATTTTATAAATTTGTAATACAACAGGTGCTTCAACAAAGTATTGAACAAAGGCTGTAAATACTTATGTACATATGATTTTTTGTTTTTTATTTTTAATAAATTTGCAAAGATTTCAAGCAAACTTCTTTCACGTTGTTATTATGGGGTATTGTTTGTAGAATTTTGAGGAAAAAAAGTGAAGCGCTGTGAATACTATCCGGATGCACAGTATGTGCTCAAATAGCTCCTTTAGGGCAACTCTCTTCTCAAAGACTATGCTGACTAATCTAGAACTATATTGCCACACGATGAAGATGTCGCTGGCAGATATCGTCAAGCAGCTGCGTACGCTTAGGGGATCTGGCAAAAAACGCAACTAGCCCATCGAGATGTGCAAAAAAGATCCTACATTCTCTAAGCTTCAATGCCCCTTGAGTCAGTACTAAATTAAGTCAATGTGCATAGCAATGTATAAATAAAGTCATAGGAGCCCTCACCTTAACTTTAGCCTGCACCCCATTTAATCCAGATGCCATGACGGCAGCGCCATCAAAACACTATCACAACTTTATCCAGGCATTCGTGTTCCTCCAGGAATCGGATAATGAGAGCAGAAAAGTCATCAGTCCACTTGCCACTCGTAACATCGTCAAATTTGACAAACCTCTCCTTGACACCAGTGTCTGTCACATAACGGAGCGCCAGAAAAGAAATAAGCTTGAATAGTTACCTCTATTTGTGGATTCCTTGCTTTCATCATGTCCCCTAAATGAGAGCTCTTGTTTACCTAGAAAGATGACACAATCGATCAGTATTTTCAGTATTTCCCTATTTTGTTTTACTCTTTTGTTGTGGAGCTCCATTTCCCTTCGCATTTGTTTGCTGAGTTGTAGATCCACTTGGGTGTCTCCGAACGTTTTCAAGAGCACCATTGCTTGCAAGTGTCCTGCCGTGCTTTGATGTCTCATTGTGGCCCTGTTTAGGCGATTCAGGTTTGCAAACCCAGCGTGGCCCCAATCACCATACTGGTCGGTTACAAATAACAGGCATTCCCAGCAATACAATTTGCAATGTTCATTCGACGCTGTGAGCAGGTGTATCTTTCGTAGTTGGTCGATAGAAAGTGACGCACAAATACTTTCCCTGGCTGGGACAGGCCTGCTAGCTGTGGTGTTAGTCCACCCTTTCTCACAATTTCCAGCTTTTCTTGAAAGGTCCTTCTCGAAAAAGGCTTTGTCAGTAAATCTGCCACCAAATCAATTTATTCTCCTCCTTCAGCCATTGTGTGTTTAAAAAAAACAACAGGCTAGGTAAAAAATATGAACATCACACAGAACAAAGTTTACATGCTAGCTAGTTGTACTTCAGTTTTAGTTAGCTAATGGTCCTCCTCCTATCATGCCACGTGAAAAATGCTGACGTAGGCAGCTAGAAGGCTCTGGTGGGTCAAAGAATACGCCCAACATGGCAAACTCGAAAACTGATTGGTTAAAGAAGATGACAATCAACAATATCGTTCCCATTTGCTTCATTCACTTTAAATTTTTAAGGCCTCGGGGTAGATTTTTCACCTAGAGACAGCACAGTGGAAAATCTGATTGGATAAAATATCTAATTGAAATGAGCTGCACTGGAAGTAGCGCAAGCTGCACTGCACAACTGAGGGAGAGAGTGGTAATTAAATTATGTTAATACTATTAATAGACTGATGGGAACAAACTTTGTAAATACATATAGCACTAATTAAATATATATTAAATTATAAAAATATAATTTTCTGATTCTGACAATCTCTAGGCCAGCAGAGAAGGCCTTGCTGGCCCTGACGGCCCACCTCTGATTGAAAGGTCCAGCTCTTTTTTTGGTCCAGAATAAACTCCACTGGCTCAACAACATTTAATACTTTCTTAAAGTACTCCTTTCTCTTATAATCTGTAGCAAGAGGGCCCTATTGCTTTTACCAAAGGATTAGATTTACACAGTATATCAGCTAGTTCTGTAATAAGCCATCAACTACTAGGTTTTTGTTTTTGAAAAATTCAGAAAGACTGTAGGACTACCAGATTCATTAGACTGAGCAGTGACTTTAACTACACCTGCTTTAAAATCTTTTAGAGTGTGGGGATTATGTTTCCGATTTTTATGTGAGTTAAATGTACCATATATGTTTGTCTGATACACACATCCCACAAACATACAAGTTATGGTTTCATACTGCCTAAGATGTTGATTTACATGAGTAAAGTGTTCCTTCTCAGTTGAAAGTTCCTCACATCCACATGTCTGACATGAGAATGTAGTTACCTGAACATCTGCTGTTTCTAGCTTCCTGTGTGTTTGATATGTGTGACTCAAAAGGTTCTTTCAAGTTTTGAATGTACAGCTAATGAAATGTCACACACTTTACAGAGCCACGTTCACACAGCATCTGTAAATAAAAAGACAAAAGACAATTTTTGTAAGTAACGACAAATAACATTATTAGTTGTGGTGTCAGTAACAAGTGAGTACATTGAAAAAATTACTGGGCGTTTAATTGTGATTAATCGCATATACAAATATTTGCTGAGAAAGCCCCTCATATATCAATAATTAAATATATAATGATGAAATAATTATACATAGTTCTCTTTAAATATATATATATTTTTTTAAAAAAATATATATATATATTCAGATAATTAAAATGCATTACATTCTTGTAGCAGAATAGTTAATCATTGAGAAGACAATTAAAAAAACAGCTTTAGAATACAATGTATTGTTTAATACCATATTATTCCATTTCACAAGTGAATTTGTCAATCAGTTCTAGATTTATTATGAGGGCTTGTTTAAGGACCTGTCAATTTCAACAAGCATCAGACATGCTTGTGTAGCGTCTCGGGTGTGTTGCGTCATAAACATAAACTTTTTAGATCACAATACTTTGACCATTTTGAGATCTCTTAGTTCGAATTTGCGCTCCATCAATTGTTTTGAATGCAAGAATGTAACGAATGTCTGTTATGTGTTGTCTGCTGGATGGTTGTTTTCTTCACTGTATAAACTGTGCGTTGCCACACAGCTGAAATTTCAATTACTGCCCTCTGGATTAAACAGGTGGTACTACAAGCTTGCATTTCTTAGGAATTTTCCTTCAGAGCAGGCTTCAAAGTGTTCCCCGAGACGGGCAGTCCAGGAAGTAGGAGACCCACTGCACAGGAGCTGGTAAGAGCACCTCTCCTTCCCCCTGAGGAGGGCCGGGTGGAGGTTCTTTATTTTCCTTTTCTTATTTCACTACATGCCCCAAGGGCCGCAGTACACACATTTTAAGAAAAGAGCGGTTTCCTCATTTCCTGGGCCTTACAGTCGGTATCCCCGACTGTCAATATCCTGACCACAGAGCACCGTTTCTCTCTCTTGCAGGTATGGCCCCTCAGCTGTGGCAAAAATCTGAACCTGATGTGATGGTCTCCATGGACTACGAGGATGAAAATCTTCCTCCCCCCGTCCCAGGCTGTTCCGGGAGCGGTCACAAGGAGCCAGGTAATTCAATTCAATTTTATTTGTATAACGCCTTTCACAACATACATTGTTTCAAAGCAGCTTTACAGAAGATCAGGTATTAACAGAAGATAAAACTGTAATGTATATAATGTTGATGAGTCATCATTGTGTAATTAGATAAAATATGATTGTTAATTGTGTAAAAAATAAGTAATTAAATAATAATTGTATTAATAACCATAGTGAGCAAGCCAAAGGCAACTGTGGCAAGGAACACAAAACTCCATAAAATGTTGGTTAATGGGAGAACAATAACCTTGGGAGAAACCAGTCTCACTGTGAGGGCCAGTTCCCCTCTGGCTAACATCATGAATATAATGACATTATTACTTATGTGTAGTTCAAGTCATGGTTTAAAATGATTAATCTAAGTAAGTGTTAAGGGACAGTGTTTAAACAAAGATTTTGTATTAACTGTAAGATTAATGACCAATGTCTTTGAAGTCCATCCTGGATTAACTGCAGAAGTTCACATATATGCAATTGTCCTTGTTAATTGGCTGATGAAGGGTTTTGCTGGCAATTAATTGATAGTCTATGTATTCCATTTTCCAGGCTGTATTCCAGGCTGAGGAGATGCAGGTAGAGATCAGTGAGGTGCATTGCAGTTCAACCTGGCTGGTCATTTCAGCGAGGTTCGAGGGGTCCATCCTAAATCCAAGGTTCAGGCAATGGCATATGAAGTATCCCATGTCTTATGGTTGGAGTTGGCATCAGTTAATCCTCTGAAGTCCATCATAATAGACTGAAGGCTGGCATCAGCTGCATTTAGTCATCATCACACAGCGACACGTAGCAGTGGAGTCCAACATGAAGCAGGAATGGAGCTGGATACAGTTGGTTCTGGTGACCTCAGGATAGGAGTCCCGAGGTTGAGACAGGGAAACAAATAAAATAACATAAGCATAGATGTAATTCAATTTATTGCAGATTTATAGATCATGATTAATGTTTCTGGTTCCAGCAGACTAAACTAAAGCAGCCTAATTGTTGGACTGAAGGATAAGACTTAAACTGAGGGAGTGTATCTGCATCTCGAACAGTGTTAGGGAGACTATTCCATAGTTTAGGAGGCAAATATGAAAAGGATCTACCACCTTTTGTGGATTTTGATATTCTAGGAATTATTAACAGGCCAACATTTTGCAATTGTATTGAATGTGATTGAATATAGCAAGGTAGAAGGTCACTTAAGTACTGCAGAGTTAGACCATTCAAAGCTTTTTATGTAGTTAACAGAATTTTTAAATTAATACGAAATTTAACAGGTAGCCAATGTAACGATGATAAAATGTGGCTAATATGATCATATTTCTTGGTTCTTGTTAGCACTCTGGCTGCTGCATTTTGAATCAGTTGAAGTTTACTTATTGATCTTGCTGGACATCCTCCCAGTAATGCATTACAATAATCTAGTCTTGAGGTCATGAAGGCATGCATTAGCTTTTCGGCATCAGCAACAGAGAGCATATGCCGTAATTTAGCAATATTTCTCAGGTGGAAGAATGCTGTTCTACAGATATTGGTAATTTGATTTTCAATGGACTGATTGGTATCAAATATAACACTTAAGTTTTTTGCTGTTGAAGATGATGTAACAGTACATCCATCATGAGTCAAATTATATTTTAGCAACTTATTTTTAGAGTTTTTGGTCCAATAATTAGTACCTCTGTTTTGTCAGAACTGAGTAGAATTAAATTTCTGACCATCCAATCTTTTATTTCATTGATACACTCTGCTAATTTGGAGAATTGTGAAATTTCATCAGGTTTTGAAGAAATATAAAGTGGAAACTTATTCCACGATTCCTGATAATATCTCCCAGGGGAAGCATATACAAGGAGAAAAGCAGAGGCCCTAAAACTGATCCCAGTGGCACTCCATACTTTACTTTTGTTTGGTTCGACAATTCCTCATTTACATCTGCTAAATAGGACCTAAACCATGCTAATGCAACTCCACAAATGCCAATATAATTCTCTAGCCTATTCAAGAGAATGTTGTGATCTATGGTGACGAATGCAGCCGTGATCAGATGATAAGAGCAAGTCATTTGTAACTCTGATAAGTGCAGTCTCTGTATTGTGATGAGGCCTAAATCCTGGCTGAAATTGTTTGAATATACTATTTCTCTGTAGAAATGAACACAGTTGGGAGGATACTTCCTTTTCTAGTATTTTCGACATAAATGGGAGATTTGAAATTGGTCTATAATTAGCCAGTTCTCCAGGATCAAGTTGTGGCTTCTTAATAAGCAGTTTGATAACTGCCATTTGAAAGTTTCTTGGGACATGTCCTAAGTATAGCGAGGAGTTAATAATATTAAGAAGAGGTTCTGAAATTACAGGAGATACCTCTTTTAAGAGCTTAGTTGGCATTGGATCATGTTGAGGTAAGTGCTTTGATGTCTCTAGACTAGGCACAGCCACAAGTGGCACCTCATTCTCCGCCCTGCCCGCTGGTATGTCCGACACGATTGTTCCCCCTGGAGCTTGGGGACATGGCTCTCGCTCCCCAACCCGTTGCGATGGCCGATCAAGACTGTACGAATCGGCTACACAATCCCGGAATTGGTTCTAGGACCTCCTGCTTACTCTCACGTCATCCTGAGACCCTGACCGGGCTATGTGCCCAAGGTTCCCACAACCCCTTTTAAGAGATCAGGTGGTGAACCTGCAAGCGCTGCCCCAGGAGGAGGCAGACCCAGCCTTGGCATTGCTGTATCTGGTGCGTGCTTTTCGCATCTACTTGGATCGCATGCAGAGCCTTAGAAGCTACAAGCAGGTCTTTGTCTGCTTGGGTGGACAGCGGAAAGGAAGTGCCTTCTCCAAACAGAGGATCGCTGACTGGGTCATGGATATCATTACTATGGCATACCATGCCCAGCATGTGCCGCCCCGTGCTGGCCTGTGAGTCTCTTATACCAGGGGCGTAGCGGCTTCTTGGGCTTTTTTGAGCATTTTCCCACAGCGCCTCTCTAGCAGACATCTGTAGAGCTGCGGGCTGGGCAACACTTAACACTTTTGCAAGGTTCTATAATCTCAGGTTTGAACCAATATAGTCCTATGTGTTATCAGGTGACACAAACAGGTAAGTTCGGATCAGCTCTTCAAGGCCCCCATACTGAGGTAAGTGCTCCACATGTGCTGGTTGTCTCCTTAGGTAACCCCGTGTGATGTATATTCCGCACAATGTTTTTCCCGCTGGTAAACTGCGTCTTCCTTGGACAGAGGGCTCTCCGTCCTTGTTTGTAGTAACTCCTCCCCTCCTTGGGTAGGACCTACCATGGCGCCGCTCCACACGACGTGCTTGCACACCGACCCAGTAAGACCGTGTGTTGTATTCCACTTAAAAGTCTCCCCCTGAGTCTTCCACGGTGTTCTCCTCTTTGGAGGGCCTAGAAACCCTAGTAACTATGTCACACATCCATCATTTAAACAACGTTGGTTCAATGTAGAGCTGTTGTTAATGACGTTACTCAGGGGGTGGAGTAATAACTTCTGCAGAGATTGAAGGGATATCAAATTATAACATTTCATTTATATGGACAGAAAGCCATATATTGTGAAAAAACTGCTTGAGACACAAATAAACATTTACGTTTATATGCACTTTTTAAGTGTTGTAATCATTACTACAGTATACAAGAGGTTCGGTAAGTAAGCAGCTCCACAGCAATGTTATTTCACAGCAACACTGCTGTAAATAACAAACATGGCATCTGAGGACTACTTCTGTTATTTTCTGTTCTCTGTTGTTTCGCTTTATTTTCACATGCTCCATGTAGCTGGTTTGTTTGTTTTCATTGTGACCTCTCGCCGGATTGAACTACAATTGTGGGATTTCCCTCTTACCTCCGGGGCAATTGAGCTTATACATATGTGCACACTTTTCAAAAGCCAATAAGAACGGCATTTTTATTCTTGACACAATGTAAGATATAGAATTAAATATATATGGAGTGAAAGGTACAGACAGGGTCTGGCAAATGGGGCTTTGGTGAAGCTGTGTGGAGCTGCATGGCAACAAACATACAATTTTCAAGTTGCTTTTCAGTGACAGAGAAGTTCAAACTGTTCATAATCTTAATTTAAATATAAAATATAATATCCCATTTGATGGCCAGAAATAGGCCTACTCTGTCATTTTTTAACATGTGTTTTGAGTTAGTGTTTTCTAATACACTGGGAACTCATCCAGTAGTTTAACATGTAGAAATGAGCACATAATAGGTGATACTTGTGAGTTGGTGCATCACAGTAGCATTGGAATGCCAGATCAAATGTAAGTAATTATTGTGTGAGTTGTGCCATGCAATGTCATTACTTTATTATCAACTACCAGAATATCGTCATTAATATACTATATTCTATAAGTGTGATTAAGAATCCTATGTATGGACTTAAATACAACGGCCTTTATTTTTTTGCAGTGGTGACCCACCATCACATACACTACAACAGTCAAGTAAATAAAGCTGGCTATGTAAAGTTTTTCTCAATACACAAGATAATAGTCATTATAATATAAGCCAAACATGACACAAAACACATTATTTATTTAAATCCTCAGACAATTCTCAAGAGAGGCCGTACTTCTCATTTTCCCAAGCCAGAGCATGAAAATTTTGAATAACAAAATCAAATAAAAAAAATTAAAGAAACAGCATGAAAGCAGGCTAGGAAGGAAGAGGAAGAGGGGGTCATGCTGGTGCTGTTGATGATGAAGATGATGCAGCTACTACTGATGATGATGATCCCACATGAAGGCAGAATGCATCCTGCAGAACTCAGAGAAAGTTTAATTCAGTTTTTTTTTTTTAAGTTTGGTTACTGTATTTTCAATAAATGTAATCTGACTGATATAACTTGTTCATAAATATTTTGTGTAACTTCCTACATTGGTCTATGTTTTTTCCCCTGCTGCAAGGTTTTTTGGAAAATCTACTGCTAACAAGATGTATATATTTGTTTGCTTTAACAAAGCCTATTGAGAATATTCCATATTCTATTATATTCTACTTCTGTGAACACCTCAAAATAAACACAAAACCACTTACACAGACATGTTATCCCATGCAGAAATCAGATATATGGTAATACATGTATATTTCTTCAATTATTGTTCATTTATTTGGCCATATTGTCTATATAAATTACACTGTGATTTGTAAATTAAGTTTGACATATATGAAAGTGTAATGTTTTGAAATATGTAAATTAATGAATTTTACACTTACATTGTTCTTTTCTGACACTATACTTTGAGTAAATCACATACAGTATATGAATGGTTTTATCGTTGAAAACCATCAACATGCATATTGTGAAATTTATCTTTGGAAAATGTTGTAACAAAGATACATAATAAATAAAATAATAAAATAACTCACCTTTTCTATGCGAAAACTAAGCCAATCCTTCATTCCAAATGGCATAAATAATGCCTTCGGAGGGCACTTCGAAGGGAGAACAATTGTGACAGTCATGCTGGAAGATAATTTCAAACTGAATTTCCAGTAAAAATAACTTCACCACAACTTCAAGCCTTTCAAAGCTCTCAGAGTGGATGATGAAGTCTTTGAAAGGAATAGGGCATAGGGGTGATAACTCTGAATAGAACACACCCCAGCTGCAGTGAAATCAATGACGTCGACAATGCAAACTAACAAGGAACTATGCTTCTAACTACATGTGGAGAGCTGAAGTTACACAACTACACAACTTTGCAACACTGTTTGTGAATGTTCGTTGGAACTATGGTTTCAGGAAATGCCAAATTGTTGAAATATGTTGATAACGATGAAACTTGCGACCATAATTCACCAACAATGCTTTTGGGAAATGCACCCCAGGGCCATAACCACAATATACATTGAGGGGGACATGTCCCCCAATTATCAGATATGGCCAGATTGTCCCCCCAATAATTGATATAATTGTTGCTGTTCTGCTGCAGTTCATTATGCATCACCATCTAGTTGTCATTAAGTTGTTGCAGAAATAACATAAAGGTTTAAAAAAGTAATTTTTTTGTGTGCTCTGTAGTCTAGCACTACATTTCAATGTCATTTGAGGTCAGTCAAATCGAAGAAGGTGGGAGTCACAGGACTCAAGTTTCACAAGCTAAGCGGGAACCTCATGGATTATTCCAGCGCCATGCATCAGCAAGCAGTTCATGTTAAGAGTGTTAGTGTCTTGTAAGATGAAAGTGTCACACTAAACATGCACAATTTGACCACTGTTTTATTATTAAAATGTACCAACTGAAAGTAATTTACATGGGTGTAAACTATATACCATTTGGCGAAATTCACCTTTTTGAATTGAAAATAGTGTATGTCATGTACAATATGTGATTCGGATGTCATTCATAATTGTGAATGTGAAAGCATTAACAGAGCAGTTTTCAGAATGTCAAGATAAAGCGCAAATGTGTATACATCGTAAAGGAATTGAATGAATGTGGTAATCTGGCAGGTTTTTGAAGGGGCTTTTTAGAATATTCACTTGACATTGTCTAAGAAAATGAGCAATAAAATGTAAAGTAGAGCATTATCAAACAAATCAGAAATAGAACAGGGTATGCCCTGACTTGTGGCTTCTATTGAGTTTTTAAATTGTGGTAAGGACAGTGTTCAAGGATGTATCAATCTTCCACATTTACAAATGCAAGGAGAATCAACAAGCCTGTGACAACCACAGAGGGATCTCCTTGCTATTGATAGCAGGCAAGGCACTCGCCAGGGTACTCCTGAATAGACTAACACTGCATCTTGACCAGGGTCTTCTACCAGAGAGCCAGTGTGTCTTCAGAAAAGAGCAAGGTACCATTGACTTTTTGCCACAAGGCAATTGCAGGAAAAATGCCAGAACGTCCCTCATTACCACACCTTTGTAGACCTGATGAAAGCTTTTGACACTGTAAGACGGGATGGATTATGGAAGATCGTGGCCAAGTTTGGATGTCCTGAGACCTTCATCGAAATGGTTTGCCAGTTCCATGACAGCATGTTGGCCCGTGTCCAGGTTCAGGGCGACTACTTCGAGCCACTCCCAGTCACAAATGTTCACTGCCATGCTGACAGATGTGTTCAAGAACAGCGATGTCGGCATTGACATCAAGTACCGCTTGGATGGGAAGCTCTTCAATCTGAGAAGACTCCAGCTTCAACAACGTTGACTGGTTCACGTACCTGGGTAGCATTCTGTATCAAGCTGTCCACACTGATGATGAGGTGAATATATTAATTGCCAGAGCCAGCACAGCTTTTGGTTAAGATTAAATGTCTGGGACAGAAGAGGCATCAAATTTCAACCAGGCTGAAAGTATACACTGTAGTCATCCTCCCCTCCCTGCTCTATACAAGTGAAACATGGACAGTATACAGCCGTCACACCAGGAAGCTGAACCACTTCCACCTGTGCTGCCAAAGAAGGCTTCAAAAGATGAAGTGGCAAGACAAAGTGCCAGAAATCTAGGTCCTTACATAGGTCTGCATGACCAGCGTCCACACAATGCTCTGCATGTCACAGCTGAGATGGGCCAGCCACATTATTTGCATGGAAGTTGAACACCTGCCCAAAAAACATTTCTTCAGCAAGCTGTAACATGACAAGAGATTTCAGGGTGGACAAAGGAAGAGTTACAAGGACATCCTCAAAGCCTCTTTGAAAAACTGCTCTATCAACATTGACAGCTGGGAGAACCTTGCTACTGAGTCTTCACTGGCGTAGCCTCTTTTGAGCAGAAAAGGACCGATGATGCCATCAGGAAGCATGTCTGAGGCCGACGCCTAGATGTCCAACATGCTTGCCCGGGTCACCGTCAGCGTGGGGCTGGACTCAAACCCTACGTCCTCCCCACAGCCTTCACGGCTGGATGATTGGTTCCTCGGGTCTGCGCGCCGCTCACAGCCGGCTCCCAAGCGGTCCTGAGATGCCCAACCCAGAGACCAAGATGTTCGCTCCGGAGCTGGTAAGAAGACCACTCCATCCCCCGATGGAGGGCCAGGAGGAGAATCCTCAGTTTAATTTATTTCCTTTGGCGCACTCCCTTCGGGCTGTGGTACCCACATTCTCAATAAAAGAGCTATTTCCTTTGTCTCTGGGTCACATGGTCCGCAAATGCCATTCTCACGGCACAAACTCCCGTTCAAAATCCTCACACAAAAACACATTTTAACTTACGTCCGGCATCTAGATTGGTTCGTAGCGGTATACTTGAAGGACGCATACTTCAACATCTCAATATTGCCTCGACATCGATTTTTTCTACGGTTCGCATTCACCGGCCAGGCGTATCAGTACATGGTCCTCCCTTTGGCATATCCCTGTCCCTTTGCGTCTTTACGAAGGTCGCAGAGGCAGCCCTTACCCCGCTCCGGGAAGCAGGTGTCCGAATACTCAACTACCTCGACGACTGGCTCATCCCAAGAGTTACTATACTCCCACAGGGACCAGGTGCTCAGGCGCTCCCGTCACATGTCACAACTCTCCCGTCGTCTCCTCCTTTGGAGCCAGCAGCAACTCAAGTCGCTGCGTGCCACTCACATCCTGGGCAACCTCAACGTGGTAGTGGACGCGCTATCACGACAACGCTTGCCCAGTGGAGAGTGGAGGCTTCACCCCCAGTCAGTCCAGCTGGTTTGGGAACGGTTCGGCAAGGCCCAGGTAGACCTGTTCGCCTCCCGAGAGACCTCCCACTGCCCGCTCTGGTACGCCCAAACAGAGGCTCCCCTCGGGGCAGACGCGCTGGCACACAGCTGGCCCGTGGGGCTGCAGAAGTACGCATTGCCCCCAGTGAGCCTGCTTGCACAGGTGCTGTGCAAGGTCAGGGAGGACGGGGAATAAGTCACTCTAGTGGCTCCCTATTGGCCCACTCGGACTTGGTTTTCGGATCTCGTACTCCTCACGACAGCCCCTCCCTGACAAATTCCCCTGAGGAAGGACCTTCTTTCTCAGGGACAGGGGATGCTCTGGCATCCGTACCCAGCCCCCTGGAACCTCCACGTCTGGCCCTTGTATGGGATGCGGAAGATCTAGCTGATCTACCACCTGCTGTCGTAGACACGATCAATCAAGCCAGAGCTCCCTCTACCAGGAAACTTTACGCCCTTAAATGGCGCTGTTCACAAATTAGTTTTCAGTTAGGTCAGTGCTTTCATTTCTGCAGGAGAGGTTGGAGGGGAGGCTGTCCCCCTCCACCTTGAAGGTGTATGTAGCTGCTATCGTGGCCCACCATGACACGCAAGTCTTTGGGTAAGCACAACTTAATTATCAGGTTCCTAAGAGGCGCCCGGAGGTTAAATCCCTCCCGGCCAAGCCTGTTCCCCTCCTGGGATCTCTCAGTGGTCTTCTCGGGCCTTCAGAGACCCCCCCTTCAAGCCGCTAGAATCAGTCAGACTCAGGACCCTCTCCCTGAAGACGGCCCTCATGATCGTGCTCACCTCCATCAAAAGGGTCAGGGACCTGCAAGCGTTCTCTGTCAGCAACAGGCAGACACTCATGTGATCCTAAGACCAATATAAAGCCCCTACTGTGAATGAATGAAACGCATGATGCTGCGCCCCACGGCTCGCTTTCATTGAAAAAGTCCCCCTCTCTCCTGCTACATTCCTTCTGTGCCTCCTGAGGGACCACATAAAGGTGGTGCATGAGGCCGGGAAATAGAGTATGGATACTATGAGGAGGATTGTGGCATGGGGGGTTTGGTCATGTGTCGGTCTGCGGAAGAGGGAGAGCGGTAAGGTTTGTCACCTGGGTCATAATTATGTGTCTAACACCTGTCTCTCATTATAGTGATGGCAGAGCAAGACCTGAAAAGGCATGCCAGAGCATCAGAGAGAAGAGAGAGTGATCAGCGAGTCCAACCCCTGAGAGTTTTCCAGTTATTTACACTCACCTAAAGGATTATTAGGAACACCATACTAATACTGTGTTTGACCCGCTTTCGCCTTCAGAACTGCCTTAATTCTACGTGGCATTGATTCAACAAGGTGCTGAAAGCATTCTTTAGAAATGTTGGCCCATATTGATAGGATAGCATCTTGCAGTTGATGGAGATTTGTGGGATGCACATCCAGGACACGAAGCTCCCGTTCCACCACATCCCAAAATGCTCTATTGGGTTGAGATCTGGTGACTGTGGGGGCCATTTTAGTACAGTGAACTCATTGTCATGTTCAAGAAACCAATTTGAAATGATTCGAGCTTTGTGACATGGTGCATTATCCTGCTGGAAGTAGCCATCAGAGGATGGGTACATGGTGGCCATAAAGGGATGGACATGGTCAGAAACAATGCTCAGGTAGGCCGTGGCATTTAAACGATGCCCAATTGGCACTAAGGGGCCTAAAGTGTGCCAAGAAAACATCCCCCACACCATTACACCACCACCACCAGGCTGCACAGTGGTAACAAGGCATGATGGATCCATGTTCTCATTCTGTTTACGCCAAATTCTGACTCTACCATCTGAATGTCTCAACAGAAATCGAGACTCATCAGACCAGGCAACATTTTTCCAGTCTTCAACTGTCCAATTTTGGTGAGCTCTTGCAAATTGTAGCCTCTTTTTCCTATTTGTAGTGGAGATGAGTGGTACCCGGTGGGGTCTTCTGCTGTTGTAGCCCATCCGCCTCAAGATTGTGCGTGTTGTGACTTCACAAATGCTTTGCTGCATACCTCGGTTGTAACGAGTGGTTATTTCAGGCAAAGTTGCTCTTCTATCAGCTTGAATCAGTCGGCCCATTCTCCTCTGACCTCTAGCATCAACAAGGCATTTTCGCCCACAGGACTGCCGCATACCGGATGTTTTTCCCTTTTCACACCATTCTTTGTAAACCCTAGAAATGGTTGTGCGTGAAAATCCCAGTAACTGAGCAGATTGTGAAATACTCAGACCGGCCCGTCTGGCACCAACAACCATGCCACGCTCAAAATTGCTTAAATCACCTTTCTTTCCCATTCTGACATTCAGTTTGGAGTTCAGGAGATTGTCTTGACCAGGACCACACCCCTAAATGCATTGAAGCAACTGCCATGTGATTGGTTGATTAGATAATTGCATTAATGAGAAATTGAACAGGTGTTCCTAATAATCCTTTAGGTGAGTGTATATGTATGCTGGTTTTGACAGTTACCGTCATGTGCGTTCAAACTGATTATCAAAACGACTGACATTGAACCTGCTTCGTTGTCTCCTAACACCTCCATTGCCAATGAACTTAGATTGTTTACAAGGATTATCGCTGACACAAGCCCTGCACCCCTCTCCTTCTCCATACGCATCGCTTTCTCCAATTTGGTTCACCCATGTTGACCTGCGCCCTACAATCAATGCGCATGGTTCTATTATGTTTGCCAGTGAAGATGCTAAAAGAGTTGCTATATTGCGGGAGGCTTCTGATGCTAACACCTGGTCACACTGAGTGAGCAGGGAGATTGTATTTCCCCTCATGCAGTGGTAAACAATGCTATACCTGTTTCAGAGATTGAGCTGGTCGAGGTTCTCGGTCGGGCAGTTGAGAGAATACAGATCGAGTGGCCCATGCCTGATATGCCCGTATGCTTTTAGCTGGATGAAAGGTTCTTACCAAACCTGTTTAGCTTACCAAACCTGTTAAGCATTACATTTTCTGGGCCGTTCTTTCCCAAGCTGCACATCCGACTGGTGAATGCATGGTGCTTGCCATGCTCGATGAGATATCATGTCTCCAATGCAGCTGCTTTCACCTCTGTGGATCATGTTGATCTTATTTGATTTGATCAACTTTATTGAATAAAATGTGGCATGTGTGACATAATGTGACATTAAGGCAACCAACATTAGTGGTTGAACTCCTTAGAGTTTGCAATCTTAGGTACAGGCACCACATGAAGGCTTCCACAGGACTGGTACTTTTTCCAGATGCAAACTCAGGTTAAAGATATACTGAACCACTCCACATAGTTGATCTGCACAGTCCTTGAAAACTCCAGAGCTGAAGCCATCAGGACCCACAGCTTTCCTTGTCTTAATTAATCTCCATCTCACCTGGTGGGGGGTTAAGGGGTGGAGAGGGTGGTAAGAAACCTGGGAGATGATAGGTGAGGTGGGAAGATCAGGGATGGACTGAGTGAATGATAAAAGCTGGACTGGACATAGAGAGAGAGAGCTTTCACAGTATTGAGACTTGTTTGTTTAAAGTGAGTCAGATGTCAAATCTGTTAAATAATTAAAATTAAATTAATTTAATTTGCCCACATCTGATCACCCAATCTTTGTTCCATCTTCCTTCTATAACAGTCCTTTTCTTCCTTATTTTCCTTTTGAATACCCTCTGCACTCTCCTCTGCTCCTCCTTGTCAACTGACATAAATTACCTCTTCTTTTCATTCAATAGCAACTTACATTTTTAATAACGATTTATTATTAGAGAAATATTGAACCTTCTTAGTTGGCACAGTGTTCTCAACACATAAATGTATATGGTCAGTGATACTGTATGTTATACTGTCAATATCCTCATCATGTGAATTACACAATACATCCTAATCAGTTGACTCTGCAATCTCAACAATCCCTCAAAGCTTCACTGGCTTCCCACACCAATTCTTTGCTAGCCTTTTGGTTGATGGCTGCTTTTGCTCAACAGGTTTGTATACAGGAAGAATGTACAATAGATTATGGTCAGATTGGCTGAGAGTGGGGAGGTGGTATGACCTGTATGACTCTTTAGTGTTAACATAAATCAAGTCCAATGTTTTATTGTCTCTAATATGGCATTCAACATACTTGGAGAATGTGGGGAGTGTGGTTGACAGTGGGAAATGATTAAAATCCCCTGAGATAAGAAGGAGAGACAGTGGAAATGATGTTTGCATCCTGGTTGTATCAGAATGTATGAGTTCACAGGAGGCATTCACATCAGCTGGGGGTGGAATGTAAACAGATATCGCAATAACTTACAAAAATTAACTTGGCAGGTAATATGGCCTCATGCCAACCACTAGCAGTTCAAGGGTTAGAGCTATTTTTAATAGCTATGAGCCCAGAATTACATTGTTTCTTAATAAACAGCACCAGCCCTCCTCCCTTCCTCATACCCATCTCCTTTGCATTCCTGTCCACCCTTACCAGTTGGAAGCCATCCAGTGTAACAAGTGAATCGAAAGTCCTTTTATTCAGCCACGTCTCCGAAAAACACAATGCTACACTACCAGTACTCCCTCTGTAGCCTGGTAAGTGACATTAACTCCTCCATCTTGTTTACGAGTGATCCTACATTCCTCATAATAATCGCTGGTAAGAATGGTTTGTTTATAACGTCTCCTCCTTGCTCGGCACTTCACTCCAGCTCAACACTGTGGGGATCTTGGCACACCGGGGAATAACGCTGTGAGCCTCAATGCTAACAGCTGTTCCCTGGAGTAAACAGTGGAGCCATGGTTGAATGCTCTTGACACATTCCAGATAATTCCAATAAAAATGACAGAATAGAAACAATCCAAATGGATCCAAATGCAAAACAAAACTGTAACAGGACTTATCTCTATGGGGAATAAAGAAGCATGGTTCAGGTATCTTTAAACTTTTTATTCACACAATAACACTCAAAGTCGGGGTCAATACTCTAATGTGTCACACTCCTGTGCATCAATCCTTCTCTCTCAGCTCTTGTGTGGGCTCCTCTTATTGCTCTTCCTGGATTACAGCAACAAGAAACAGCTGTTAGACCTAATTGTCACCCAGGGATGAATCCTTACCACTTCCCCTCTCCCTGGACGGACACTCAACCGTGCCCTCGCCACACACCCCCACCGCCTGACTCAGGCCAGGGAGCCATCAGGCCTGCCCACACTTTTACTGTCGAAATAAGTCAAAAAGTCTATCAGTGTTGAAGAAGTAATCCAAAGTATTTAGATTACATTACTGATCTTGAGCAATCTAAAGAACGTTACAAATGTCATTTTACAGCACATATTCTGTAATATGTAGTAGAATACATTTTAAAAGTAACCCTTCCAACCCTTGTAGATGTTTATGTTTAATTGAATGTGAGAGGCAGAAACCGTGAATGCCATTAAAATATGATTAATTTTACCAGCCCTAACATAATGGATAGTTTGGATGGATGAACCATTCTCGACATTGTAAAATAGTGAATAATTTATAGTCACACCTGTGACTGCACATCATCAAAATATATGAATCACTCACAGTTAAGCTAATAAATTATACTGCTTGACTAATTTCATAATAGTTTAGTATAGTCATGTCTGGTCTATATGGGCAGAGCCCCACCTAAATATTCATTCACTTGAAAAACATAGATCCATATAAGCTGCCAATAATGTAATTTGTTTGCTCGTAAATGTGTTAGAAAACATCCTGACATAAACAGGCCTATTTCTAAGTCTTAAAGTAGCTGAAAGCTCTGTTGTACTGTTTTATATAATGTAGATATTTAAACATGTGGGGCAGAGAGTCTACTGCCCTCCTGAACTCCAAAGTGCCCCTCAGTTTTTCAGTGTAAATTAGAGCCTGCACGGGCTCTAAAAACTCCAGCCCTAGCCCAGCCCTGGCCCATAGTGTTCAAGCCCTAGCCCGTACCCAGCCCGACAACATCTGCAATTATTCAGCCCGAGTCTGACGCCAATATTTAAGCTCTCTGACGCACGCTCTCTCTAATGCACGCTCTCTAATACACGCAAACACACATGCTAATAGGTGAAGTTATTATAGGCCTCAAATATAAAGTTACAGTGCCACCGGCAATCATGCCCACAAATATTAGGGCATGTCTTGACAACACAGGAAGGGTCTTCTCATGGTCACTCCACTAACCCAGCAAATCTTGGTTGTCAAATTCCATGCTCTGGTTAAGGTTGAGGTATATGTGAACCTCATCCACAGCTGTGTCATCACCCTGGGCGACATTCTCCCACTCCAATTCTAAGTTTGACAGTGTTCTTTTTTTTGCCACCAGCAGGCAGCTAGCTGGCTCCTCAGTCGCATTTCCACCAGTTGCTCGATAGCTTGCGATCCAACTCTTCGCATCTTGCAGGCTGGTATCTCTCTCAGTAGCACAGAACATCTGCAACTGGTTGAAATTTGGACACAGGTCAGTCCACATGTCTGTGGTCATCCCAACATTAACTGAACATATTTCCTCTTATCTCAGCAACAATCGCTTCTCTTTTTGTTGTTGCCTTTTCGTGGCATCTGCACGAGACAGTCGTGGGGACAGGCAGCAACTTTTCAGAAGACAAGCGACCATAGACTGCCCCAGTGTTAATTCGTTCCTGGGCTAACTTTATAAATCTGCCTCCAGCCACTGTTTGAAATGGCCTTCTGCTGGTCTTCGCAGCAGCAATCCACACACTTCTCGGTGACTTGGGATTTGGCATTAGTTGGCACTGGCTTCGAGAAAAACTCGGACATTGATAACTGTCTTGTGGTAATAGAGCTAGCTGTAGTGCAGCCGCGATCGACGTGCTGTTGTAGATGAGATGTTCCTGTTTTTTTGCTGTCATGAGCAAGAATAGTTTTGCAGATTCTGCACTGCACATGACCAATTGGCTCCTTGTTTGTTGTAATTAAATCGAAATTCTTCCAAAATGAAGCTTTTCCAGAAGCATTAGGAAGTTTTAGAAACTCCCCATGCTCAAACTTCTCCCTGATGCTCTGCATGGTCAACTGTGAACTGTCACGTGTATGCTAATGCATATGTACATGCTAATAGGCTATGTATAATATTTATAATATGAATTATAGTATTATAATATATTATATTATTTATAATTATAGGCTATGTATTACTTGTATTATTTTAGCATGCGATTATGGGCACAATGAAAGGAGATCATAGGAGGAAATCTATTAAAAAATAAATTGGCCCGAGCCCGACCTGAATCGACTCGAGTGTGTCGGGCTCTGTCGGGACCTGACAGGCTTGCAGACCTCTAGTGTAAATCAGTGGTCAAATATGGTACTGCAACGAGCCCTCATTGAGACCCATTGAAATAAATCTGCCCATAAATGTAACGCCAAACCAAAGGTAACTTTAGTAGTAGTGCGTGCCTGCAATGTGACAGATTGCAAACATGGTAAGCACAATCGATGAATGTGTGTGTAACAGCGTGTCGTTTCTATTGCAAATTCAAGACAAACTGGCCATCAAACAACTTGGTCCCGAATAGCCAGGTCATAGAAAATGGTTTGGCAATAAAAAGACATGGGTAGGTGATAAGACATTGTATGTTTTGTATGATGACAAATTGTATGTCAAAAAGCCTTGGCTCTTGAAACTTTCTGTTTTAAATTTTGCTGTGATTTAAAACATTATTGTCATTATAAAGCATTTAGTGTTTTAGTACTGCGGAATTGTGTGTATATGTCATGTAGAATAGTTCTGGTTCTCTCCCTCTCCTTCATGGTGTTCTTCAACAACACTTAACATTATAAATTAACATTTTGATTTAGATTTTGATCAGCAAGTCAAAATTTTAAGATAAATCGCTCTTATTTAGAATATTAAAATCAATATTATGTTCTTAGGGTACCGCTTTGTGGTGGAATAATGAAAGAACACCATATGTTACATTTGTGTTTGAATGAGTTGAACGAGTTGAATAATAATAATACAAATAAAATAAAACAAGGTTGAGGGGTGTTGTCTGTCCCACCTATCTGTGGTCACCAGCCGCTACTGGTTTAGTGATATTGATTATTTGTTATTAATTATTTAAATAAATGCTAGCTGTAGTAAAGTCACTTTAACACACAACATCTCATTGTTTATTGCTATTATAAAACTCTCTAATCTTCAAGTGTTGCTGTAGCATGAAGTTCAGCCAGCAGATCAAAATTCTCACAATCTTCAGAGGATGTTCTGTGTGAAGATGAGGAAACACCTTCAGTGCTGGGAGAGGAGTCCTGCTCTCCTACTAGATCTGTGTACAAATAATACAAATAATAAAACACACTTTATGTGTCAATATAACAAATAAGCTGAAAGTGATAGCCATTAATTATTTTTTTGTTATGGCTGATAACTGAACATGATTGTCAATATCATAATGTTATAAATCAATACTGTCAGCATTAATAGTATACATTTTAAAAAATGTAAAAAGAAACTCTGAATTTGAAATGCTTCCAGAAGATAAATCCAGCATAAAACATTTTAAAGTACAGTATAAATTGATAAATGTTTATTACTTGTAAAGTCTGACACACACACACACACACACACACACAACACACACACACACACAGCACACACACACACACAAATATTATAAAGTTTGACTTGGATAAATAATCCATGATATTATCTGCTTTAAATATCAGCCTAATAAGACCAATTGCAATAATTTAATAAAATTCTACTGTCCTGAAAACAATCTTCTTCCAAAAAAACATGCTACTTATAATACAGATATATTGTGCATCCCTCCTGTTGTTATACATTACACTTTACACTTGAAAATCCAGGATATAGAAATGGCAGAGAAAATGTTTATAAGATATGATGGGTTCAGCAGGCAACAAATCAAACTCTTGAGTTTCCTCAGAAGATGTGTTGACTGCAGACCGCAGAACCCTCAGTGCTGGGAAAGGAGCTCTGCTCACCAGCTAATTCTGTCAACAAATTATAATACCATGTTTATTGGAAATGTTATGATTTAGAACTTTTAGCCTGCACAAAAACATTCTCACACTACAGCTCCAGTCTTATTTAAATGCATCAGACACTGAAATATTTAATGCCATGTAAAACCTCTATAAAATCCTCTCATCTCTGAAAGCTTCTGTTCTCTAAGTTGCATCAAGCAGATCAAACTCTTGAGTTTCCTCAGAGAACCTGTGGACTGCAGACAAGGCGGAAGCTTCAGATACATTGTATGTATCGCTGCCGGTTGCGGTCTCGATGGCAGGAGACTCATCCAGCTCAGAGTTGTATTGGATTGGCAGATTAATCAACGGCATTACAGAAGCAGCAAAGTGGATCTATTTCAGGGAGCATGTTTCTTAAATAAAGATTGACTGGGTAAAAACGGTGTAACAGTTTAAAGGACATCTCCTTAATCTTGTTGGTAATTAAATAGTTGTGAGGTAAAGACCATACGACCTGCGTCAGACATGCTTGTCGCGTCTCGGGTGTGTTGCGTCAAAACAATTACATGTTTAGGTCACTGTGTCAAGTTAAATATAGTTTAATACTCAATATTTAAACACATCTTGAGATCCCTTAGTTCGCATTTGCACTCCTTCAAGTGTTTTGAACGCAAGAACGTAACGCATGTTTATGTTGTGTGTCCACTGAAGGGTTGTTAATGTTTTGTTCACTGTAATAATAACAAACCCAGGAAACACAAACATTGACGTGCCACTGCCCTCATTTTAACTGTAAAATGATAAAACACACATTTACGAGATAAAAAATGTGAAATCACGTTCGATGATTCGTATTTTATTATTTCATTTTTACAAAGACGTGAAGCTTGTGTAAACTAATCGATGCAAATGTGGCTATAAACAATGCGAACGAGGCCCGTTAAATCAGGCCGTGATAGCGAAGCACTAATGTCGAATTAATATGTGTTGCTCACACAGCTGAAATTCCACTTACTGCCCTCTGGAGTAAAAAGGTGGTACTACAAGCTTGCATTTCTCAGGAATTTCTCAGGAAAGCATTGCGATTAATTGCACGTTATTAACGCGCTAAATCGACAGCCCTAATAATAACATAACTTGCACTCCGAGTCCGTGTTTCATTATAATGCAAAGGGTGAGTGTTCTGTAAACAGCCAGCAGAGGGCTGATATTGTTTATGGAGCTTTTTTCCTGCCATTTTGAATTAAATTAATGCAGTGATAAAAATAAAATTAATAATTAACCATTTAACTTACAGAAAATGTCTACAAAATTGAAAATGAAATTAAATGATTGCATTTTAGTATTCAAAGTGGCAGTGCATCGTCCCTGTCAAATTATAAACTAAAATGCAATTGCTGATTTGACACAGGCACGGCTTTATGGGTGGGCCTGATGGGCCTAGGCCCACCCACTTTTCAACAGGCCCACCCAAAACTTTTCATCAAAATGTTTTTGTCAAGAATTATAAAAAATCACCAATTAAGCTCATAATTTGTGCTAAAATAGTCTAAATGTTTAGTTTTAAAAACAATTTTAAGCTGGTTATGTCTATTTTGATGTTTCTGCGCAAGTTCAGCAGACAGTGTTCAGGTTTGTTCCGATCAGAGCATGTGAGCGGAGAGCGCATTTCTGAATATTCTGCTCTGCTCGCTCATTCTGCAGGGTCGCTCGCTCAACCCAGAATGGCCTTCTGGTTCGAACTTCGAAGATATGTGGAATAAGGCCTCCGACTATTTTTTCCCCCCTAGTCGACTAAGCCATTAGTGGACAAATCGCCTCTTTATATTAATTTAATTAGGCTACTAGGGCAGGCTATAGGCTATAGCCTATGGAAGCTTGTTTCCGCCATAGAATAGCCTAAAACATTTTAAAAGATAATTGCGACTTTTTATCTTGCAATTCTGACTTTATTTCTCAGAATTGCGAGATATAAAATCAGAATTTCGTGAACTAAAGTCGCAATTGCATGAAATAAAGCTGCAATTGCGTGTTATAAAGTCAGAATTGCATGAAATAAAGTCGTAATTGCTTCTTTTTTTTTTTTTACCCATAGTTTATCTCACAATTCTTCTGACTTTGTAACACGCACTTTATATCATGCAATTCTGCCTTTGTATCTCCCAATTGCGTAGGCCTATTATAAAGTCAGAATTGCGAGATATATAAACATGCAATTATGTGAAAAAAGCCAGAATTTCAAGCTATATTTCTCGCACTTTATATCACGCAATTTTGACTTAATAACATAGGCTACAATTGCGACTTTATATCATGCAATTCTGACTTTATAGCTAACCTGCAATTGCCACTTTATATCACGTAATTCTGAGATAAAAAGTCAGAATTGTGAGATTAAAAAAAAATCGCAATTACATTTTTTATTTTTCACTCTGTGGTGGAAACGCTCCAGTTCTCGTGCAATGCAAGTGATCGTGCCAGCGCCTTATTACATTTTCTGCTATATATTTGCTTCTTATTTATTAAATACAGGCAACTGGTTGATAAAACATTGATCAAAATTAAGATACAAACGAAAAAACTCAATTAAGTGGTCAGAATAAAGTTTTACCCACTCCATGTATCCAGAAATTGTTCAGTAAATCAGACTTCATGTCTAAAAGCCTCCAGCATCGACACATCAGTGACAGACACGGTTGATTTGATCGAGAACCTCAAACAAGAACTGACAGACATTCGCTCCGGTGATTCTGCGTTCTCAAATATGTTAGCAACAACAAATAAGATGATGGAGGATCATGATGTCGAGAACTGGGATGTCATCAGTTTGCCCCGCTCAAGAAAGCTCCCAGGCTGATTTGAGGGAAGTATTGTCACATGCACGTTGGGGAAATCGTATCGGTTACCTAACGTAACCTCGGTTCTCTCTAGATGAGGGAACGAGTATTGCGTAAGCTAGCTTACGCTACGGGAAAGATATTGAAGCCAAAAAATTATCCTTATGAGCAGCTGCAGACCTTGAGCGGGATAGCTAGCGAGCTCATAGGTTGCTCTGCGGCAACTGCTGCAGCCTTTAGACGAGCTTGGGCGAACTCGCATCCAATGAGAGGCGTCCGCGCGCTCACTGCATCAAAGCCCGCCAAAATGGGCGTGACTTGAGTGCATATAAGCGTAGTTCGTAGGCTGGAACCCTGGTTTTCATTGACTGAAGCGAAAAGTCGCTGCGTGGCGCGAAGCACGGCCGGCTACGCAATACTCGTTCCCTCATCTAGAGAGAACCGAGGTTACGTTAGGTAACCGATACGTTCTCTTACGAGAGGTTCTCTCGTATTGCGTAAGCTAGCTTACGCTGCGGGAACCCATTGTCAATGCCGTCGCGCCAAGCATCCACTGTATGAGCCCCAGGGAATTAAGGGGGACCCGGGGAGCCCTTATGAGTGGGGAAAAAATATTTGGCCGGCAAGAATGCGGGTCATTGATTGTGTAATACATAAGCACATAGTGGGAAGGGAAAGACAGAGCGGCGGTGCCGGTCTGTGTGGAATGTGTCCCATCAGTGCAGCTCACCAGGGGAGCTGTAGCGTATTAAACCGCTAGTAGTTTTGCCTGCAGAGCGGGCACTTCCATATTGTAAAATCTGACAAAGGTGGAGGGGGAAGTCCATCCCGCTGCCACACATATGTCGTGAATGGAAATCCCGCTGGACCATGCCCACGAGGATGCCATGCCTCTAGTGGAGTGAGCCCTAATGCCCAACGGGCATGGCAGGTCTTTTGACGCGTATGCAGCAGCAATAGCGTCCACTATCCATCTAGATAGTGTCTGTTTCGAGGCGGCGAGACCTTTGGTGCGCCCTCCGAATGAAACGAAAAGCTGCTCAGAGCGTCTGAAAGCGGCAGAGCGCGCAGTATACAATCTCAGTGCTCTGACCGGGCAAAGGAGATTGGCGTCGCGTTCGCTATTGGGTGCTGGCAGCGCCGATAGGGAAATGACCTGTGCTCTGAAAGGAGTACCGATCACCTTGGGAACATAGCCGTGTCTAGGCTTTAAAATGACCTTGGAGTCACTTGGTCCAAACTCAAGACACGCAGCGCTGACAGACAGACAGGTCTCCCACACGTTTGACTGATGACAGGGCAGTCAGAAAAACGGTTTTGAGTGAAAGGTATTTCAAATCCACGGATTGAAGTGGTTCGAAAGGGGGGGCTTTCATAGTTTCGAGAACTATAGAAAGATCCCAGATAGGAACCGATGGGGGGCGCGGGGGTTAATCCTTCTAGCTCCCTGAGGAAGCGGATGACCAGCTCGCTTTTACCCCATGACTGGCCGTGCAGGGTTCAGCGAACGCCGCAACGGCTGCCACATACACTTTGAGCGTGGATGGGAATCTGCCCTTATCCAGCAGCTCTTGTAGAAATACGAGCAGCGACGACACCCCACATGTCCGCGGGTCCAGGTCTCTGTCGGTGCACCATTTTGAGAACACAGACCATTTTGACGCATAGAGTCTTCTCGTGGAAGGGGCTCTAGCGTGTATGATGGTGTTTATTACTCCTTCTGGCAGAGCGACGGGTAGTCGTTGATCACCCACGCATGCAGCGCCCAGCGCTCTGGGTGGGGATGCCACATTGTGCCGCGAGCTTGAGAGAGGAGATCTGCTCTCACTGGGATGGGTCACGGCGCTGTCATTGACAGCTGCGTAAGCTCCGGGAACCATGTCTGATTCTCCCAATGCGGGGCTATGAGGAGCACCGAGTGACGCGTTTCCCTGATCCTCTGCATTACCTGTGGCAATAGCGAGACGGGAGGGAAGGCGTAAAGCGGGCGTCTGGGCCAGTCCTGGGCCAGCGTGTCCTCGCTTTTCGAGAAAAATATTGGGCAGTGACAGTTCTCTTTGGACGCAAAGAGGTCTATCTCTGCTCTGCCGAATAGGTGCCATAACGTCTGGACTGTTTGAGCATGCAGGGACCATTCCCCTGGGGGAATATTGTCTCTGGACAGTCTGTCCGGGCCGTCGTTCAGGTGGCCTGGCACGTGCGTCGCCCTCAGCGAGCGCAGGTGGCACTGGGACCAACTCAGTATGCGTTTCGTCAGATGGAATAGGTTCCTGGATCTGACACCGCCCTGACGGTTTAGGTAGGATACCACAGATCTGTTGTCCGAACGGACCAGGACGTGGTGACCCTGAATGACCGGGAGAAAGCGCACGAGCGCGTACTCGACCGCTATCATTTCCAGACAATTTATGTGAAGGAGCTTTTCCTGAACTGACCATAGGCCGAAAACCGGAGAGCCCTCGCAGACCGCGCCCCAACCCGTGTTGGACGCGTCTGTCGAGATGACTTTTCGGCGAGATACAGCTCCCATTGTCACTCCCCGCTGATACCATTCGGACACTGTCCAGGGCTGCAGAGCTGAAATACAGGTCTGAGTCACCTTGATGGGCTGGCGGCCTGTGGCAAGCCCGGCGAGACACGCGGGTGTTTAGCCAATGCTGAAGCGGGCGCATGTGCAGTAAACCCAGCTGAAGTACTGCTGCGGCTGAGGCCATGTAACCTAGCACTCTCTGGAATTTCTTCAGAGGCGTGAGGCTGTTCATCTGAAAAGATGCGGCTAGTCGCTGAACACGGCTCGCACGCTGTGTAGATAAGCGAGCCGTCATTGCCACAGAGTCTAGTTCTATTCCAAGGAAGGAATTTGTCTGACTGGGCTGTAGTGAGCTCTTGGTCCAATTGACTGCAAGACCCAAACTGTTCAGATGGCTGAGGAGAACTGCTCTGTGAGACAGAAGCTCCATATGTGACTGTGCCATAATCAGCCAGTCGTCCAAATAGTTCAAAATTCGCAAACCCTGACTCCGCAGGGGTGCGAGCGCCGCATCCATGCACTTCGTGAAAGTACGGGTGCTAAGGACAGGCCGAACGGAAGGACGGTGTATTGATAAACCTGGCCGTCGAGGCGAATCTCAAGAATGGCCTGTGACGGGGATTTATCTGAATCTGAAAGTATGCATCTTTCAGACCGAGAGAAATAAACCAGTCCCCCTGGCGCACATGCGCGAGGAGTTTCCTGATTGTAAGCATTTTGAACGGTCTTTTTACAAGCACCTTGTTCAAAACCCTGAGATCTAATATGGGTCTGAGGTCGCCGTCTTTCTTGGGAACAAGAAAATAACGGCTGTAAAACCCCGACTCGCTCAGAGAGGGTGGGATTTTCTCTATGGCACTTTTGCACAGAAGGCTTTCTATTTCAGAACGAAGCATGCACGCTGCTTCCGTGTTCACAGTGGTTTCGAGCCGCGCTCTGAAGCGAGGAGGGCGGCGATCGAACTGTAGCAAATAGCCCTGTTGTATTGTGCTTAACACCCACTTGGATATCCCTGGAATAGCTTCCCACGCTTTGAAGCGTAATGCTAGAGGGTGAATGGCCAATTCGCTCTGATTGCCGCACACAGAGCGCTGAACAAAATGTGTGAGCGCGTTTCGTGTGTTTATGCATGATTGCTCGCAGACAGCATGAACAGGCTGTTTTTCTGAGTGACTTCCCGATTGGAATGAATGGGGAAAGAGTCACATCTGTTACGTGATGCGCAAGCGTAGTCATGGGCACGGGACTTACACACAGAGGAATGTTTGCTGGCCGTGTAACAGAGCGGGCAGAGAATGGGCGCGCGCACGTATTCGTGGGCGCATTTATTGACTCTAGCGTTCGAGCGGTTCGTAACCGCTTTATGTGAGCGTGCTCTGGTGGGGACACGAGACATGCAGTGCTTGTGTGTAAAGGTGAACACTGGATTGTGGGCACATTTTCTACACATAGGGCTGGTCGTGTGACAGAGCGGCCAGAGAATGGGCGCGCACACGCATTTGTGGGCGCCTTCATTGACTCTGACGCTCGAGCGGTTCGTAACCGCTTTATGAGAGCGTGCTCTGATAGGGGCACGGAATGTGTTATGCTTGTGTGTAGGGGTGAACACTGGGTTGTGGGCACATTTTCTACACATAAGACATGTTTGCACTTTACAAGATTTATTTGGGTCGCCGTGAAAACGGCGTTTGAGTGCAGGCAAGCGGGCAGTGTCACCGGCTTGTTGGCTGCTACATTCACCACTGCAGTAGCCTGAGAGAAGGGGACTGACAGGGGGCGAAGCTTTGACGGTGGTCCGGCCGCGGCGGGACTGAGCCGTCGTTTGTTCATCACAGTTAGGAAGACTTCGGCTGCTCGGGTTTCAGCATTACCTTAGATCGAGGCCCGCAGGTGGGCGGCGGTCTGCGGCGGCTGTCTGAGCGCGATCGAGGGCGGCCGCCATGTCGACGCTGAGAAGTCTGAGTTTGTTGAACTGGGTGCTGTGAAGAGGCTCGTGCAGGAGGCTGATCACGTGAGCGGCCTGCAGAGGAGCTAGCGCGATGCGGCAGGAAGAGGTTCATGGCTTGGGTGGCTTTCTGGACTTCTGAGAAGCGGTCAACAATGCCACTCACCGCGGAGCCGAAGAGACCGGTCGGAGAGAGCGGTGCGTTGAGGAACGTGGAGCGCTCTGCTTCTCCCATGTCGGCTAGTGTTAGCCACAAGTGTCTCTCGGTCACAGTCAGCGAGGCCATGCACTTCCCTAGAGCTTGGGCTGCAGCTTTGGTAGCCGAAGGGCGAGGTCTGTCGCGCTCGTAGATCAGTAACAGCCTCTGGGTGCCTGCCTTTCTCATCCCACTCCCGAAGAAGGTCTGCTTGTAGGATCTGTAAAACGGCCATTGAGTGCAGAGCAGATGCGGCTTGGCCGGCGGCGGAATAGGCGCGGCCAACATAGGCGGAAGTCGCTCTGCGGGCCTTAGACGGGAGCACAGGCTTGGAACGCCATCTCGCGGAGGGCGGACAAAGGTGTGCTGCTACCGAAGTCCTCGACCGGGGGATGGAGGAGTAGCCTCTCTCAGTGGCGCCGCCCACCGACGCGAGAGAGGTGGAGACGTGGGAACGGGACCTGGCTGAAAAAGGAGCGTTCTACGACTTTGCAAGCTCCGTGTGTAATTCCGGCAGGAAGGGAGCGGCCCGGCCGCGGGTGTAGAGCGGCGATGGCTTTGAAGAAAGCAGCCGTCGAGTCTGTTGGGTGCCTGCTCAGGGGCGGTGACCACTCGAGCCCGAGGCGGTCGACGGCCTGTGTGAGGAGGCGTGTTAACTCCCCTTCGACTCCGGCGCAGGTCCAGCTGGATTCCTGTGCCGAGGAGGAGGCTTGGGAGCCTGACCACTCCTCGCTGTCCGAAGCCATGATGGAACAGCGGCCCTTATCCTCCGCCTCGTCATCCGAGATGGCAGCAGTGCGGCCGCTCGGTGGCAACTGCGCATCCCGGGGGGGCGGGGAGGGTGAAAGCGATGCTCGAGGGAGAGGCTCCGGCGAGGCAGTCGTTTCAACCACAGTTTCCGGCAGCCTTTGTGAGTGGCGCTTCTTCCTGCGCGGCTGAAGGTAAGGCGGCGCGGCGGTTTCTGCTTTGAGCGCTTCGAGTCGAGCCCGCAGGGTCGACATCGGTAGCTCCTCGCAGAAATCGCATCCGCCCTCAGTGAGGGCGAGCTCTGCGTGCCCCAGTCCCAGGCAGAGAGCGCAGATGATGTGGTGGTCTCCTGTGCTGAGAAGGGCGCGACATGAGGCGCAAGTGGAGCGAGGCATCTTGAAAAAGACGCTCGTACTCTTTTGTGAATAGTTCGTGAGAACTAGCTTGCTGAATAAAAGGATACGTCGTCGGATGGCGTAGCTTGCAGGATGGCTGAAGGTGGCTGAGACGGCCGGCTTCTTCTAGCGCTGTCCACGCTTGCTTGATGCCCCTCGAACGGCGACGCGGCTTCCAGGTCAGCGATGCGAAGAGCTTCGCTGAAGAGATGAAAATCAGGGTTCCAGCCTACGAACTACGCTTATATGCACTCAAGTCACGCCCATTTTGGTGGGCTTTGATGCAGTGAGCGTGCGGACGCCTCTCAATGGATGCGAGTTCGCCCAAGCTCGTCTATAGACTGCAGCAGTTGCCGCAGAGCAACCTATGAGCTCGCTAGCTAGCCCGCTCAAGGTCTGCAGCTGCCGCACTGCGTTGACAATGGATACAAAAATTAAGGATAATTTTTTGGCTTCAATATCTCAGAAAAGATGAATCTTTCCCGTAGCGTAAGCTAGCTTACGCAATACGAGAGAACCTCTCGTAAGAGAACGACAAGGGTGAGGCGTGATAGTGACCTGCGCAACATTTCCAACACGTTAATAGACTGCCAGCTTAATGAACTGAACACTCGATTCCACAGTGACACCTATGGCCTCATGGCATCTGCTGCAATCCTGATGTCCCCTAGCCTTGATACAAATGACACCAGCTTGGCCACTATAGCGAACTCTCTCAATGATACAGGGAAGCGCTTCCACGTAACCATATCAGAGTCAGAGCTCGACGTGTTTGTGCAACTCATAAAGAGGAAGAAAAAAGAGGAGAACATCTCAAAAGTCTTGTAGAAGTGATGGACATAGGCAATGGGGACGTTTTCCCGAATATCCATGCTTTCTTAAAAGCTCTGATAACACTGCCAATGACATCTTGTACAGTTGAACGCGTCTTTTCCAGTGTCAACCGGATTAAAACACCAAATAGGAGCACCATGCTTACTAATCGCCTTCTGTCCCTCTGTCTGTTGACCTTTGAGAGAGAGCTTACAGTAACTCTCGACTTCGATGAAATCATTGACATTTTCAAGAGCAAACCCCGCCGACTACTCCTGTAATTTCGGAAAGATCGGTAGTGTAACGCAAAGTTGAGATGTGGCTCAGAGGGAGGTAGAAAAAAACAAAAAAAAATAGGTGTCGGAGGGAAAGATGCACGAAAGACGATAGCGTAGCCTATTTTCCCCGTGTTTAGTAAAATTACTCAAACGTCACACTCGTCCACAAATATAAAATAAAATAAAAGAAAGAGTACAACGGTCGGTGGAGCGGTTATCTCCTCACCTTTCAAATCTATTACTGACACGCACATGCGCAGTTCTCATTTTACCTCAGATTAACATAAAAGCACAAATGCAATGCTGTGTTTGAACGTG
This sequence comes from Xyrauchen texanus, assembly GCF_025860055.1. Lineage (NCBI taxonomy): Eukaryota > Metazoa > Chordata > Actinopteri > Cypriniformes > Catostomidae > Xyrauchen > Xyrauchen texanus. The sequence goes on from NC_068289.1 coordinate 17,950,805, forward strand.
AATAAATAAATACAGAAGTTCAAAACTAGACCTACAATTTTTTTTTATAATATTATTCTAGTATTTAATACAGCAACAAATAAAAAATAGTATAAAACTAAGGATACATAATTCAGAGTGTTATTCAAAGAGCATGATTAGGTCTATTAATAATAATAATCTCACAACAGAACTATGGGCTGGCTGATGCCTGAATTATGTATAGCAGGCAAGGAAGGACAGCCGGTAGGATTTCTGGTGCCCCTTAGGGTAAGATGGTGCCCCCTAGGGAGTTGGTGCCTAATACAGAATGCGTAATATGCGTATAGGGAGTGTTGGTACTGATGGGGCTAAAGCATTTTAATTTTGACTCAAATTATGCTGCTCCATCAATAATAAATAAAAATACATTAATTAATTGACCAGAAAGAAAGCTCATTTACATTTCAAAAACATTTCGTGCCTTTTTGATTATTCAATATTTTTCAAATTGCACGTACTATATAAAACATCATGCAAAACACTCCAGATGACTAAATGGTTTATTATTGTTATTTAGCCCTACAAAACAGCAGCTACTCATACAGATAAATGATAAATATCAAAACTAGAGCAATAGGCCCTATGCATGATTTGTTTTGTTTTATTGGCACAACAGAAAATGTAATACACATCTTTCCTATATCAGTAAAATTAAATTTAAACGTTTGAACCACTTGGACCTGGCATACTGATCAAAAGTGGTTCCATGTTGAAAATGTCATGTATAATGGCTTTGTGATTAAGAAGGTTTTGGAAGTTAAGATAAAATCCAGTGGAAAGAGTCTTCTTCACAAGTTCAGAAATATTTTCTGATGAAAATATTTTCACCAAAATCAGCGGTCTGGTTTTGATTGAGATGCTTATTGATTTAAATATGGATGTAATTTAAAAAAGGAATATTTCAAACTTGGATGAACTCAGAAAGAGAATGAGGATTATTAGGATGTTTAAACACACAAGGAAGCTTCCAGAGCACATATGGGACATAAATTATATAAATAAAGTTAAGAGAATGTATATATAGAGGACACATACATAAGAGGACACGTATGATAGCAATATGTAGAAAAGTAATGTGAAAAGAGGTATAGCTATGTACAAGTAGTTAAGATAATTGAACACATTTTCAGTTCCATAATCTAAGAGATGTTTAAATCAGAGAATTACATTACTTTCTTTAATATTTGTTTTGAAAAAGTATAATTATTTCAGAAATCAAGAAATTGTCCTTATGTGTGAATGTTAACTCTGATCGGCTGCAATGTAGCATGAATTCTGCTGCAGGCACTGATCTAGACTAAACTTTTCCCCTCTCATTTGTAATAAAGGTTTGAATTTGAGCTGGGCAAACTATTTATAATACAGTTATTAAAACTGCAGCAATGCCATATTACAACACATGTACTAACTACAGTATATCAAACAGATTCCCTGTTCCTGAATTCCCACACTACTGCTGTAACCAAATACGACACCATGTACTGTCAGTACATTGTCTGTAGATACTTTAGTGATCTGGTAATTGAGCTGTTATTATGGTGTTTTGTAGTTCATCATGGTAGTGGAGTGGCTGTCATGTTCCAGCAGTGCCAGTGGTGGTGCTGTAACTCTGCCAAGCACTGAACTCTAAAGCCCCGCAGATCTATTCAATGAGAGCAGAAGATAACGTAATATTTAAACCACATTTGTGATCGGTTTACCGGTTCACGACCCAGCAGGGAATAGTATTCCCATAAGAAATCCCGATGAATATCCGGTGCAGTTAACGATCTAGGGCGTTTGTACAGTCTGTCCGGAGTGAAACCCGTAGAGGCTGAACCCACTGCAGGTAAGCAGACTCCGCGGGCTCGATTAATGCCGTACACGGGTTCTGATCGCCCTGACCCCGCTACCGCGCCACTCAGCAGTCTCAGCAGGCCGATGTTTACAAAGGCTCAGAATGTGCATTAAGGATACGTGTTGTTTTACTCTCGCCATTTCTTAACGAAATAGTTCTGCTATAGCTTCCTTTGTTCTCTGTTTTATTTACAAACGATATTCACAAATGCATTGAAGTTAAACGAATATTAATTCGACATTAGCGCTCCGCTATCACGGCCTGATTTAACGGGCCTCGTTCGCATTGTTTATAGCCACATTTGCGCCTATTAGTTTACACAGGCTTCACGTCTTTGTAAAAATGAAGTAATAAAATGCAAATCATCGAACGTGATTTTTTTTTATCTCGTAAACGTGTGTTTTATCGTTTTAAAGTTAAAATGAGGGCAGTGGCACATCAATGTTTGTGTTTCCTGGGTTTGTTTTTAGCATCGCAGCTAATGGGTCAAATGTCGATTTAATGTGATATTTTACCATCTAGAGACTCAAAGTAAACACATAACCGAGTATAAACGAATACATTATATATTTATGATATCACATGGCCAAATGAGCTGAATTTCTGCTGAATATTGCGCGCGTGTGTGTGTTTTAGATATTTAGCATATCGATTGTTTGACAGCGATGTTTATTTAACATGACTTATGAACAGTTATTAAAATAACTGTATATATAATGGTATATATAAAAGTACCATGGTAAAACACTCTGATACAACCACAACTGTACTATGGTACCAACTCGGTGCTTGTTTTAAGGGTAGTTCATTTGATTAGCTAAATTGCATTAGTGTCTGGTAAAAGGTAGCATCCTATTGATCAGAGCACATTTATTTTATAGGTTTCAAGCTTAGGACGCAATAGACATCACTTTTTCATTGTCAACTGTCTATTTGTTTTGGTTCCTCTTGTCTCTATAATCTTTGTTTTGAGATATTCTAGTTAACATATAACCACATCAACTAGCATCGACTCAGGCTTGACAGTTCAAACATTAAACCAGGTCACAAGGTTGATATAACTATGATATACTGTCAATGTTGAAGAGTTCTCAGACAATTCCAGTGTGAAGTGTGTGATCTATAGGCTTACGATTGTTGCCTTGTTCATGCAGTGATAATTGGAATATTTTCCAGATAATTATCCATATATATCGGATGCATTTTTTATTTTATTTTTCAAATATAACTAGGGCTGCTTGTCAAACATATTTCTCAACACAACTTTGGTAAAGATCGAGCAGCAGAGTAAATTAAAGGCATTCGCACACTGGACACATGCAGCATTTTAAAATAAAAAATAAAAAAAATTCTACATATTATACATAATTTTTAAAGTGTTATAATGTATATTGTAATTCTGTATATACAGTGGCCACAAATGTATTTTGACACTTAAGTCACACTTAAATGTGTGAGTGTTATTGGATTACATAAAATATCAAACCAAATGAAAAGTTAGTGCAGGCATGCTTCAGGTAGTGCTATGAAATTATAAAACAAGAGATATACTGCTCAAAATGAAGACGAAAAAGATTATGACACTTTCTGTTTGTCAGACATTAGTGGAACTTGTCCATAGTTAATGTAATGAGCTACACCTGTGTTTGCTGACTTCACATATCTACTAAAAATTACCTTGGGAACAGTTGGTTAAAAGGTGATCCAAAAAGGGAAGTTGTGTGGATTCCCTAATATAATTTATTGAGATGCTACTTGGTTTGATATTTTTTTAAATCATATTTAATGACAGTCATGCATGTTTGGTTTTAAGTGTCCAACCACATTTGGGAATACTAGCTATGTTGTAATCAGTGATTCTGTGTCCGCATTTCGTATTATGTTTAATTTATGTGGAATAATGTTGTTATTTACACACACACACACCCACTGATATTTTTCTTCCTCTGATCAGCTGATGTTCTCAGGGACCAGAAACACGTGATGTATGAAGGTAAACACATCCATTACTCAGAGGTGGATAATAAGCCGCTGTGCTCCTACAGCCCAAAACTCTGCAAGCAGCGCAGATTGAATGGATACGCCTTCTGCATTCGCCATGTTCTGGAGGACAAAACTGCTCCGTTTAAACAGTGTGAATATGTGGCCAAGTACAACAGTCAGCGATGCACCAACCCCATCCCCAAAGCAGAAGAGAGAAGGTGAGAGATGCACACTGAGAGGAAACCGAGCTGATTACATCTGAATTTTAGCACTCGTGCAAAACATGCTGTTGTAAGATGTTACTCTTGATTGTCAAACTGCATCAAACATGTATAACATTTGTGTTACTGTTTGTGAATTCTTTGTTGAGTTGGTTGTTGAGGCCCTCACCCCAATGTTGACGAGAAATATTTTCATTGCCGAATTGTTGCTTTATCCCACGGGATCATTTTGGAGAAAATGTAGGAGCCCAAATAATTAATTAATAATCATTAGATTAGTCGTTTATCAAAATAATCCTTAGTTGCAGCTCTAGAGTGTTTATGTGTGGTTAGGTCTGTCCTGAAATCAATCAGAGAGCATGCACTTTTCCCGGACGTGAGAATAAACGAAACAAAGCATTGAAAACTTTTTTAGATACATTTTGAGACTGGCTCAATTGGCTGCGTTTGCCTTGGCATCCATCAGTTCATGCTCAACTGTTTAAAATATGCCGCCTATACATTGATATGTGTGATATGAGTAAAACATTGTGAAATTTTCTTTGGCAGATACTGTAACAGCCACCTACAGGTGCTGGGCTTCATCCCTAAGAAGGAGCGTAAGAAGAAGCAGGATGCTCTCGAGGAGGTGCATGCCCGGGCTCACGTTGAGTCCGTTGCTCTGAACATCACCGTTCCCTCTCTGGCTCTTAGAGACTCTAACGGACTAGACGGCCTCACCCCGTCTCCACCCTGCTCTTGTCTCACCCCCCTGCCCCTCTGCGATTCTGACCTCCTCGACCCCTTTGCCTTTTACGAGGAGGAAACGGATGAAGAGGAGAGCGTGGCGCAGAAAAGCTCCAATACAAGGAAGCCGCCCGGCAGGCCAGTGATTAGCCTGAGGGTGACAGCACAGGACCCTGAACACCTTCAGTCGGACATCAAGCACTTTAGCGCCGTCACAGAACCTTGCACGCTTCCAACTTCCCCGCACTTGCCACAACCACCACCACCTCTACCTCCACCCCAACCCTCATCGAGGCTTGTCCAGCCCCTTCAACATGCAGATTGTCCCCCCTACACCCAACATATTGTGGTGCAGACTCTGCTATGCAAGCCAGCTCCACATCAGACCTGCCCTTCCGTGTTGTCTGGCCTGCTCCCATCAGCAGGGGCTGAGAACCAGCCAGTCATCCGGAGACCTCTCCCTACTGCATCTCCTCGCTCGCCTGCTGCCCAGGACTGCCCTCAGCGCCACTCTGTGGCCATGCGGCCCGCTGCCTTTACAGCACCCCCTGTCTGCCTGCTCAGACTGCAGCACCTTGTGCAACTTTACACTCAAAGACAGAGAGAGCGTGGAGACCTGTTCCCACATCTCGGTATGCGCCTCCACACTCATTTAGAACAGTAACACTAAACAGAAGATAAATGAGTCCCGAAACATTATCGTACAGCAAATATATTTGAATATGTGTGCAACAATGAACATACTATAACTATAGTAACTCACCAAGCAACGTGGTAATTAAGCTCTAGTAATGGGAATAATTTGTAATTTGAAGACTTATTTTATTTACTTTAATATTACATCATTTCAGATTGTTACAGAGCAGATAGAACAAATAAGAAAGAAATTTAATACAATTCTTATAAATGGCGTTAATGCAATCCAGCAATTGATTCTAACTATATATTAAATAAAAAATCTAAACAAGCAATAGATGTGAAAACATATTTTATTAACTAATTAATTCAAGGAATCAACTCAACAGTCATTCATGTGGAAATAAATACACTGGGCGCTCTGCGTGTTTTAAGATTAGTGGTAGACATGTTTTTTAATGGCCAATGCCGATATCCAGAGAGCAAGAAAGGCCGATTCAATACCCATATATCACAAAATATTATGTAGTAAATAAAGTAAACATAAAATTGCAAAAAAGTTTATGAGCTCTTATTTAGCACTTTAGTTATTCTGGATCACCTGCTTAGATTGTCATGGAGAGACCGTCATGATTTTTAAACAAGAGGATCCTGACGTTTTGATTCTGGCTGATAGAATATGAGTTTCAGAGGAGAACGTTATTAGATGAGCGCTCAACAGTAAGAAAAGGCTGGATTTTCATTAGGTTTGTGAATTACATCTGTTTAAATGAGACATCCACATATTTGCACACAGTATATGAAAGTAGTATGATATTTGCATTTTTATCATTGGACAAGAAAGTTAAAAGTTACAAGGAACAGTTGAGGAGAGGCTGAAAGAATACGTGCTTTAGAGGAAAAAATATGAGCTCTACATAGGATGCTGGATTTGATCAAGTTTTTGTGAGGTTTGTTTATTACATCTGTTTAAACAATGTTTCTGCCAATTTGCAGACGGTATGTGATATTAGTTTAATTGATATTTGTCTTTTTATCATTAGACAAGACAGTAAAAAGTTATAGTAAACTGTTGAGGTGAGAGAGGAAGAGTAAAACACATGAGCACTTTAACATTATGAGATGAGATGTGTCTATATGCTGACCGATTCAATGAGACCGTGTTGCACACCGGTCTATTATTGTAGTAACACAATGACATGTAATAAAAAAAGAGCTGTTATTGGTCGTTTACATGCTAGCAGGCGATTCTAAGGCCCTCGTGGCCTTAAGAAACAAATTGGTCAAATGGGAAAATGTATCATCGACCACTATTTTAAGGTGTAGATTCAGTAGAGGGCAGCGCTGCCACAAAAATGTGTATTTTAGAACAGTGTTCGGCCTGCAGTGGCAGAAAATTTCACATGTGAGAATCGTTAACAGAGCCAAAATCTTGAAAATCATATGGTTTCTGTACCGGTTCTCAGTTCCCAATCCTACTGTTTAAATCCACCAACAGCCTTGTCAATGGATAATGCACTTTTGAATTTCAGATATTTTTAAGTTAATTTTGTGTAAACATTGTGTAAAATACCATTGGAAAACCCATATTGAGCATCCTCTTCTCTGGAGTCTGTGTTTGGTAGATTACTTATGAAATAAGTTACACGACTAAGTCTATTCAGTAATGTATTCTTTTATATTTCACTTTTAGGTAATCTAATCTAATTACTTTAGTTATTGCATGTTTTTAAGAAATCCGATTTAAAATGTATTAGGTTGAAAGGTTAAGTGAAAATGTAAACTCCTTTATTAAATAGTTGTAAACATTAAATCAAACAATCATGTAATCCATAAAAAAGTTACTAAGCCGATTGTGCACATATAAAAACGTAATCTTATTACAAGGACATAATTTTTTTTGTAACCCGATTACATTATCCAGATTACATGCAATCCAATACTACACAACACTGTGTGGAATAATTTTTGGGATATCTGATAATATATGTATGTGTCTGGTTAGGGCTAGACTGGTCTGAGGACAGTACAGATGATGAAGATACAGAGGAGATTGTTCCTTTATTGCCTCAGGCCTGGAGAATACAGGAAAGAAGTCCTTTTTACAGGTTAGAAATTCATTCACTTAGTAAATTGTTTAATCTGAGAGTAGACAACAATTGTTTTAGAAACAAATCAAGCATGCTATAATTCCCAGACAGATTTATTTTGTATTGTGTGTGTCAGCTCCTCAGATGAAAAACCATTGTCCCGGCGGGCACGTCTGGCACAGCTGTGTACATACCTGCAGGAGAGGTATAGACACCTGTGCAGACATGAAAGGGCAGCCACCCGTCACAGCAGATACCGATACGCCTTCCGGAAAGCTCTGCTCCATGCTGCAAGCAAAGACCCCGACTGCACTGCACAACTCATTCAGAGGCTCAGCAAGTGCTCACAGACCACCGCCTGGTGTGATCAGTCAACATGTTTAGAGGGATTATGTGCATGTTTAGATGTGCTTGTGACAGGATGTTTGTGTTTCTTTTTATGTTTTCTCCAGTTCAAGGTCTGCAGTACCACCAAAGTATGAAAGGACAATGTGTACTGGAATCACCAAGGGACAAAGCTGCTGCAACGTACCTTTGCCATTTTCATGCCACTGTTTTCAACGTATCCTTTAACATACACAATCTACAAATAAATGAATGTGTTTTTTGTTGCCTGATGCTTAAGGATCAGGGTTACTAAAACGATGGTTTGAGATCACAGGCCTGTACAGTCCCACGTATATTTTGGAGGATATGCTTAATGAAGCCAAAGGCTTTGTTCACACTGCGCACATTTTGAAACTTGAAATGCATTGAAATCCTGTGTACTGTGAAAAGCACTATACAAATAAAAATGACTTGACTTTTCTAACTCACTTGTTTTGTTAAATTGTGTAACCCAGACCACAAAAAGACTTAGCGAGTCGTTTATGTTAGAAAATTTGGATTTGGCTTGTCAGTGTGAACAAAGCCATTGCAAAGTAACAAGTACATTTGTTCTGGTTGTGAATTTTGGTTCTTGACATCAGGTTTGTGCAGATATGCTACTGAATCGCTCTCAGCAGCTGTTCTCCAGTTGTACTGCACGGTTTGCTGATGGACAGCAGTGCTCTGTTCCTGTGTTTGATATCACTCATCAGACACCTCTCTGTGACGAACATGCCAAGAAAATGGTGAGACACCACTTATTGTGATGACATGAAAAGGGAGGTTTCGACATCACATGTGGACAGCACAGAAGTTTACAGAGCATTCAGACAGCATGAGGTCTTGCGGTTAAAAACAACTACCGTATTTTCCGGAATATATTTCTAATTATTTTTTCATCGTTTTTTGGACTTTTGGTCCAAAGCGACTTATTTACATTATTTACACAGATGAGCCAAAATATCTAGCATCAACAATCATGCCACGGTCCAAATCACTGAGATCACATTTTTTCCCCATTATGATGGTTGATGTGAACATTAACTGAAGCTGCTGACCCATATCTGCATGATTGTATGCACTGCTGCCACACGATTGGCTGATTATATAATCACATGAATGATTGTTTTTGCCAGATGGGCTGGTTTGAGTATTTCTGTAACTGCTTATCTCCTGGGATTTTCACACAACTGACTCTAGAATGTACTCAGAATGGTGCCAAAAACAAAAAAACATCCAGTGAGGGCAGTTCTGTGCACGGAAATGCCTTGTTGATGTGAGAGGTCAACAGAGAATGTCCAAACCGATTCGAACAAAGTGCGCATGTGTTTCACTCTTCCTCTCTCACCTCAAAAGTTATGTGACAAAGTCTACGGTAACTCAGATAACCGCTCTGTACAATTGTGGTGAGAAGAATAGCATATCAGAATGCTATTTTGAGATGCGGGTTGGTGCGGTTTTGGCGGCATGAGGGGGACCTACACAATATTAGGCAGGTGGTTTTAATGTTGTGGCTGATCGGTGTGTATGTGTTTGTGTGTATATACGATTACAATTTTTAATTGAAATAATTACATGGCGTCCCGATGAATTAATCGCGATTAATCGCATTTAATGGCATATACAAATATTTGGTGAGAAAGCCCCTCATATAACAATATAATGATGAAAATATTATACATAGTTATCTTTAAATATTTAACAATTATATATATAAAATATATAATTGTTCAATATTTATATATATATATATATATATATATATATAAAATATTCAGATAATTAAAATGTATTACATTCTTGTGGCAGAAGAGTTAATTATTGGTAAGACAATACAAAAAGCAGCTTTAGAATACAATGTATTGTTTACTACCATATTATTGAACATAAGTCAATCATTGGCATACAATTCACAGCAATCCATTTCACCAGTGAATTTGTCAATCAGTTCGAGATTTAATATGAGGGCTTGTTTAAGGACCCATTAATTTACATCTTACGTCAGACATGCTTATGTAGCGTCTCGGGTGCGTTGCGTCATAAACATAACATTTTTAGGTCACTGTGTCATGTTAAATATAGTTAATACTCAATTTTTAAACACATGTTGACATCATTTAGTTCGGATTTGCGCTCCATCAAGTGTTTTGAACGTAACGCATGTCTGTGTTGTTGCTGCTGAAGGTTGTTTTCTTCACTGTATAAACTGTGTGTTTTCACACAGCTGAAGTTTCACTTACAGCCCTCTGGAGTAAACAGGTGTTACTACAAGCTTGCATTTCTCAGGAATCTTCCTTATACGGGGGAATTGCACTGAATTAATGCGTTAAATCGACAGCCCTTATATATATGTATATATGTGTATTTATATATTACATATTTTGTTATGTTACAGCCTTATTCCAAAATGTAACATAACAAAATGTGGAAAAAGTGAAGCGCTGTGAATACTTTCCAGATGCACTGTATGTATATGTATATACATACATATGTGTATGTATATACAGTGGGTACGGAAAGTATTCAGACCCCCTTAATTTTTTCACTCTGTTATATTGCAGCCATTTGCTAAAATCATTTAAGTTCATTTTTTTTCCTCATTATTGTACACAAAGCACCCCATATTTACAGAAAAACACAGAATTGTTAACATTTTTGCACATTTATTAAAAAGAAAAACTGAAAAATAACATGGTCCTAAGTATTCAGACCCTTTGCTGTGACACTCATATATTTAACTCAGGTGCTGTCCATTTCTTCTGATCATCCTTGAGATGGTTCTACACCTTCAATTGAGTCCAGCTGTGTTTTATTATACTGATTGGACTTGATTAGGAAAGCCACACACCTGTCTATATAAGACCTTACAGCTCACAGTGCATGTCAGAGCAAATGAGAATCATGAGGTCAAAGGAACTGCCTGAAGAGCTCAGAGACAGAATTGTGGCAAGGCACAGATCTGGCCAAGGTTACAAAAAAAATTTCTGCTGCCCTTAAGGTTCATAAGAGCACAGTGGCTTCCATAATCCTTAAATGGAAGACGTTTGGGACGACCAGAACCCTTCCTAGAGCTGGCCGTCCGGCCAAACTGAGCTATCGGGGGAGAAGAGCCTTGGTGAGAGAGGTAAAGAATAACCCAAAGATCACTGTGGCTGAGCTCCAGAGATGCAGTCAGGAGATGGGAGAAAGTTGTAGTAATCAACCATCACTGCAGCCATCCACCAGTCGGGGCTTTATGGCAGAGTGGCCCGACGGAAGCCTCTCCTCAGTGCAAGACACATGAAAGCCTGCATGGAGTTTGCTAAAAAACACCTGAAGGACTCCAAGATGGTGATAAATAAGATTCTCTGGTCTGATGAGTCCAAGATAGAACTTTTTGGCCTTAATTCTAAGCGGTATGTGTGGACAAAACCAGGCACTGCTCATCACCTGTCCAATACAGTCTCAACAGTGAAGCATGGTGGTGGCAGCATCATGCTGTGGGGGTGTTTTTCAGCTGCAGGGACAGGACGACTGGTTGCAATCGAGGGAAAGATGAATTCGGCCAAGTACAGGGATATCCTGGATGAAAACCTTCTCCAGAGTGCTCTGGACCTCAGACTGGGCCGAAGGTTCACCTTCCAACAAGACAATGACCCTAAGCACACCGCTAAAATAACGAAGGAGTGGCTGTTCTTGAATGGCCCAAAATAACAACTCCGTGACTGTTCTTGAATTGAGCATCTCTGAGCACCCAATTGAGCATCTCTGGAGAGACCTGAAAATGGCTGTCCACCAATGTTTACCATCCAACCTGACAGAACTGGAGAGGATCTGCAAGGAGGAATGGCAGAGGATACCCAAATCCAGATGTGAAAAACTTGTTGCATCTTTCCCAAAAAGACTCATGGCTGTATTAGATCAAAAGGGTGCTTCTACTAAATACTGAACAAATGGTCTGAATACTTAGGACCATGTGATATTTCAGTTTTTCTTTTTTAATAAATGTGCAAAAATGTCAACAATTCTGTGTTTTTCTGTCAATATGGGGTGCTGTGTGTACAATAATGAGGACAAAAAATGAACTTAAATGATTTTAGCAAATGGCTGCAATATAACAAAGCGTGAAAAATTTAAGGGGTCTGAATACTTTCTCACTGATATATATATACATATATATATATATATACATATATATATATATATATATATATATATATATATAGTGCAAACTTGCATAGAGAATTAAATGTCTTGTGTGAAAAGCCACTAAGTGTTATGTGATTACGTGTGTGGCAGGATAATTTCCTACGTGGGGATGGTAATAGACGCAGTCAGCAGCAGCAACAACGACGCCCACGCAAGAAGACCAAACCTCCCGCACTGACCAAGAAACACAAGAAGAAGAGGCAATGCCTGCGCAGACCACAGAAGCCCATTCCCCCTGCTATGCCACAGGGCAACCTGCCAATGCCCTCCTCCCTCACACTGCCCGCTCACCACGCCCACATCAGGTTTCCACCCCGCATTATTTTTCTTTTTTTTTATTCAAAACATTCATAACACAATTCATAATGCACTGCAAATATGTATCGAATTCTCAGCATTGCTGCAAGAAGCGGCAGGTCTTCTTCTGTAGTTAGTTTTCTCTTTCAGCTCTGTCTAAGGAGCAACAGTTTGAAAAGAATCTTGCTGAGCAAAAAATTTGATAAAGTTAGTTACACTGTCAACATGTTTATAGCTACCAAAAAACTAATGTTCATTCCCCTCATTGAATGCTGAGGTTTGTTAACACCACAGTAAAGCAAGGAAATAAGTATAAGTATTATATATTGTATTGGTTAATGTCTTTTCTTCCACATGGATGACTGTATGTCGGTCTCACAGGAGTCCGTCTACCCCAGAGCTCAGTGCAGGTGAGCTTCCTGATGACATCACAAATGAAATGCCTGACATTCCTAATGATCTTGAGCTGAATCAGGAAGATTTCTCTGATGTGCTGCCCAGACTACCCGATGATCTTCAGGATTTTGACCTATTTGAGGGTATGTTCTCATTAGATTATGTACAGTGAGTGTGTTTGTGTGGGTGCTTTTTAATGGTGCTAGCCAAGACAAGCATCAATTGAACTATTACTACTACTTAGGATAAGGAACAAACCTTGAACCCTAAATATTAAACTTTGGAAAATAATTCTTGCACAGTTTGTGCTACGGACATTAATTTATATCGCAAACCATGTGGCTATGTTGATGATTTGTGTGCTGTTACTTTTCTAAGTAATCTGACAATAAAGGGGGATAACATTTTATAGACTTGCATTAAAGGAGCCCTATCTAGAGACCAAAATACTGTATCATAGAGACTTGAGGGTTGGCGCTTTTAAATTGGGCCAGTAAGCAACTACAGTTATGTCCAAGCAACCGCCCACAACATAGCATCATGGTGGCAAGTTTTACACAGGCAAGCACCACTCACATAAAAAAATAAAAAATCTAGTTGGTATTTTTGCATCTATTCTGACATTTATTTTTGGATCCAGGTAAGAACGGAGAGTTGCTTCCCACCACAGAAGAGGCAGAAGAACTGGTCAGAGCCCTGCAGGCAATGGGCTCATATCCTGACTCCCTGGTGTGTTTGTCCTCAATGGGTGAACTGACCCCTGCGGATGGAGTTGACCACCGCACCATGGCCGTATTCTCTGGATCGGGGGTCACAGCGACAGGCATCGGAGACCTTCTTAATGGCCGCATGGCTTCTGAGACATTTCCCAATTTAGAACTGGAGGGAAACCTTCTCCATGCGTCACTAGACCATCATTTCACCACCTCCCCTTCATCTCAACCCACTCAGAGCACCACCACAGGGCCTACCAGTCCTACCAGTGGACTAACAGAACAAATGCTTTCCCAGGCTCCCAAGTCTGACCCCTCCCCACCAGGTAGTCATTACAGCAGCGAGCATGTGCCATCGCCCTACAGGGATCACATCTCTCCCCCACATGGTGCCTCTTATCAAACTGACCCTCCTCTTTTGCTTGAGGTGCCTTTGAGTGGAGCTCCAGGGCCTCCACGCACCTCTTGGAATAACCTCCCCTTGTCGCTCACAGACCCAGCACAGTTTGGGAATATCCTCAGTGCTGAAAGTCACCTCCTCTCCACCTCTCTTTCTACCCCGCTCTCCATCTCTCACTCCACGATCCTGCAGCCGACATCTGCTCTCTCCGCTCTTCCCCAGTCGGGCCTGACCGGCCTCATGTCATCCTCGGCCACTTCTCGGGACATCCTCACCTCAACCCAAGCTAAACTACAGCTCCCACAGTTTAGTGCAGCCTTCGGCCACCAACTGGCTTCCCACAGCGGGATTCCCAAAGACCTGCAGCCCAGCCATAGCTCGACAGCACCGCCTACAGGCTTTACGATCACTAATGCCACTGCTGCCACGCCCCCCTTCCCTCAGAGCAACTGAGTCTAGATAGAGAGACAGAGCAAGCGAGAGGCCATCCCACCTCACACATCATTATGCTCCATCACAAACAGCTCTTTGACTATTAGCAGAGTCCTTTTGGACACGGTTAACCATATACTCTATGGCCACCTACACACTGCAGCTAAATAGGAAACGTTCACACTAGGGGTGTAATGGTTCTCTGTAAAAAAGCAAACCATGCGGTCCGCTACCCACAGTCTGGTAAGCATTTGCACTGTGGTTCATCTCAAGTCTAACGACGCATCATGAGCATATGGTCTGGTGAAGAAAAAAGCATAAAATAGACAGGCATAGTTACAACCTGTAGATGTATATGCTCCGCCTGTGTCTCACACGCTTCATCTTTCTACAGAGACTACTGTCCAATTAACTTTTAGAATGTTAAATCAGTTAATGACATAATGACACAGTTCTGCACACTTTAGTGTGTAGTTGAAAATGGCAAGATAATTTGTTGAGAGACAAAATATACAACTATAAGTAATCCTTTCATAAGAACATTTTTCTCAAAAACTGTAAACACTTCTCTTTGGTGCTATGAAAATTGAGTGACCTGCCCCAAGGACATTACTCAGTCCCCCCCAACTGACGCCACTGATTATCTCTTTGTTTGACCAAAGGCAGGAGGAGGGCATATTCAGAAAGCTGTTTTGAAAACATTGTTTTGCAATTCCATTTGGTGGCTCTACTGTTGCAGAAATGACACTTCAGCTTTAAGTTAAAATGTTGATTTGGTAATTAGAGATATTTTTTTTATATCCTAAAGAAAATTTGCCATGGGTATATTATACTCAAATTGTAGTAACCAGGACTGTAGAAACCATGGTTTTGAAAAAATTAACCATGGCCTTACTACAGTAGTACTTTAGTATCCATATAGTAACCATGGTTAATTTTATGGTTACTATGGTTTTAAGGAAAAATACCATTGTGAAACTATGGTCACTATTAAAACCGTGGTGATTTTTCATAAGGGTAACTGTGTTGAAGTGTTTGTTACCAAATTGTGTATTCTTTCTTTAGATTTGGCAGTAGTATTTTTTTTATCTGAACATATCAAGTACTGAACCATACTGAAACCATAACCTTAAAATCATAATACAAACGAACCATGAGAAATTTGATCCGTAACACCCCTAGTAGCAAAATACATTTGTCAACCCTGTTTTAGGGTGTTAAATAACATCATATTCACGCAGTTAACATAGAGTTTGGTTATAAACGAGGGTGACAATCACATTATTTAACTGAACAGACTCGCTTAAATGTTCAGGACTCAATTTATTAGTTATTTATGGGAATGACAATCACATTCTAAAACCAAATTCAAGTAGTGACAACCATATTTTGATGTAGTTTGTACTGAAACAAACTGAGGTGCATTTGTTAGAAATGCATCGTTGAATCAAACCAACCAGCTAGTCACAACACTGCAGTAACTGTGTCCCGAATTATGTTTCCCGAAACCGTAGTAGCTGTCGTTTCAACTTTGCGATGCTGTTTGCAAATGTTTATTAGAACTGTGGTCTCAGGAAACAACCAGTTGAACTATGTTGGTAATGGTGGAACTTGCAACCATACTTGGGAACGCACCCCCCGACCCACTAGTGAATGCATGGCTCTGTTCTCTGGACAGACAGCTTGTCCGAGTTGCGGTGCTAGTAAATCCCAGTGTCTTAAATCATTCACATATTTTGATACCAGTCTGTCTCTCTCCAATGTAGCTGATCCCACCAGCTCTTGGGACTAGTAGAATCCAATACTTTATAGTCAACAGATATCGTGCTGTTTAAAAGCAGCAGCTAAATGTGCACATATGAAAAACATATAACCTGTGTCGATGATTTCTGGTTGCTTTGGACCAAAACAACTTAAGTTAAACTGGAATCAATATTTATTTCCATATTTACAGCTGAGACACCCAAACCTTGCTATGGTATTACTGTATAAAGCCTTGTGAGTTCAAGTGAGAGTCCTGTTGGGAGAACCATTTTTACCTAAAATGTCCCATTGAATTTAATAGAAAATGTACTCAAGAATGGATTAATGAATGATTTGCACACACATTGGTTCTACTTGTTTCATAATTAAGGCTTAGAGAACAGTCATTTGGGGAATTCACTCCATCATTTAATTGCGATTGTCACTCCCAAAACCTTGCAGTGTGTACATGGCCTGTCAACAGCCTCTCTGTTTCTTGTTGTTGTGACCCAAGAGTTGTCCTGGCCTCACAGTCTGTTATTCTAAGGTTGGTGAATACTCTCCATCATATTCCTTATTATTCTCAAACTTCTTATTTATAATGATTCCTTAAAAAAAATCCTTAAGAGTAGCAGGTTTTTGGTTCACTTGCTTTTTGTGGAGTCCTTGTGTTAGTAGGTGCATATGCTATTTCTTTAGAGAGAGCATTGCAAGTATTTTAAAGGTCTTGGTACCTGGTATTAACATCTGTCTCTGGTGATCTGATCACAGGTGGTCAGCAGAGATAGATTGCCATTTTCCTGGTGTCTCAAATGTTTTTCCTGTTACTACTTGTGATTGAGTTTCGTGACTACATACATTATTACATCTGTGGGCCACAGCAGGTTGATGAAGCACAAAATGTTGGTGCACTGTTGCTTCCAAATATATAAATGCACTTAAATAGCACCAATTCCAGTAACATTCAAAGTTTCCCAAACTATAATTGGGAGGTTGACTAATTAAAAAGAACTAGACCCATAGGTTGTGTATTTATTGCAAAGGCCAATGACAGGTGAACCCTCATCCACAATATTTATCATGGCTATCCACATTACTACAGCAATCGTGAAGCCACATTTACATGATTTGTGCCACTTTGAATTCCAAATGAAAAGTGCTTGCAGAGAATGTCTTGTTTTGATTTTAAAGCTGGCACGGTCCACCTAATGATACTTAATCCGAATTGTCCAGTAAGATGGAAGCATAACGTAATGCCGGGGAAATGCTGATGCTTCAATCCAGCATGTCGCCCGATTTCGGCCTATCACAAGTCCCATCTGGGTTTGTTATGTGCAAAAAAAATTATGAGGAGCTGCTGGAGCTTCAGAAGTTGCTCTGAGTATAGTCCACAAGATAGTCTGGGTTTATTTGGAGTGCTCACACAACGCAATAACACTGGAAAATGAGAGACAAAAACTCACTGTTCATAGAATTTCTAGATTAGCATAAAATCCCTTTATATGGACAGAAAAATTATTGGAATTTGAAATGCACAATAATTGCCGTTATCTCAAATAACCGACAGGACTACTTGTATTGCTCCTCAATATTAACATCATTTTGGATTATTGGCTTCACCTGATTTCAGGAACTATGAAAAGGTTCAGTGAAGTCTTGTGCATGATGTATATGTATGGGCTTTTCAAACGTTTTGATCAGATGCTTATGTATAATTGCGAAAAGGCAGTCTTTCTTTGTTGTCTGGAATGCATTAGCAATTACACAGCAAATACAGTATGGTCACATGCGTTTGCTGCCCAAAAACAACTGGACCCTGTCTAAACACACATACACCTTTATTTAGCACCATCCATGTGTTATCGGATTGTCTGACAGCCAAATGTTAATACCAGGTGTAAACAGGATCTAAATGGCCTGACACATGCCATCATGGTGGCACTGCAGATAAACAGTCTTCAGGCAGTATTGAGATGGTAGCCCCGGAATAGCCAAACCCTCCACAACTTCACCCATCGTTCACTCATTTGTCTCTCAGAGAACAGGGCAGGTCTGAACATCTCTGAGATTGATTTGGACTTGAGTCTCAAGAAAATCCACTATATGACTTGTAATCAGGACATTTCTATAGCACTGAACATTATGACTCTTTCATGGGTTTTTGCACAAGCTCAGTGGACTTGATCTGGGCTGTTCACATCAGAAGGTCAACTCGGTTAAATAAAGCAATAATCTCATCAGCAGAGCCTCCCAACCAAGTTTTCAGGTGTGGCTCAGCCTGGGGCTATGAATAGCTGAATCTCATTCTTTTAAAACAGTGTAATTTATGACTTAACTGTTTGTTAACAGTAAAGTTCTCAACCCAGACCTCGTTAAAGTCGTAGAAACACTGACATGAAACTCAGCAAAAAGAAAACGGACCAATTACATTTTGAGGTCAATCTTCTCGGCAAATATATATATGGGTTAAAATGTCTGTTATTCTTTATGGTGCTTAACATGTTTAGCATAATTGTGGTTATTAAAATATAAGAGTCCTCTGTGGTTTCAGAGTACAGTAGAGTTGGCATATGAAGGGAGAGTTGACATCAACTGAAATGACCCCGTGTTGGGTGTGGGTACCTTTGGTGCAATCTTAAGTGGAGAATGGTGTGTGTGCAACCTGAATGTTTTTTTACTCCAGACTTCCACACAGCCATTTTTAGCCACCGTCAGTCAGCCTTTTGACACATGGGACCAATGTTCCCTTCGGATTACATTTTTATTTTTAATGTAAAACCAATGTTTTTGACACTGAAAGATTATCTCATATTGTTATTAAGTATTAAATATATTTATAGAGTAGAAACCTCTAGATTGGGTTTTATTGAGTGGCAAAAGACTAAATATGAGATTTTTAAAAAGAAACTGGTCAATTACAACCAACTTTGTGGAACTGAAAGATTTTGTGGTATAATGTTTGGTAGTTTTAAAAGCTATCAAAATGGTCATGATTAATCACTTTTATTGATTGATGTTGTGTATCTGTGTCATTTATTTGGACAAAGAGATTGTGATCATGTGTGACAGTATTTTTGATAGCTATTAAAAAGTAGCAGCTAGTGGATGCTGAAAGACTGATCATAGTTTAAATGTAAAACAATCATGGACCTTATCGCAATTAATCTCACTATTTTTCCGCCATTTTTACATCAGTTGTTCCGTTGTTTTTATGAACTTTTCAGTACAATGCAACAATTCACTTAAGAATGTAATGTTCGTAAAGCCATTGTCATATTGAATTGAATCATTTGTTAAACTATTATTGTGTAAATGTCATGTAATTCGTAAAAAGCATTCTTATCAAAACATAAATAGTTTGTAAAACCATTCTTACGTGAGATGTTGCATTTCTTTTACTAACTATTCAATTTAATGCAACAACCCATAAGAAAGGTTGATTGATCTATTCAATGTCCGTCAATTTACATAAGAATTGTTTTACGACCTATTCAGTTAATTCTTATGTAAATTATTGATTATATTAAATCATTTGTAAAATCACTCTTTCATAAATTGCATTCAAATCAATGGGACATTTTACATAAAAATTAGTTTAGGTCCGTTTCACACAAATTAATTCTGCTGTTGTTTCATGAATGATGCCCATTGAGAGTGCCACAATGATCATGGGTGTGCTGGAGCCATTAGTTTTGGCCATTACTTCATGATGACTTGTTTTTGCACAAATAAATTGACACATACTCTTTGATTTTTTTAAAGCTGTCCTCAAATGAAGAGAATCTCAAGGAGTACTGTACTGACAAGACATGGTTAATTTTCTTGGTCATATTCCCTCCTGTGGTTCTAGCTGCATTTTCGCCTGCACTATATACCACAGGTCTAACTGACTTTCAGTCAAAAGCCTGATACATGTGAACAAGAGTTCTCTTTCATTACTCTCCCTGCCAATATTCATCAGTTGTGGCAAAAGGTGTTTCGTTACTCTAACAAGCTGTAGTGTTGTTTGCGGTCCACGTTTATACTGTGTTACTACTGTGTGTTCTGTGTGAACGAAAGCAGGTCCACTGCACAGCGAAAACTCCAGATGGCACATTGCTTGCACTCTGCGTTCAGATATCTGACTGATTCCTGTACTCACTGAATGTACTGTAGAACTGTTTTTAAAACTGATAGGATAATCTAGTCACCTTTTGTTATTGGTCTTTAATTTGTCTAAGGTATTTTTTATTTTTGTTTTTTTGTATACAAAAGTTTACATTTTTATGTATATTTTTCTTGTGTAAAAAAAATGTAATATGTGTATAAACATTGTATGTAATATCTGTATATAGAGTGAACATTTTTGATCTTGTTTTTGGATGTAAGAATTAAAATTGTGTGAATTTGCATGGATGGGGACGGTTCTACATTATTTGGGGTCCAAAAGTCTGAGATAACTGATTCTGGGATTCATCTTTTTAATCAAATTGTTAGCTGATAATATCAATTGTAATGAAACCATTTGTATAAAATGAGAATAATGCAATATAGAGGCACTTTCTCTTGTGGTTTCAGACATTTGGACCACTCAGCATATATTAGAAAACACCTTGCATGTCACCTTTGCCCTGGCAGAGGGTTAGGCTGTTTTTTAGTTTAATGCCTCTGTTCAGAATGTAAAAAGATCCCACAATGGACCCATGAGTGTGATGATTGGAATGAGCTGGATACTACTCTGATGTGGACTTCAGCACAGGTTTATAGTCCAATAATCCCTCTGTTACATAACCTCATAAAAAAAAAACACTGTAAACAATGTGCTGTAACTCTTCGTGCCATTGGAGAAACAGGAAGACCAAAGAAGTCCATAAAGACCAAATTAGTTTTTACAGTATGGGGTTGAAGAATCTGTTAAATTTCTTTATCTTTTTCTAGATTTTTTTCCCCCCAAAACATTTTAAAACAGTGGGGCGAATGCACTACTGCCACTTTTGCGTGTGCTATTTCAGTAAATGCTGAAATAGTTTTAACAAAGTTTAAACATCTGTAAACCTGGAACTTGTGTGTCAAATGGCAAAAAAAGTCAGAAAATACAATGAACAAGAACACAGGTCAGGCCATGTGAGGGGAGCAACAAGCACTGCGCATTTATTTGCATACAATCCATACAAAACATTATGTGACAAGCATAAAAATTTAGCCACAGGCAGGGCTGGACTGGGAAGAGAAATCAGCCCGGGATTTTACATAGCAACTGGCCCAAAATTTGTTGAGCCCTGATCAGCCCAAAACTGCGTAGGCCCACCGAGAAAATGCCAGATTGCCAGTCCAGCCCTTGCCACAGGAGAGTTTGTCATAAAATCTTATGTTTAGGAAAGTACACCTGAACACAGCAGGAGAACTGAAAAAAGATTTCACATGAAAAAAACAGGCAGGAAATTACCATTTAAAAGAGAACCAATGCTAATAGTTATTTGATAATTGCACCTTCACAGCTCTAAAAAAAAAAAAAAAAAAAGGGCCCATGAAATGAAACTAGGAGTTTGTTGCTTTTAGTCTGGTAGCTTTGAAGCCATTTACAGTATATGATAATGTACTTTTAGTATATATACACATTTAAACTTCACAGTCTTTTGGAACAAAACAATTTATGACATCTTGCACCAAGGAGCATATCCACATTTGTCCAATAAAATGCTGTCTATGGTGAGAATGAAATTATGGTTTGTGACTGGCTATTGGCTATTAAAAAAAGAGACATGCCCTTTAATATGTCCCGCCAAATTCCTATTTTTATTGGAAATACATCAGCAAATTTCAATGGGATCTTTAAACAAATTCACTCAGTCCACAAAATAGCATCATCTAACAGCAAGTACCTCAAATTGTAAAACAATGGCTTAATTTAAATCCATAACACACACAAAAAAAAGACATTCAGCTGTGTATGAGTGAATCTGTTCTCAAAGTGTTCTGGGTATAGTGCACTGAGTGTCAAATGTATTTCCACCCACAGAGAGTGAGTCTTGATGGAGAGGCACTGGGAATTTAAAGACTTTTAGTGTGTGGAGGAAACCCTGCCAAGGAGAAAGAGCAAAGACATCAGGCACGCACAAATGCATGTTTCGGCCAGCAGGGATGGACTGGCCAAAGAGACGGGGGCTTTTCTCAGTGGGCCAGCTATCGGCACCAAATTAATGCAAAAAAAAAAAAAAATAGCATGCCCAATTGACTTTTAATTATGTGCAGGATATGCATGCATTCTTAATATCAAGACATAGCATTTTAACTAGTGAAAATTGTATTGATGAGATAGGTGGCAAGAAAAAGTTAACCCTTTGGAATTAGATGGTTTTCTGCATTGATTGGTCATAAAATGTGATCTCATCTTCATCAAAGTCACAAGTGTAGAAAAACACAATGTGCTTAAGCTAACAACATACAAACAATTATAATCTTGCTGTCTTCATTGAACACATCCCTTTCACACGTTGCATTCACAGTACTTTGGAAAAAGTAACTGAAATTAAAAAGTACTCAAACCTCCTTTGGCAACAATAACCTCAACCAAGCATTTCCGGTAGCTGCAGATTAGACCTGCACTACATTCAGAAGGAATTTTGCACCATTCTTCCTAACAGAACTGCTTCAGCTCAGCCATATTCTTAGGATGTTCAGTGTGAACGACACTCTTGAGGTCATTCCACAGCATCTCGATTGAGTTAAGGTCTGGGCTCTGACTGGGCCACTCCAAAAGGTGGATTTTCTTTTTTTGAAACCATTCTGTTGTGGATATACTTTGATGTTTATGATCATTGTCTAGCTGCATCACCCAACTTCTTCTGAGCTTCATCTGGTGCACAGCCACCCTGACATTATCCTGTAGGATAGCTTGATAATATTGGGAATTCATGGTGGTAAATGGTCAAGGCTCTGAAGCAGCAAAGCTGCCCCAAATCATGATGCTTCCTCCATCGTACTTCACCATTGGCAAGATGTTTTCATATTGGTATGCAGTGCCCTTGTTATGCCATATGTAGTGTGTTCCACAAAACATTTTCCCAGTAGTGTTGAGGAGTGTCATGGTGGCCTTTGGCAAACCTCATGTGTGCAACAATGTTTTTGTTGGAAAACAGCTGCTTTCTTTGCGGTGCCCTTCCATGGACACCATCCCTGTTTAATGTTATAGAGTAGACTCATGAACAGAGATGTTAACCAGTTCCAATGATTCCTTAATTTCTTTAGTTGTCACTCAAGTTGACATTCTGTGGTGTGTCCTTTGAGACATCTCGGCTGGATGGTCACTTCTAGGGAGATTAGCCACAGCACTAAATCGTCTCCATTTAAAGACAATTTGTCTAACTATGGACAGGTGAAAATCTAAGCTCTTTAAAATAACTGTTACCCTTTCCAGCTTTATGCAAATCAAAAATTCTTGATCGTAGGTCTTCTGAGACCTCTTTTTTTTTTATGCAAGGCATGGTCCACATCTGCAGATGCTTTTTGTTAATAGCAAACTCAAACATTTCAAGTGCTTTTTATAAATAAAATTAGCTCTAACCCACACCTCCAATCTAATTTCATTAACAGGATGCCAGGTTTGCCAACTCCTTACTCTGATTAGCTTCTGTTGACTTCATTATCCTAGGGGTTCACATACTTTTTCTAACCTACACTGTGAATATTTGAATGATGTATTCAGTATGTACAAGAGCACTACAATAATTTGTGTGTTATTAGTTAAAACAGATTGTGTTTGTTCATTATTGTAACTTAGAATAATTTCAAACCAGATTTAAGGACAAATTTATACATAAATGCAGGTGATTCCAAAGGGTTCACATACTTTTTCTTGCCACTGTATGTATAAATAATCCTGCAAACGATGAAATGTAAAAATGGCTTGCGATAGTATGACAGATTGTTGTGAAATTCTACTAGTCATAATGCTGTTACAGATATCAAGAATGAAATTTTTTACTAGTGAAAATGTAATTATTGATGTCAAGTATTAACACTGTCTTTAGTCCATTGCTGATATGAAGAATTAGCATTTTAACTAGTGAAAACTGATTTGTTGATATTTACAATTCATACCCTGCACATGATTAAAACTCAATTTGATTTGCCATAATAAACTATAAACAGCTATTTCAAACATATCAAAATGAAAATTAATATATGATCTGCTAGATAATGCATCAAGTTATGATTTATATTAGGCCAACATAGGTCCAGGCAGTTTTTAGTCTTAGTCTATTCCCTGATGGCCAGTAAAGGTTGGTGTGAATACCTCTTTAATCTCTGCAACACCTTCGTCACCATTGAGTCAGTGATGCCTGGATACACCTCTTCCGCCTGATGCATGGCGTCCTTTAGGTCCTCTAACACAGCTGGCTTATAAACATCAACCTTCTGCTTCAACTTCAGACAGAAGACAAAAAAGTTCATCATCTGATCTACTAGAAAAAGTGTCCTTCAGGATACATCTTTCTGTACAGACCATGGTTTATCAGAATCGAAGTCTTACCTCCGCAAACAATGGAGATATAATAGAGGACATGCTCTGGGACAGAGGTCTCTTTGGACTGTCTGGAACCTAAACATTGAGAAACAGTCATGTATACTGTATATACTGTGAAACATGATATCACTAACTGACAGAAGGTTACAGGAGTATATAAACACCTACTGACAACCACAGGATCACTTTTAAGTGAAATTTAGTTTAAGCTGTTCTCTACAGCACAGATGGGTGCTCTCTATGAAGCTCAGAGGGGCCACAGCTAAAAACAGTCACACTTCTAACCGCATCTTGAGGATAAAATTCTGCTGTGACAGATTAATGGATCTCTCACTAGTCTATTAATAAAACACAGACTTCTAGACACCCGTATACCTCACAAGTTGTGTGACTGTGTATTATGACATTTGTCTAAATATATATTATCTTACAGTTTCCAAACAAAGACTCAGATTGCACAAGGAACCTTCAAGTCAACATGAAAAAGTATTCACAACACATTTCACTTCTTTATAGAGAAACAGGGTATTCAAGGAGAAAAGAATAATGCAGGACTTGATTATATACATTGGGAATTGATTGAATGGTTTAAAGTGGTCTTCGTAAGACAGGTGATTGGTGGAGAGGGGGTGACAAATAAGAGGGCTTGATGACATCAGCCAAAAAGGGAAGTCATTACGAGACTGATAAAGTTACTACATTTTGATTAAAGATAATGAAAAAAAAATGTTTTGTGTTATGACTAATATGCTATGTAATGTATGAGTGATTTCTTTGTGTGTGTAGTTTTACTTATAGTTGGGTGATAAATTGTTCCCAAAAGTGAGCAAAATATGTCAAAACTTCCCTTTGGGAAAGTCCTCAAAGACAAAAATGATTCTTAATAAAGTCAATAATGTTTTTTGTTTTTATTCTAAAAATCCCAAAAGCTTTCTTTTAGGGATATGTGTAGGTTTATTCTGTATTATTTATTACTTTTAACTATTCTTTGCCTTAAATAAACACAATACAATACCATGTTGCTGCACAAAGGCTAAATTCCGGGTTCTACTTTAAGGTGTCTTTAACTACTATGGACTTAGCATTTAATACAATGTACTTATTATGTACATACTTGTTATTGCATTGTACTTACATTTGTAGTTACACTGTTAACCTTACCTTTAAACCTCACCCAAACCTTACCAGAAAACCTAACCCTACTCCTAAACTAACCTGTACCTCCACCTTAGTATTAGCAAATGTGAATCTTGTGTAAATTTTATTTTATTAATACTGTATGTATTATAATGTTAGTAAATATGAGTACATGAGATGAGTCATGACTGAAATGATGTCTATGATCTTTCCTGTGACAAACAGATTCATCTGAGCTGTGCTCAGATTGACAGAATATGGAGTGTGTTCATTGCAGTAAATATAAAATCCACACATCTGTTCTATTTTTCCTGTTTTAGTGTTACTGTAGTTCTTGCATTTTACCTTTGTAGGGTGGTATGTTATGTCCTCATTTAGATGGGTTAGCGTCTCACTCCCCACCTTATTGTGGATGAGTTCCTGCTGTTTGATTTCATTTTGGTTCAGTTTGGGCTCTTTTTCACTGATAGTGTTGAAAATCCAGTTTTTACCCACCGAATTCATTCCTGATGCTTCAACATCCTCTCTGAACATACAAACATCATAATCTTCTGTGAATAAATAAGATGATAATATAATTAAATGTGGGTTATGTGTGTTGTTTCTGTGCTTACAAGTCTGAATCTGAGCTGTACTCATCACAAGCCTGTTTTTCTTTCCATCTCCTGTACTTGTCAATGAGTTCTGTAAGGTATGATGTCTTCTTGGCATATCGAACAATAAGTTTGTGTTTCAAAAGCTCTTTAGCTGTTGGTCTCTGGTAAAGACAACACAAAAGGTAAACTATTACAGACAACAGAAAAAGATTAAAGACACTAAGACACAGAACAGTGTGTTATGTAATCAAGTTTGCTTTAGCGCCCTGCAGAAATCCAAAGGGTAAATACATTGTTTGGTAGCACTTACAAAGTTTTGTTCTTTATTTAGGCAGGCATCTACAAACTCTTTGAGAGCTTTGCTGTAGTGTCCTTCCAGGGTGGGTGCGTGATCCTTCGGGATGAGAAATAACGCCTTCATGGGGTGAAGATCAGAGTGGGGCGGCTCTCCTTTTGCCAACTCAATTGCAGTTATACCCAGTGACCAGATATCTGCCTGCAAAACACACGCAGCTAACTATACCTCAGTAAGTTTATGCCTGACAATCGATTACAATGTTTAATTACATGAAATTCTGATTACTTAATCACGTATATCAATATTTTGTAAATAAAGATTATATACAGATGAAATATTTAGTCAATATAATATTTCAGATAATTCAAAGACTAGTAAAACATTGATTAGTCAATCCAAATGTGGGTTTAGAAGTCAATATATTATTTGGTTTATTTCTATATCATTGATCAGAAGCCACTGGCCTTACAGTCCTCTGCTATCTGTCTGAGGTAGACTTGGCCAAAAAAATGCTGTTTTTTTTATGCTATGTCAAATTAAATGTAGTTTGAAATGTTAAAAAATATGTCTCAAGACATCTGCACTCTGCTCCTGTCCAGCTGATAAACAGCTGTTGGTTTGTTTGACACTTGTACAGCTGCTCTTTATCTGCACAGCTGGAGTTGTTCTGACTGCTCCCTGCTGACTAGCAAATGCAAAAAAACCTCTCTTACTTCAAGCTTGAATTGCTTCATTGTTAGGAAATTTAGTTATAATAGAATTTACGTATGGTTCTGGAAGCATGATTAATTGCTAAAAAAATTTTTAACTCACTATTCTACGTACGTGACACCATGCAAGGATCGGATGCATGAACGGCGAGCTCTGCGCACTTTGCTAGTTTTAACACTTTTAATTTCAGGAACCAATGAGATTTGAGACACTCTGTTCCATAACGGTTCTAGGAGGACAATATGTAAAAAATGTCAAAATCCTCAGGCTCTGGAGACATTAAAAGACACTTATGTGCTCATGCTGACACCCCCTAACAGGCCCCGAGCCAGGGAGTCGATTTGGTCAGGGAGATGAGGTAATTGCGGCGAGATGTTGAACGTGTCGGCAATGCGGACGAAGGTCATTGCTGACTTTGAGGATCTTGCCGATATGTCGATCAATCACTGCCATGGAGACGAAATTCTCTGAGGTAGTTACAAGAGTAGGGGATGGTGAGAAACGGATCGATTAACTGGAATGATCGGAGACGAATTATCTGCTAATCCGCTAGCAACTGAGGTGGATTTGGAGCGTGTTTGGGAGAAGTTGGAGGACATGGAGAACCAAAGCCAGCGGAATAACATTCACTGATTGTTGCACTAATGTTGGAATGTAGTCTTTATAATTTTGTTTTTGACACAATCAAATTTTTCTTATATGTCAAAATGTCAAATGTTAATATAAGTGGATTGTTTCTCTCCACGTGGAATGTGAATGGGTTAGGGAACCCCTTAAAAATAAGGAAAGTTATTCAGTCTGAATCTTAAAAAGAACAAAGATCCAAGTGTCCAATTTCCCTGAACTAGCTAGACAATAAAATATTGTCAAAAATTTTGGCTAACCGATTAATTTAATTTATGACATCTCTTATGCATATAGAACAGGTGGGGTTATTCAGGGCCGTAGGTCTTCTGATAACATTAGGTGTTTCATCAGTATCATGTGGTCAGTGGTGAATGATCAGACTCCAGTCACGGTCATCTCGCTTGATGCTGAAAAGGTGTTTGATATGGTAGTATGGGATTAAAATCTTTTTAAGATTTTGGAAATGTATGGGTTCGGGAATACTTTTATTGGGTGGATTAAGTTACTTTATAGACACACTGTAGCAGTGGTTCAAACAAATGGATATATTTCACTGAATTATTGGATAATAATCTGGATGGGGCACCCGGCAGGATTGCACTCTTTCTCCCTTATTGTTCTGTCTTGCCCTGGAACCATTAGCAGCCACGATAAGAAAGGATGATGATTATCAAGGGGTGGTGGCAGGAGGTGTGGGGCATAAGCTTTTGCTTGACGCAGATTATATTTTCCGACCCTTCTAGATATATGCCTTGCCTCCACATAATTATTAATTCCTTTTCCAAGTTCTCAAGACTGAATTGGTCTAAATCCGAAGCTTGGGCTCTGACAGCATACTGCCCTGTAACGGCTTTTCAACCGGTTGCCTTCCAGTGGGCCAGGTCTCCAAAGCAATCAAATTGGCCCAGTTGCTGGGGAGGTAGAGTCAAATGGGGTAACCACCTCACGGTTGCTATAATGTGGTTCACTTTCAGTGGGGCACGTGGTAAATTATGCATGGATGCCGCGGAGAATAGCGTGAATCCTCCATACGCACTATGTCTCCGCGGTAACGCACTCTACAAGCCATGTGATAAGATGCGCGGATTGACTGTCTCAGACGTGGAGGCAAATGAGATTTGTACTCCGCCACCCGGATTGAGGCGAGTCACTATGCCACCACGAGGACTTAGAGTGCATTGGGAATTGGGCATTCCAAATTGGGGAGAAAATAAAAAAACTAATTATTATAAACATTTCATAAAAATGTATTTCAACAAATGTATTTTTCAAAATGTCTCCCTTTGTGTTAAGTCATATGGTTTGTAAAAATACAGGGTTGAGAAAATATTATTAATTTGCAATAGCATATATAGGACAAGGCTCTATGACCTCACATTTAATCCTGAATTTTTTTTCCTGAGAAATCACTCCTGTCTTTGTGATAGGTCTGTCAAAGGCAAACATTTCAGAGGAGCAGCCCCTCTTTTTCGGCCAATCAGAGAACACTGCCTTTTACATGTCCTTGGGTTTGCTGACATCAGGCAGGCTGATGTGTTTTTGGAGCTCTACATTTTGAAGAGAGGGCATGTGGTGAAGGAATGTGATGGGGTCCCTAAAGAGGATAAGCACCTTTAAGACTGAGACAGTTACAATATTAATGCACTTCAAAGTTTTTTACTCTTGAACTAGTTTCAGCCTCAGATGACATGGCCTTGGATCGTTCCTTTTTGTGAATAAGATGCAATCTATAATAGGAAATAGGGCATGTTTGTGCTGAAAAGAATGAAAGTGTCTTAATTGAAATACTCAAGGTGCAGCACTATTTCAGTGCATTCATTGTGTCGATAAACTGGATTTTGTACAAAATCAATGTGTTTTGGGGGGTTTTTTTCCTCCCAATGTGCTTTTAAGTCCTCGTGGTCACGTAGTGATTCGCCTCAATCCAGTTGGCGGAGGATGAATCCCAGTTGCCGCCACATCTGAGACCGTCAACCCGCGCATCTTATCACATGGCTTGTTGAGCGCGTTACCACAGAAACGTAGTGGCATGCACGCTCAACTTACCACGCGCCCCATGAGAACGAACCACTTTATATGGACCACGAGAAGGTTACCCCAAGTGACTCTACCCTCCCTAGCTACCGGGCGATTTTGGTTGCTTAGGAGACCTGGCTGGAGTCACTCAGCACACCCTGGGATTTGAAATAGCAAAATCCAGGGCTGGTAGCCAAAATCAGTGTGTCTTTAAACAAAAACATGGTGAACGTGGCCTGAGACAAAATGTTTTTGCGCTGAAGTATCACATGCAAAAGTGGTGCAACTATTTATTGTATTTGCCATAAAATGCTGAAGTATTGGTTGCTGATCGAAAAAACACCACACACACAAGTAACATGCCCAGGCTCTGACCTTTGAGTCATACTCAGACTGTTGAATGACTTCGGGTGCCATCCAGAATGGAGTGCCCACAAAAGTCTTCCTCTTGATCTGTGTGTCTGTGAGCTGCCCAGCCACACCAAAATCAGCCAGCTTCACATCACCCTGCTCTGATAGCAGGACATTAGCAGCTGGAGAGATACACACAAACAGATGAGCACATATTAGCCATACTGATCTGAGTTTTCAGAATTAATGCACTTAAAATCCTTAATATGTGCATGCACAAATACCTTTAATATCTCTGTGAATTTTCTTCTCTGAATGCAAATAATCCAGACCCTTCAGGATTTCTCTGAGGATGGTTGCAATATGAGTCTCATCCAGAGCTCCAGGCTCCAGCTGTAGCACAGAGAACAGGCTGAGAGAGGATCTCAACACTCATTAGCCCCTTTATCAACTAGAGTTCTGGGGCCGATTCACAAAAATGTTCTTACAAAGAAAAATAAAGACAGTTTTTAGGATAAATTATAAGTTCATAAGAATGCTGCTAAGTGCAATTCTTCAAAAATTCTTACTATTCTTAATAACGTCTTAATTATTTTTTTCCTTGAGAATAAAACGACTAAAACGACTAAAACGACAAAAGGTTTTGACATTGTCTGATTATACTTGCCTGCTTATGAGGTTCCCTTGTCTAATACAAAAAATGTAAATACTTTTTTAATTTTATGTAAATGATGTGTTAGTTTAATTACATTAGCCATCATTGGAGAATTTACTTGCTGGTGGTAAACATTTGACAATATTTAATTTTACAAGGAGGAAAAGAAAAGAAACAAAAATATCACTAGACAAGAGCTGGAGGTTCTCAATGAGGAACTTACTGCAAGGAAACAAGTTCTCCTTGGGAAGCTTGATAATTATACCACATATACTGTATGTAGCTTTTATTATAATGTTGTAATGCTTAATGCAGTATATGTAAACATCTCCATCAATTTGTGTCGCTTTGACCAAGAAACACATTTTAAGTTTTATGCACTAAAATAAAAAGGACATTCTCAGATTGATAACGATATACTTAATATGTTTCTATGGACTCTCACGATCATGGAGAAAGCTGATACAAAATATAACTTTTTTTTTCTTACTGTAGAAATTAAGAAGAGAATGGTAGAAAAGAAGAATTTTCTTCTTAAGAATGATTCGCTAATCCGGCTGCTGGTACTCTCCAAGAGAGAACTGATGGAGGACGCCAGGAGCGGAGATAAGCTTTTGTTAGGGCTGTTTTACACAAACTGCTTCAGTCAAACTGCTTGAGACAAACAGTCCTTCAGGGATGATGGTGCTGTGTTTTTTGGAGAGATGAGGCATTCTGCCTATTTTAACCACATAGCTTGTGCTGAACTCAGCGCAAAACATGTTAAAAATGCACTATAAACCTATTTATCAACACAATCTTTTACAATAAAGGCTTTTATGACTCAACATAAAATACTGCACTGAAATACTAATTTACATCTTTATGCAAGTTACCCATGCATTAACAGCCATGCAGCACTTTCCTCGAGTACATTTTATTTCATAAAGGCTAAGTTTATAAAACATCTTATTATTTATGTCTGTTATCGCAGGAACAATTCAATGTAGCTCTGCTTAGCCCTCGCAAACACATAATATGTGAAACAGGCGACACTCTTTTGATAGTTTGTTGGTTTTATGTTATTTCTGTTTAGGAAACTGGAAAATTAGCTCAATCCTCTGAAGTTGCAGGCTAGCAGCTACAAGTTTGTTTACTCATGGCAGGTGCAGTACTGACTCCTCGCATTTCTCATTGCTTTGTGACAAAAACCAAGTAGTTCCTCAAGAAGTACAATACCTAAAGCTTCATTTCCTGCTGTGTGGGAGCAGGATGTCTGGTGGTGGGGATTCCAAAAGTGGAATGGAAGTCAAGGGAACTGGGCCTAACAAGTTTAAGGCTAGAATGCATAAATTGACTCAATAGGGTGTGATTTTTTAAATATTTTATAAATAAAAACATTTAATTTCTTAATATTCCATGTAAGCCTCAAACATCTTTGCCACGTGTTCTTTTGGTAGCCCAGAAAAGAGCTGTGGTCAATGGACGCTTCCAACAAATTGAGCTGAAAATGGCCAAAAACTTTTGAACTCAATGAAATTTAAAACACAAGATTTGACATAAATCATGATATTTCACGGATTACCGTCACTGTTATCGCTTCTGCTCTATTAGACCGAAATTACTTTTTATTACCATCAACAAACATTATTATGGATTTCGAGGAGAGGGTCTCTGATTTCATGACTGTATAAATAAATCATTTGCTAGCTTTCTGGGTGTTGTTCTTCTGTATCACATTTACATTGATTACATATGTGACCATCTGAATGTTTGCAGAAGAATATGCTGTATGGATGTGGAGACTGGCTGATGTTTTACAATATTAGAGTTTCTGAAGTTTTATCTTACCTAAAAGAAGGTATATTGAAACATTAAATTTGTTTTGATGGCTGTTAATATTTGCTTTGTTATGGTAGAATGAGTTGATTTTGAGACAAGTATGAAGTGTTTTGGTGGTGGGAGATTAACTGCTGGAACTATTGTGCTCAGTAATAGTGCACATAACCAATTTTAAAGACTTTGAAAATTACACACTTCAAATATTTTATTTATATCACAGGGAAGCCCAATGGCTCAATGGGTAGCCCTGTTGCCTCAACAGCAAGAAGGTCTCTGGTTTGAGTCCTGGCTCACCACCAGTCTTTCTGTCTTGAGTTTCCATGTTCTCCCCATGTTCACATGGGTTTCCATTCCAAATACATGCAGGTCAAGTGAATTGGATACTCTAAATTTGCCCCGTAAGTGAGAGTAAGAGTGAGAATGTGTTGTTTGTCTCTGCATATTAGTCCTGCAATGGACTGACCAGCTGTCTAGGCCAGGTTTCCATGCCTTTGGAATATGCTCAAGCACTCCCTGTGACCCTACATAGGATAAGCAGCTATAAAAAACAGATGGATGGATTTCTATCACAAATTCATGAACCCCCTGCAGTTCAATCATAACTCATTTTTAAATAATATCAATCTCCATCAAAAAAGTATTTGTTCGTGTTGCACAGAAGAAATAAAATCTTATGAGCTTGAGATGCCATAAGTGTGAGAAAATTATGAGAAAATAATCATTTTTGGGTGATCTGTCCCTTTAAAGGTTCTTGTAAGAACCAATGACTGATAGAGTTGAGAGAGTTAAAATTTTTACCAAATCCAGGGCCGAGCCCCCTCCTAAATATTCCATGATGATCCATAACTTTGTGTCCTGATAGAGAATGACAAAGAGAGAGAGAGACATATAGTCAAACCATTCTGAAGTCAAACATGTTCTTTTTTTTCTTGAACATGAGTTTAGGAATAAAATGATTTTTAATAATATGAATTCTATAATGAAGGCATTATTTAATCTCTATATAAATCAAATTTCTTGGTGAGGATGTTCCCTCACTTCAGGTGACACTTTCAGCTATTTTGTCCCATAAAGTATAGCTAGATCAGAAAGCTCTCTTCCTAAAGAATGCAAAAGGATGGATCACACTGATGTTCCATTTTTCAAATTTGATTGTCTGAATTAACGCAAACCAAATTGTTACCAATGTTTGAGGCAGCTACAAAAAGTGCTTCTGTTTGTGAGGTTTATGGCATAAGATCTTTGAAAGATTGTGAGAGTTTTGTTTGCAGCACTTAGTAAATAGGACTGTAGCTCCTCAAGCACAACTGTATATTCTGCACTGTTTTGAGCAATATAGTCGGTATACAGTGCATCCGGAAAGTATTCACAGCGCTTCAATTTTTCCACATATTGTTATGTTACAGCCTTATTCCAAAATGGATTGAATTCATTATTTCCCTCAAAATTCTACAAACAATACCCCATAATGACAACATGAAAGATTTTATTAAAAATAAAAAACAAAATATCATGAACATAAGTATTCACAGCCTTAGCAATGACATTGAAACTGAGCTCAGGTACATCCTGTTTCCACTGATCATCCTTGAGATGTTTCTACAACTTGATTGGAGTCCACCTGTGGTAAATTCAGTTGATTGGACATGATTTGGAAAGACACACACCTGTCTATATAAGGTCCCACAGTTAACAGTGCATGTCAGAGCACAAACCAAGCCATGAAGTCCAAGGAATTTTCTGTAGACCTCCAAGACAGGATTGTATCGAGGCACAGATCTGAGGAAGGGTACAGAAAAATGTCTGCAGCATTGAAGGTCCCAATGAGCACTCCATCATCCGTAAATGGAAGAAGTTTGGAACCACCAGGACTCTTCCTAGAGCTAGCAGCCTGGCCAAACTGAGCGATCAGGGGAGAAAAGCCTTAGTCAGGGAGGTGATCAAGAACCCGATGGTCACTCTGACAGAGCTCCAGCATTTCTCTGTGGAGAGAGGAGAACCTTCCAGAAGAACAACCATCTCTGCAGCACTCCACCAGTCAGGCCTGTATGGTAGAGTGGCCAGATGGAAGCCACTTCTTAGTAAAAGGCACATGACAGCCCACCTGGAGTTTGACAAAAGGCACCAGAAGGACTCTCAGACCATGAGAAACAAAATTATCTGGTCTGACGAAACAAATATTGAACTCTTTGGCCTGAATGGCAAGCGTCATGTCTGGAGGATACCAGGCACCGCTCATCACCTGGCCAGTACCATCCCTACAGTGAAGCATGGTGGTGGCAGCATCATGCTGTGGGGATGTTTTTCAGCGGCAGGAACTGGGAAACTAGTCAGGATCGAGGGAAAGATGAATGCCGCAATGTACAGAGACATCCTTGATTAAAATCTGCTCCAGAGCGCTCTGGACCTCAGACTGGGCGAAGGTTCATCTTCCAACAGGAAAACGACCCTAAGCACACAGCCAAGATAACAAAGGAGTGGCTACGGGACAACTCTGTGAATGTCTTGAGTGGCCCAGCCAGAGCCTAGATTTGAACCCGATTGAACATCTCTGGAGAGATCTGAAAAAGGCTATGCACCGACACTCCCCATACAACCTGATGGAGCTTGAGAGGTCCTGCAAATAAGAATGGGAGAAACTGCCCAAAAATAGGTGTGCCAAGCTTGTAATATCAAACACAAAAAGACTTTAGGCTGTAATTGATGCCAAAGTTGCTTCAATAATTATGTGCATGTTTTTTATTTGTAATATATTTGCAAAGATTTCAAACAAATTTCTTTCACGTTTTCATTATGGGGTATTGTTTGTAGAAGTTTGAGGAAAATAATGAATTTAATCAATTTTGGAATGAGACTGTAACATAACAAAATGTGGGAAAAGTGAAGAGCTGTGAATATTTTCCGGATGCACTGAATATTACTTCAGGATGGACAGAAATACTGACCACAAAGTCAAAAATATTTAGCAATTATTTCTTATGCATTTTTCTTTGATATTGTCTTCTGATTTACCAGCCCCTTAAATGTAAAATAAAATGCAATGTTGTTGCCCCTTCCTGTCTAAGTTTGCAGTTCTTGGCCAGCATAAGCTGCAAAGTGGGCCAGACTTTATGCTAGGTAAAAAGTCTGGTTTTGTAATGAACATTTTCCCATTTCAACTCCGGTACTGCACATCATAGTGCTAATATGCTTAAATCATTCAGGGTTCCACATATTGATGGCATGGCTTCAGCTCCACGGGCACAAACTAAAAAAAACTTGTGAGGACTTGCTCTGCAGCTCACTCAGGTAAGAGAGAGAAAGAGGAAACACTACTTAATCAAGTTAAGTCATTTTTATTTGTATAGTGCTTTTCACAACACACACTGATTATCAGGCCCAAAAATGAAGGAACCTAGTACTTGATAATCAGGGATGTGAGCCTCACCTTCAGATAAGAGCCATAGTATTTAGTGATGAAGGGGCTGTCACACTGACTGAGGACCGTAATCTCCTGCTGTATATCCTCCACTTCATCTTCAGCCTCTTCAAGATCAATGATCTTTATAGCAACCACCTGCTGTGTGCGGTTTTCAATCCCTTTAAAGACCTCTCCAAATGATCCCTTGCCAATCCGCTCGAGCTTGGTGAATAGCTCTTCGGGGTCGACTTTCAAATTCTATAAGAAATGGAAAAATAGTGAGAAACAAATAGTTTGCTTGTTTGAAAACAAAATACTAAAAACAAATCTGAGATGCTGCACTTTAATAGGAACAGTTCTCACCAACATAATGCCATAAAAGAGGCTCCTTATAGAAATCTTTCTATATAACTTACTATGCTTATGTTCATTAGGAAACGTGTGTTTTGATAGGGTAACATTAGATGACTTACAGTAGCCAACATGAATATTCAGCATTCAAATGTACAATTTTGAAAACACAAATATGAACAAAAGGTGATATAATGAGGCTTTACTTGGTTAAACAACATAGCGTAATTGTTCCAAGGTACTTTTTCCATTAATTTCTTGCATAGGGATTTCATTAAATCAGCAAATTACAACTTGTTCCCTGAATCTGAACAATAGTTCAAATATGATCTATAAAGTAATTAACTGAACCAACCATCTACGAGATGAATCACAAAATTACAAACTTTATTTTGAAGCACAAAAGTATTTGAAACAAAAAGACAAAGGTTCAAGACTGTGTACTTAACGTCTTTAATGCGGCAATAAACTACAATCCCATGAAGCATTGTGAATGAAGTATTAAATTCAAATCAAATTAATAACATGGAACTATTGATTTAAATTTGTTGATTATAAGTGTCAAAACTATAAATATAAAGTAAATGCTTAATATTCCGATATTTACTATTATAAACAGTTATGTGCACAAGTCTTAAATCGTAGAATTATTATTAGTTCATTTATATCTTCTACTTTAGTGTGTCATTAGGAAATATACATTTTAGATTTCCAAACAAATTATTTGCAAATAGAACTGAAGTAGATCAAGGATCCCTGCAAAAGATGGTTATGATCACAACATCATTTAGGCACTCTGGGGTTGAATGAAGAGACAGAAGCAATAGAGCCTAAATACATCGAACTAAGTTGTTCAAGATCTTTGGAACAACCTACTGTATTTGCCAACAACCTTGAAAATCAGTGCACAAGTGTACCTTTGAGAATTGGTGCTGTAGTAATGGTAAGGGTGCTCACACCATATTTAATTTGTTTTATGATAACTGCATTTTGAATGAAGTTAATTGGTTATTCATGTAATTATTTTTGAAGATATCACTATACAAAATTTTTCACAACTACAAATCTTTTTTTAATTCAACTGGTGGCTCATGGACCAAATTCGGTCTGTCAGAAATTTTCACTGGCCAGAGTGAGGTTGTTAGTTGCCTTGGGGACTGTTCACACAGTTTTTCAAATGTTCTTTTTTTTTTTAAATCACGCCCCGAACATTTTTTTCCATCTGGCCCACTTGTCGATGAAGTTGAATAGCCCTGGTGTGGGAAGACAGACTCGATTGCATCCTTCAAAGTGTGTCATGGAATTGGCCGATCGCTGCAGAGCTCATTTACAGCGCTTTGTTTGCAGCGATTCTTGGATTGGCAGATCTTTCTCTATTAGATTATGGGCAGTATAGTTCTTCACCAGGAATTCCAGTATTAAACATGTTTGTTTTTTTTTTTAGTTTTTTTTTTTATGAAAATAAAATAACGTGGACTGATGGCTTCATCAATAGCTTATACCATTGATTAGTAACCTCGTAGCTAAGGGAAATTCTGTCTTTAAAGATTTATAAGTTCCTATGGAGAAAATGAATGGGATTTTTACTTCCGGAACTCGACTGTTGTATTCTTTTAGTGAAGCATTTGGAATGTAACAATAAATATTAATTTAAAACCAGTAAAAAGGATTTTAAAAAGTTAACCCATGTTTTGTTTCCTTTCAACAATTGGGAAGTGAGAGTCTCACCATGTTGACTATTTCTAGCAAAGCAAATTGAATGTTCCCCTTCTGTCGCTCTCTCCACGTTGTGTCGGAGAAGCGACACTAGGGGTCTCTCTTGAGCACCGAATATACCTCTGATCTATGAAAAAAGGCCAATGAGAAGTTGGCAGCTAGTATTTGCATACCCCGCCCCCGGACATACAGGTACAAAGGCGAGGCAAATACTACAGTTCATTCAGAAATTTTCTTCAGAGCCGATGGTTGTGCATGCTGTTCGCGTGAGATCACACCAGTTCCAGTATTCCTCTGACGCTCTGCATGCTGTTGGATTGATGGCGCAATACAGTGGCGATTTCTCCTTCTTGCACGGCAGTGGAATTGCCCCTGGGCGCTTCGACAGTGCAGAAACCCAAACTCTAAGAGAGTTGTTTAAAAGAGTGATTTTCTCTAAAAGAGCAATACACAGTGGCGTTGAACGTCCTTTTCAGGACGCATCTTTTTAAAGACGTGTTTCCGCCTCTGTGTAGTTTCTGGATGCGGTTGATTTCTCCCCACCTCCGACGGTCGATTACACGCAGGAAGCATTTTTATGAATGGTCTATGTTTTCAGGGCGAGAACATAGCCATAACAGCATTGAGGTCGTAGGCTTTCTTTTGTCATGAGAGAAAGCCACTTCCACCTTCCCACGGGATTGAGGCAGGCGCCGCGGGCGATGGAGGCGATTTGGGGACAATGACGGCTGTGTTCGCCGGGTAAATCCCCGTGAACCACCCGCCTCCCCAGCACGCTTGCTGGCTTCCGTCCGAGCTCGGGATGAGCGATTTCTCTCCAATGGGTTATGGAGATGGACGCCCCCTCATCTCACGGACCCCCTCGAGGACCCGGAAGGCTCCCAGGCGCTCCTGAGATGACCGACACAGAGACTGAGACGTTAGCTCCGGAGCTGGTAAGACCACTCCGTCCCCGGTGGGGGGCCGGGAGGAGAATCTTTTGTTGAATTCATTTAATTTGGCTGCACCCCCTAACGGGGGCTGCGGTACTCACATTCTCAATAATAGAGCTATTTCCTTTTTTGTCTCTGGGTCACCTGGCCCGCAAATTCCATTCTCACGGCACTCTGCCGCCAGGCCTCAACAGTCCCGGCATGCTGGACGTGGCCACAGTCCACCTT
Organism: Xyrauchen texanus; assembly: GCF_025860055.1. Lineage (NCBI taxonomy): Eukaryota > Metazoa > Chordata > Actinopteri > Cypriniformes > Catostomidae > Xyrauchen > Xyrauchen texanus. Next base: position 17,990,199 of record NC_068289.1, read on the forward strand.
CAGCCGGACCTCCTCCTCCAGTCATGAACCCGCCCCCTGCTGGGCGCGGAGCAAGGTAAGTGCTTTGAGTTTGTTCTCAGCACCAAAGCCTCGGGACGCACCCTTTCCTCCACACTACCTGCTTTGCCCCGCTGTGAAGCCCCCACCGGGTACGTCCAAAATACTCGTCCCCTTGGTACCCCCAGCACGGAGTTTGTAGGCGTGGCTTTCACTGCCCAACCCATCACGCTGGCTGTACCGGACCATTCGACTCGGTTACGCAATTCAGTTTGCCAGGTCCCCCCTTCGTGGGCGTTCGTTTCCGCAGTAGACGGCAAACATGCCAAATCCCTGTGCAAAGACGTGATAGGGCCTGTCCCCCCAACCGAAATGGAGATGGGTCTCTACAGCCCTTACTTCGTTGTACCCAAGAAAGGCGGTGGCTTACGACCAATCTTGGACTTGCGAGTTTTTCAACCGAGCACTGCTCAAACTCCCGTTCAAAATGCTCAACGCAAAAGTGTATCTTAACATGCGTTCGGCACCTAGATTGGTTCGCAGCGGTAGACCTGAAGGACGCGTACTTCCACGTCTCAATTCTGCCGCAACACCAACCCTTCCTACGGTTCGGGTTCGACGGCCAGGCGTTTCAGTACAAAGTCCTCCCCTTCGGCATGTCTCTGTCCTCTCGTGTCTGCACGAAAGTCGCAGAGGCAGCCCTTGCCCCGCTCCGAGAAGCCGGCATCCGCATACTCAACTACCTCGATGACTGCCTCATACTGGCCCACTCCCGAGAGTTACTATGCGCTCACAGAGACCAGGTGCTTAAACACCTCAGCCGCTTGGGGCTTCAGGTCAACCGAGAAAAGAGCAAGCTCACTCCGGTTCAGAGCATCTCCTTTCTCGGCATGGAGTTAGACTCAGTCTCAATGTCTGCACGTCTCACCAACGAGCGTGCACAGTCGGTGCTGAAATGCCTCGCAAAGTTCAAGCCAGGCACAGCGGTGCCTCTAAAACTCTTCCAGAGGCTCCTGGGGCATATAGCATCCTCCGCTGCAGTCATGCCGCTGGGGTTGATGCATATGAGACCACTTCAGCACTGGCTTCAGACTCGAGTCCCAAGACGAGCATGGCACCACGGCATGCACCGTGTGATAATCACCCCCGCATGCCACCAAACACTCAAACCCTGGACAGACCTCTGCTTTCTATGGGCAGGAGTGCCCCTGCAGCAGGTGTCTGGTCACTACTGACGCCTCCAAATCAGGTTGGGGTGCCGTTTGCAATGGGCACGCAGCTGAGGGCCTTTAGAGAGGGGCCCCGCTGCGATGGCATATCAATTGCCTAGAGTTGTTGACTGTTTTCTTTGCCCTGTGGCAGTTTCTCCTGTTAATTCGAGACAAACATGTCCTAATCAGGTCAGACAGCACCACTGCGGTAGCGTACATAAATCGTCATGGCGGTGTACGCTCCCGCCACATGTCACGACTCGCCCATCGTCTCCTCCTTTGGAGCCAGCAGTGACTCGGGTCACGACAACGCTTGCCCAGTGGAGAGTGGAGGCTTCACCCCCAGTCGGTCCAGCTGATTTGGGAACGATTCGGCAAGGCCCAGGTAGACCTGCTTGCCTCCCGAGAGACCTCCCACTGCCCGCTCTGGTATGGCCAAACAGAGGCTCCCCTCGGGGCAGACGCACTGGCACACAGCTGGCCCACGGGGCTGCGTAAGTACGCATTTCCCCCAGTGAGCCTTCTTGCACAGGTGCTGTGCAAGGTCAGGGAGGACGAGGAGCAAGTCACACTAGTGGCTCCATACTGGCCCACCCGGGCCTGGTTCTCGGACCTCGTACTCCTTGTGACAGCCCCTCCCTGGCAAATTCCCCTGAGAAAGGACCTTCTTTCTCAGGGGCAAGGCACGCTCTGGCATCTGCATCCAGACCTCTGGAAACTCCACGTCTGCTCCCTGGACGGGATGTGGAAGATCTAGCTGGCCTACCGCCTACTGTCGTAGACACGCTCAACCAAGCCAGAGCCCCTTCCACTAGGCCGCTGTAGTGGCCGGAACCATTTCCGGCTACTCAGAAAAATCCTGAATGAACTCTAGTATTTGCCTCACCTTTGTACCCGTATGTCCGGGGTGGGGTATGCAAATACTAACCGCCAACTTCTCATTGGCCTTTTTTCATAGATCAGAGGTATATTCGGTGCTCAAGAGAGACCCCTAGTCCCTCTATCGGGGAACGGAGGTTACATTCGTAACCTAGACGTTTTGTGCAACAAGGAACTCTTTGCACAAGGAAAATCACAAACACAATAATGTTTCCATAAATTCATGTTAAACTGCTTGTGCTGAATCATGACTGATACACAGCTAATCTAATCTCACATAAGTTATTTACAGTAAGCACAGTCATGGCCTTTCCACTAATAGTGGCACTTTGACCATCAGATGTTTAATAACTCTTGGAAGAAACATTAGACACTTGGGTGGGACTGTAATTATTAAGAAAATGTCTGAGAGTGGCAAAACACAATCAAATTCATTATTTAGTAGAGCAGTCAAAGCTAAGTATCAGCCATTTTTATCTTCATGAGGGCATTTCTGTGTAACTATACAAAAAACATGCCTTGTGTCATCCATTAATGTAAAATACTTGAATGTATACATGGAAATTTTAATAAACTCTCAATATGAATAATTAGGCTGTTACCTATAAATGTTAATCGGTATCAGTTTACTGTATGTTTAAAGTGATAATGTGCATAACTAGGCCTAGAATAAAATTCAAAGAAATATATCAGGTGAAAGATATATTTAAATAAAATACAGAAATAAGCAAAATAATAACAAGGAATTCATTGTACTGACATTTTTGTCCCCACATATTGAATTTTGGGACATTTAGTCACTTTCAGTGCCATTCTTGCTGAAAAAACAGCAACAACCAACCAACCAACCAAACAAACCATCAAAAATATAATATATAGTACATGTTACTAGCATACGTTGTGTTTTGACAACATAAAATGCTGGTGTCCCAGCAAGGCTTTTTGACTAGCTTAAGGAATATTGTAAGAGTTATTGTAAAACACTTCCATTGGAAGTGTCTCACTGTAACAGATGTTGGCATCTTTTTAAAGAAAAAGGAAAATTTGACGACATGCTGTAAACAGATCAATGTTAACTAGAAAACGCAAACTTTCACACACAAACGCACAATACCTTTAATCTGTAACTGTCCATTACTGTGGCTTCAGCTTCCAGAACATGCAGTACACACTCTGTGTGTGTGTCAGTCAGTCAATCAAGAAGAATCTTTATCATGTGGGGTAATAAGGAGTTGACACAGACGCTCTCTGCTGCAGTAACAGGGTCAAAGGGCACAAGTACGTTGACACACTAATGTGCTGAGAAACAAAAGCTGAAATGTTACTCACACATTCACACACATTACATTTCTCACTCAACAAGCTGGTCAACACAGTTTGCCTCTTGCAAAATGGAGGGTTTGTGGATTTGTGCGCAAACAATGTGCATCTACTTTGCAACAATAGAAAAACATTTTAAATTCAAATAAATTGTACAATACTTGCACATTTGTATTCTGTAGGGTGAAAGCAATTTGCTCATTGTTAAATGTAAAACTTTTGTTTTTGAGTTTGAGAGATAATGTGTAACAAAAGCTGCATGTCCCCCTTTTACCTCAAAGAGGTAGCCTGAAATGTAATTGCAACAACAGAAAATTATTTAACACAAATAAAGTGGTTAAGTTATGAAAAAAGATTTAATATAACATCTACATATTAATTATATTAAGAAAAATAATATATTTTTGTGATTATTTTTTAGGAATGTTTGTGTCCCTCAACTTCATGTTTTTGGTGTTACATCAATGGAAAATGTCCCTTTAAGAAAAGAGGGAATTCTATTTGGACAAATTGCTGTGTGTAAAGGTCAATGTAGGTGATGGTTGGTTTGAGAAGGGCATAGTGAGTTTATTCTTTCTTATTAAATTGAATATAATTTAGTACATTTCTGACAATTTCAAGTGTCACACAAGCGGTGCAGATTTTATAGATTTTAAAGGTGCACTCAGTATTTTTTCCTCATTAAAAAAGTTTAAATCCTAAAGACATGAATTGTATTTCACAAAAGATGTAGGAAACCACGATCGTTCACATTAAAATGAATACTACTGTCATATCAGTAACCTTATAAAAGCTGTTTTATTTTAAATGGAGAGGGTCCGCACATGGGGCTGCCATTTCAGAGTCACATGACCAGTTGAATTCTACTCACTTAATCTCAGTAACCGTCCTGTTATTTGATACTTTCACTCATTGATTAAAGTCATCATGGCTGACTGGGAATACTATGGGCTCTATTTTTCATGAATGTGCAAAGCGCAGCGCTACGTGCTACAACCACGCGCAATGTCTTATCCAGTTTTCATGAGATCACTTATTCTAAGTGCAATTTTCATACCAGGGCAAAGCGCAGGTGGGCATAGAAATAATATAGAATAATATAGAAATTCTGCAGCAGAGCGATGACATCTTGGATCATTACCTCGTCTCTTGTATGCTGCGATCAGCTAATGTTTCTCAATCTACACTACACTTTTACTTGAACTATAGTTCAAGTAAAAGTATTCTTTCGACCACTAAAGATAGCTTCACTAATAATCTTCCAGATCTATCTCATACACTCAGTAAACCCCAAAGCCCAAAATAACTTGATGCACTCTTGATAATGTTGCCCACCTTCAATTAAAGAAAATTAAAGAATTAAGCCCTACACCATGGTACATGGAAATATTTTGCAGTGCATGGAAGGACAGTGTCTGTAGCTACAGACAGGCACTAAAAGCTGCCAGGTCAGCATATCTTAGTAAACTCATAGAAAATAACCACAACAATCCTAGGTGTTTATTCAGTAATGTGGCTAAATTGGTTTGGATTAAAGTCTCAACATAACCAGATATTAAGTCGCAGCACAACAGTAATGACAATGAATTTCTTTACTGATAAATTTGAAATAATCAGAAATAAAATTAGAATTATGCAATCATCTGTCATAGCACCTCAGAAAACAGTGTCTCATAATTTTCCTCATGTGCAACTTCAATCCTTCGCTGTCATAGTTTAAGAAGAGCTAACAAAACTTGTCGACACATCAAAAGCCACAACATGCTTGTTAGATCCAATACCAATGAAGTGCTTAAACAAGGTATTTCCTGTAATTTCAGAACCTCTTCTTAATATTATTAACTACTCATTATCCTTAGGACATGTCCCAAGAAACTTTAAAATGGCAGTTATCAAACTGCTTATTAAGAAGCCACAACTTGATCTTGGAGAACTGGCTAATTATAGACCGATTTCAAATCTCCCGTTTATGTCGAAAATTCTAGAAATGGTACTATCCTCCCAAAAATGTTAATTTCTATAGAGAAATAATATATATGAACAATTTTAGTCAGGATTTAGTCCTCATCACAGTACAGAGACTTCACTTATCAGAGACACAAATGATTTTCTCATCACCTGATCGTGGCTGCATTTCACTTCTAGTGCTTTTAGATCTTAGTGCTGCATTCGACAAGATAGATAACAACATTCTCTTGAATAGGCTAGAGAATGATGTTGGCATTAGTGGAGTTGCATTAGCATGGTTGGAATTGTCATACCAAACTAAAGTAAAGTATGGAGTGCCACAGGGATCAGGTTTAAAGCCTCTGCCTTTCTCCATGTATATGCTTCCCCTGGGAGATATTATCAAGAATCATGGAATAAGTTTCCAATTTATGTGGACGATACCCAACTTTATATTTCATCAAAACCTGATGAGATTTCACAATTCTCAAAATTAGCAGAGTGTATCAATGAAATAAAAGATTGGATGGCCAGAAATTTCCTTCTACTCCATTCCAACAAAACAGAGGTACTAATTATTGGACCAAAAAACCTCTAAAAATAAGCAGCTAAAATATAATTTGGCTCTTGATGGATGTACTGTTATGTCATTTTCAACAGCGAAGAACTTAGGTGTTATATTTGATACAAATCTGTCCTTTGAAAATCAAATTACCAATGTTTGCAGAACAGCATTCTTCCACCTGAGAAATATTGCTAAATTATGGCACATGCTCCCTGTTGCTGATGCCGAAAAACTAATTAATACGCTCGTGACCTCATGACTACATTATTGTAATGCATTACTGAGAGGATGTCCAGCAAGATCAATAAATAACTTCAATTGGTTCAAAATGCAGCAGCCAGAGTGCTAACAAGAACCAAGAAATATGATCATGATTTCATTGTGCATGAAATTAGCCCCATTTTATCATCGTTACATTGGCTACCTGTTAAATGTCATTCATTTTCAAATTCTGTTAACTACATACAAAGCTTTGAATGGTCTAGCTCCGCAGTACTTAAGTGACCTTCTACCACGCTATATTCCATCATGTACATTACAATCACAAAATTCTGGCATGTTAATAGTTCCTAGAATAGAGATGCAGACACACTCCCTCAGTCTAGACTAAAGAGTCTCATCTATTTAGCCAGGCATACACCTAGTTTATCCTTCAACTCACAAATAGGCTGCTTTAGTTAGGTCTGACGGAACCAGAAGCCAGAATCATTGATCATGATCTATAACTCTGCAATAAATGTAATGGCATCTATGCTAACATTATTTTATTTGTTTCCCTGTCTCAACCTCAGGACTCCTATCCTGAGGTCACCAGAACCAGCTGTATCCAGCTCCATTCCTGCTTCGTGTTGGACTCCACTGCTACGTGTCACTGTGATGATGATGACTAAATGCAGCCGGTGCCAGCCAAACATCACTTTAATGTATTAAGATGGACTTCAGAGGATGAACTGATGCCAACTCCAACCATAAGACATGGGATACTTCATATGCCATTATCTGAACTTTGGACTTAGGATGGACCCCACCGAACCACACTGAAATTACTGGCCAGGTTGAACTGCAATCCACCTCACTGATATCTGCCTGCATCACCTCGGTCTATTGATGGACTACATAGACTATCAATTGCCAACAAAAGCCTTCATCAGCCAATTAACAAGGACAATTGCATCTATGTGAACTTCTGCAGTTAATACAGGATGGACTTCGAAGATATTAGTCATTAATTTTATTTCATACATAATCTTTGTTTAAACACTGTCCCTTAACACTTACTTGGTATAATACATTTAATGCCATGACTTGCACTATACATAAGTAATATTGGCGTTATATTCATGATGTTAGCCAGAGGGGAACTGGCCCCAGAGTGAGTCTGGTTTCTCCCAAGGTTATTTTTCTCCCATTAACCAACATTTTATGGAGTTTTGTGTTCATCGCCACAGTCGCCTTCAGCTTGTTCACTGGGATATAAATAAAATTATTATGTAATTACTTATTTTTAAACACAATTCACAATCATATTTTTTCAAACTACACAATGATGACTCATAGACAATATAGACATTACAGATGCATGCCAGTTAGAAACCTGTCCGACTTGCTGTGATGTCATGACGTCATATGTCAAAAAAGTCTCATGAGAGTGAGGCACATGCAGTTGGATTTTTACAGCTGCGCAAAATGAAAGCGTGATGGGAAACGACTTACGACACAGCTTAATGCTCATTGGCTTAAACAACCATAATGAAAAACGAACTCCAGGCAATTGTCGCAAAAGAGCACTTGCAGGTCCCCAACCCTCTTGATGGAAGTAAACCTCACTCTCATCTGGGTCACGGCACCATTGTCATGCTACTGTTCTACTTGATGCGTACGGGACTCAAACCGGTGTCTCCAGCATGGGAGGCAGGATCGCTAACAAGGAGGCTAAAGGCTACAGCCTCTGGCATCAGTTACTAGTGCATGTCTTGAGGTCAAGTTTATATACTTTGCACAGCTATCTATCAATAAATGGCATAAAGAAATAAAAATATAAAAGAGTGTATTTTAAACCTTTTAACAACATAAATATTTAAAAGATTGTTTCACTCGGGGGCCTGGGATGCTCAGTGAGTACAACCCCTGGAGTCACATGTTCGAATCCAGGGCGTGCAGCGTGACTCCAGCCAGGTCTCCTAATCAGCTAAATTTGACCTGTTGCTAGGAAGGGTATAGTCACATGGGTTAATCTCCTCATGGTCACTATTAATGTGGTTCTCTCTCTCGGTAGGGCGTGTGGTGAGTTACGCCTGGCTGCCGCAGAGAATAGTGTGTAGCCTCCATGCGCTCCAGATTCGTCCTCCGCCACCCGGATTGAGGCAAGTCACTACGCCACCACGAGGACTTAAGAGCGCATTGGGAATTGGGCATTCCAAATAGGGGAGAATATTTTTTTAAACTTTCATGGTAATTATGAATGAAAGACATTACAAACAACATCTCTTTTTAAGAGAAAAAAATGCTTGGATTTCATAGTTTTACACTTGTGCTCATCATCTAACGACTTGAGAGACGAGGACATTTCCGTTAAGTGAACATAGTGAGCAAGGATTCTCCCTGGTTTTTACAGTGCATTGTAGGATTTTTTTTAGGGAGCAAACATAAACTGCAGTATGTAGAATGTGTTAAACTTTGTGCTGCTGCTGCAACCCCGGCCGTGATGCCTTCGCAGCCCGAAAAGACTTCTGCCCTGAAACAAAGCGCTTTGCAAGCTTCATTTACCATCTCGTATGTGGCTTTGACTTATAACTGAACATTTGCCCACTTCATAGAAAATTCTGAGATATATATTGTGTATCGCCATTCAGCCTTATAATACAGAGATTTGATTTTTATATCCATATCGCCCAGCCCCAGTACAGGGACATGAAGGTCAAGAAATGTAGGTGGTGAAAAACCACTGTAAGTGGAGATGAACCTTTAAAGCAGCTCTGCTCCAACTTGAGTAGCAGACTCTAGAGGCCATACTGGCTGTCTTCCAACCCGAGACCGCTCCCAAATGCACTCTTCTAGAATGGGTGGGCAAGTTTGTGATCGGACCAACTTAACAGTTGGGTAGGGTGTGTGATGTCCAGTTTTTGTCTGTATCCATTTAAATAGTACGTGTGTGACCTAGTATTTTTATACAGTATGTTCAGATACTAAAAGTTGGGCTGTGTAATTCAGCCTTTAGGCATTGTTATGGTTTGCAAAACAACTTGAGACCAAGACTTCATAGCTTTCAGATATACAACAAATAACAAAACAAATTGCACAGAGTAAGTGAGAAGGAAATACGAGTTAAACCCTGAATATCGACTTTAGGCTTTTCTCATGGTAAATTATAATGTGTTTTGGAAAGTACTGACATAAAGGACTCCTTGAACAGTTTACTCATAATTACTGAGCAAATAGTTGCAGATTCTACAGCTTATTGAGAAAAATAGGCCATTGTTTCAAAGTTAATAGTTTATTAGCTAATAAACACACACAAAATTCAAATAATTACATACAAAAACAATAACTAGAGTCCATCTGCATTATAAATCATACCTATAGATGAAAATCCCTAGATATCACAACAAATATTTTACACAATACATAATATTTAACAGTACCGACTAAAAGTTCACTCACTCATATAGGTGCAAATGACATATCAACATGTCACAATCTTTCATACCTCTTATAATATTGAACTTAAGGTGAAATGTTAGCATATTATTAACACGATCCAATCTCAGTTTTATTCAAACATGTATATGCTTATATCTTGGTTTGCTTGACCTCCTGCTCATTTTGCCGGTCCGAATCTTTTTCCTGCATTGCGAGCATCTCATTCTCTTTGTCTTTGTCCACTGACTCGAGCTCTAGCTCTCTCCTGACCTGGGCTTCAATCTCCGCTGGGTCAATGTAGGTGTAGAAATAAGCCATGAAGGAGAAGATGATATTCACAGCCACTAGCAGCGAAGCAAAAAGCACATACTCTGCCCACTTTGAGAAGGACACACACATAGACAGTATTAGGTACATATGACTATAATCATTCTTGATCAGTGAAAATAGTTATTAAGGAATCAAATTATTTATTAGTAGTATTTATATTAGGGCTGTCAATCGATTAAAAATTGTAATCAAATTAATTACATGGTGTAACGATTAATCAATCACGATTAATCGCATATACAACTATTTGCTGAGAAAGACCCTCATATAACAATAATTCAATATATAATGATAAAACAATTATACATAGTTATCTTTAAATATAATTTATATATATATATATATATATATATATATATATATATATATATATATATATATATATATATATATATATATATATATTAATTTTTTTAATATATTTAATTAAAATGTGTTACATTCTTGTGGCAGAAGAGTTAATCATTGGTAAGACAATACAAAAAGCGGCTTTAGAATACAATGTATTGTTTACTACCATATTATTGAACATAAACCAATCATTGGCATACAGTTCACAGCAATCCATTTCACAAGTGAATTTGTCAATCAGTTTGAGATTTATTATGAGGGCTTGTTTAAGCACCCAACAATGTACACCTGCGTCAGAAATGCTTGTGTAGCATCTTGGGTGCATTGTGTCATAAATATAAAATGTTTAGGTCACTGTGTCAAGTTAAATATAGTTTAATACTTAGAGCACATCTTAAGATCCCTTAGTTCGAAATTGTGCTCCAGCAACTGTTTTGAACGCAAGAATGTAAGGCATGTTTGTGATGTGCTACTGCTGAAGGGATGTTTTGTTCACTGTATAAACTGTGCGTTGCCAAACAGCTGAAGTTTCACTTACTGCCCTCTGGAGTAAACAGGTGGTACTACAAGCATGCATTTTTCAGGAATCTTCCTTATTATGGTCCGTGGGCATTGTGATTAATTGCGTAATTTTTTTAACGCATTATTTTTAATCAACTTAATTGCATTGAATTAAAGTGTTAAATCGACAGCCCTAATTAACAGTTATTATACCTTAAATACAATTTGGGGTAACTGTATATCTAAACACTGAAACACTTTAAAAAAAAATCAATTAATTTAATTGCAGTAGAAATAAAATATCAAACCAAGAGGAATCTAAAAGCACATGATGCTAGAGGACCTTTTTTCAGAATTAAAATTCACCTTTCTGAGTCATTTTTGTAAAGATTTTTAAATCAACTGGTGCCATGAGCTCCATTCACACCACAGCTAAATGTGGCCCAAATCTGTGGCCCAAAACTAACATTTTTGTCTTAAGTGGGTCAAAATTCTATGAATTATGTAATTTTGCTCTTATTTCTGCCCTTAAGAACAAATGTGATTAATAAATGTTCATTAGTGTTAAGACTCTTAAGAGATTAAGATTTTTATGAGCTCAGGAGATGTATCGAAAGTAGTTAGGAGTAGCATTATGACCGTGATGTGTTGAAACCACACACACACTCAAACAAAGAAAGAGTGTGTTATACTTACATTATAGTATTTAGGCAAATGCGATTAGTGGTTGAGCCAACAAGTGAAAGCCATCAATATAATTTTAAAATGTCCTTACATTTTTTATTAAATTAATATATTGAAACTCATTATTGTTGATGTAGGCTGCAGCAACATTAAGCATTTGACATATTTGATGGGCAATATGCCTAAGCTTTCAGAGGGCTGCAACAACAAATCAATACAATCTAAAGATAACTAGAACTACAATAATCAATTATGAAAATATTCAACAATTAATTTAATTAGGATTAGTTGGAAGCACGCACATGCTTGCCAACCAAACGGAGCGCAATGTACAGAGAAAGGGACCGCAATCATTTTGACAAAAATAATGAATTTGATCAAATATTGATTTTTGAACATCAAATTTACAGTAAATGCCCATTCATACAAAGAACGATATGAAAACTATAACCATAAAGTTTTAAATAATTTTCTAGCTCTAAGAGAATAGTGGAGTCCACAACACAACTACAACGACAATGGCACAGAGAAATAATATTGTTGGGATCACTTTCAGAACTAGTTTCTTATTTTCCAGCTGATGAACGATAAAAACATTGACAGCCAATCAAAATCCATCCAACTTTAAAGGGCTCAATGTGCACACATCGTAAACTAACACATTCCAGCACCGGATTACCACAGAAACTCCTGCTCAAGAACTGGCATTGTTTCTTCTACATTCACGGAGATGAGATAATTAAAAGCTAATAAAGCTGGTAGCATAAAATTACCTCAGGTATCCAGTTCTTTTGAAGCTGTATCCATCTGTTTTTCTTTTGGCATCTTTTAGAAATGAAGAGCAGCCATTTTATTGACTCTGAACATAACTGTAGCGCACGCTTAGAATTTGCATAAAGTTATCATCTGTTGGTGTGGACTCTAATATAGTTACCATTCTTGGCGTGAACGGGCCTTAACTGTAATGGGATTACAACAAAGAGTTTAGTTTATTATCATTTAAATTAGTTTTTTAAGTTGGCCCACTGTATTAAACAGTTCCTTTTATGATAAGGTGAAAAGCAATATCCAATTTATTGCAATGTTTATTTTTTATTGTAATTATTTTATTTTTTGCACACAATAGCATACACTACTACGTTTATTATTTAATTTAATTTTTGCCTTCAATTTGTACATTGCTTGAAGGAGAACATTGGGCAAGATGTGCAATAACGTTTAAAAACAGGAAATACAATTTGGCTAAATCAAAAGATTAATCTGTTATCGATTGTTTTATTATGATTCTGTTTGGTATTAAATCATAAATGAATGGTGCATGCCGCTCTAACGTATAACCCTTGCAGGCCCACTAATGGCTGATTCAGTGGTTGAAGGTGGCCATTATGGGTAGACATCATTGTTGTCCTTGACAACGCTTAGGTTTAGCACCTTAGTCAGATTTTGTTGAAATTTACGTTATCTTCTTTATAAAAAGCTTTTACTTTTACACAAGTCCTACTTTTTGCTAATAAATAATTGACACTTAAGTCAAAAGAATAAGACTATTCTTAAGAACTTTTCTGAGAAGTTTTACGCATGTGGCCCCAAATACTGGTCGTACTCGTAACAACAGACACTCCTAAACTGACCAGTTCGTGTACAACACTCTCTGAGCATGCATAAAACAAACTCTGGCATGTTCATTGTTATTATATAATTAATTACATTATAATTAAAATTACTATTATTCTTTTTATATTTTTAATGCAGCTTATCTAACAATATATTGACAAATGGTGACGACTTCTTGCTAGCTAATGTAGTATTTACAAAGCAATTTGCAGCTGTATAGTGGAATTTAATCACCATACAAGCTCAAGAATGTAATATTACTTGCAAATGAAACAATATGTAAGGTAAGAAGAGTTATCTAATAATGTCAGATTTTCATTGACTTGATTGCATTCCTGTTTTGATGCGGTTTGATACTCTGTTTCATTTTGCACACACATTTTACTACACGAAAGCCAAAGGCATCACTATGAAGCTAATAATTTGATTTTCTTTCCTTAAAAGATATTAACTAGAAAAGATATGACCCACAATTACAAGTTGTAAACCATTAAATGCCTACATGCAGGGTAAATCAAGCAAAGCAAATGAGGTATTTTGAGTTAGATTGATAAAATAAAATCGAATTACCTCCCAACATGAATCCACACACACACACACACACACACACACACACACACACACACACGTATATATACACATATATACACACATATACATATATATATACATATATATACATATATATATATATATATATATATATATATATATATATATATATATATATATATATATATATATATATATATATATATATAGATATATATACATATACATATATATAAATATATATATATATATATATATATATATATATATATATACACACACACATAAGCGGCTGAAGCGGCTCTGACCGCACAGAGAATGACAGTTTTGGAGTTTGTGCTTATTTACATGTCATGCTCCCGTATTATATGAAATAAAGATAAATCGGCAAGCTGTGATCTGTGTTTCTATTAGACACCCGAGCTGCAGCGTTCCTCTCCTCTCGTGTGTCATTATTATAGTTTTATATGATCTCATGTTACATTAAATGACATTAAGCGACTATATGAGAACGGAATTATTTTATTATTATCACTGAGATTTGCAGTTACAAATGGCAATCCAACTTTTGTTAGTGTTTTCCATGAAGACACCCACCAGAGTTTTGTAGACAGCCAGAGGCTGCACAACATTTGACGTAGGCGGCCGCCTAGTAATTTTCCCTGCCAACAGAACGTAAACCAGAGTTTGATTTCAGCTGTAAAGCGATTTCTTTCTTCTAAAATTACATAATTTAAACGCAAATCAATATTTTATGTCCATGTATTTATTCATTTGGTTAGTATCCATTTAATAAGCGGGAAAGATCCGATAATGTTCATTTTATGGAACAATATCGCCAACTCATGGTCTGGCATTGATATGTAAATGTTTTAAAGCTTTTTGTGTTGTCATACGAATGGGAAGATTCTGAAAAATGCTGTTGGTGTGAACAGGATTTGTTTTAATTATTATTATTAAAATGTAGGGTCGAAGACTGTGGTTTCCATGTGGACAAGGCCTTAGTGGGTGTATGAAGTAATGTCCCCTAAAGTTCACACAGGTGTCCTAGCAGAATAACAACAGTGTTCTTTAGCACATTAACTACGGACACGTTCTAATAATGTTTGACAACCACAAAGTGTGGAAATGATTCCTACCAAACCTCTTTGTGAAAAGATTTCCATGGAATGTGTGTTTGTACTATCTTTAAAAACCAAAAGAAAATCCATCCATCTGCAAACGCTTATCCATAGTCGGGTTGCAGACTAAAGAAATCATCACTTGATATTTAGTTGTGTAATACAACTCATGCACATGAAAGTGTGGCTTAAGTGTCCAAATATTTAGATATATAATATTCCCAGAAAATTACATGATATGATAATATACATACACCTGGCTTATTTCTGCATTTAGTGTATGTCATGTGTTTTACAGTATGTCATTGGAGGTCATATGTAGCACCTGTTTGGGAAGTTTTCCCAGCTCTGCCACAATCAGCACTATCATATTTCCCACAGCATTTGTGCACAACCAGCCAGCCTGCAACACTGATTTCATATTTTTTGGAGCCTAAAGACAGAAGTAGTGTTGTGAAAAGATGAAATGCCATTGCAAATTTTAGGCCTATTCTCCAATCATGAACAGTCTACCATACACAGCTCATTTTAAATATTAGTTACTGACAACACTGAGTAAGTTTACACAATTCAATAGACTGTAGTGTGCTCTGTTTCTACCTGTGAGTATGAAAACTGCAGGCCAGTGACTGAGAACATAACCTCTCCTGTAGTAATGAGGAAGTACTGAGGAATCTGCAGAGCCATGTGAACTGAGTTGGGCCTGATGTCCTCAACTTCTGTTATTGAGCTACACTGAACACACACACACAAAACAACAACAACAACAACAACAACACACATATGCACACATAAATAAAAGGACACAGTATAGGGATCATAGCATTGTACATATTAATTTGCATTAAAGACTCTGTACTTCAAACTAATTGCTTATACAGATCAATGCGCTGTTGACTGACTGATAGTGCAGAGACATGTAGTAATTGCAGATAGAAGCCTTTATATATTGAGATGCTGAGCAAAGACGATTGTGAGGTAACATACATTAGTCCAGGACAGCGTACTGGGGATTAAGTATGTGTACGAAGAACCAAATCCAAACTTTCGAGAAAACTCGCAAGACTGCTCACCACTACGGAGTATAAATGTCTGCCTTCGAAGAGAAACAGAAAGATCAGCATACACTTGCAGTCAACATGAAATCGCATTCGCAACCCATTTTACTTCATTTGCATTTCATTTAATCTATCAAGAATGTATTCATCCTTAAGAGCATCCCGACATCCCAATTATATTGCTATTTGCCATTACTGGCATAACCATTATTATATTAATATCAAGTGGCATTAAATGAATGCCTTAATTACAACAGTAGCTATAAACAATGGTAAATAGCTATAAAGCCATTGGTTAACGATAGGAGATGTCTGCTGAAATGAAAAGGCATTTCAGAGGTAGAGCGAGTAACTTTGAATCGTGCACAATAAGACCTGTATTATGAAAGTAAAGTGGGTTGGTTTTGATTTCATGTTGATTCTAGTGAAAGTAATACAATTGCAAATCATTTTAAAAGGTATAGTTAGCAATCACAACAGTTTGTTAAAAAAGAAAACTGTTAGGAGAACATACTCACGTCCCCTGAGAAACCAGTGTGTAGTTTGAAACAGCTGATGGCTCAATGAGTCCCAAGTCAGTGATGTTCAAGTCAGCTGTCAAGCCATTCACAAATCTGTGTGACATAAAATAATTTCATTTAGCAGAGATTCGGTTTGATGGGAAATTTAACCAAAGTCCACTTACCTAATAGCATTCTTCCCCTCTTCTGGTTTGGACATTGTGTCTTCTTGCTGGGGCAAAATGACATGTTCAATTTCATAGTTCACTCTATAGGGTGCAAAATGATTTGTAACACCAGCCAAAGGTCATTTAATAGTTTTTTCTGTATGGCAAAGTAATTATTTAGTGTTTGTGGCAAACAGCGCAGTAATATACTAGCCGTTTTCTCTTTAATTCCAAAAACATCAAGACCCTTTCTTATAATTTGCTATAATGGCAGGAATATGACTAACAACTGGTCTTTTGTCAGACCATCATTATTACATTCCGACTTAAAGCGTGCATTATTGTGCAATTCCTTAAGTTGCTAGTAAACAGGTCAGTAACTAGAATTCATGTACTCAAAGTGCCTTTGTGTTCTTTTTGGAACCCAAGCTATATCTACAGACCCTACATATATCGAGACAGAAATCATACAGACTTGGGGTTGAACACCCTAGTAACCACAGAGCAATACCCAAAAAACTTAAACCTTAGTATAGCAATCACCACATAAGTTTTGTGAATTAACTGTAAAAATCTGGAACTATATGAATGATACTACAGTTTAACATGTTAGCACACTCACCAGATTCATCAGGCTGGGGTCAGAGGGTATGATCAGGGTCTGCCGCTCCCCCATGTTTAAACTGAAAGCTTTGGTGATCACAGGATTTGTGCTCAAGGACACTGTGATGTCCCCTTGTTCAAATGTCAAGTAATCACTGCTCTATAAAAACATGACAAACAAAGGTGAAACATCTCTGAGTGTGTGTGTGTGTGTGTGTGTGTATGTTTTGCTTATGTGAGCAAAAATATTTTCACTATTCAAAAATATCCTAATTAGTATATTGAAACCTGCCGAACACCAATAAGTGAGCCGGACCTCACTGTTCAAAAAAAAAAAAAAAAAAGCTCATAAATGGGCCAGATGATGTTTAGCTTTAAATCTACAGAAGTGCACAGGTTTATTTGAGGGTTAGGTTTAGGGTTGGTGTTAGTGTGTGCGAATTGTACCTTCAGTGATTCTAGCAATAGAGGCTCATTGGAAGGGATAGTAACAGTCAGTTGTCCACTGCCCATGTTCACCACCTTCAGCTGACTCTCAGAGGATGATGGGAAATTTGGCAATGTTTTCTAAGAAGAATAGGATATTTTAGAGATCTGGAAGTTGTAAGACCTTTTATTCATGTGAATATATATGAAATGTTCCTATGAGCATTACATGAATCTGATCTGCTGTACCTATTAGCAACTATTTACACTCATTTTCCCACATAATTACTTTTACAGGAACATTTATTTATTTTTCATGTATATTAATTTAATATTAGATTATTTTTTGTCTAATAGAATGTATCTATTTGTCACAGTTTATTTATTTGTATTTACACCTTTCACACTCACATCAATTTCAATCTGGACAAGAGCTGCACAAACAAACGCCATGGAAGCAAACAACATGCCAACTGCCATTCTCTTCAAAGGGCTGAAGAACAAAACAGATTCACTCAAAAGTGTTGAACTGTAGTCATGTTTCCATCCAAGTTAAAAATTCAATTTATGCAAATAAATAAATACATTTGCAAAAAAAAATGTGTACATCCCATGTGTTCAAGAAAACAAAATGGCCACTTTTGTGGTAATTGGCACAAAATGGAAGTTGAAGCCAATTTATAATAAATTATTGCGGTTTAGATTGAGTTGCAGATGCCATATGTCAAGGAAGTGACAGCACACATTTCTGGGATGTAATAGTAGACAGTCATTTTGATGACAGACTTTGGCATTTCAGAATAACCAGAGCAACATTTCACATGCATTGCGATGAAATTGATGATATTCTCGGAGTGAATTATGCATTCACATGGCTTGTTGAGGCAAAGTCACGTGACTTTTTTTGATGCGCATCTGTATCCCTATATAAATGTTATATTCATTTGTTTGCTTAATGTGTTACAATTGTAGTTTATGTGCATGTCTTAAAATCAAATTGAAAAATGTATCCACCTCAAGCAAGTTTATAAATTATTTTAAGCACATTTTGGAGATTATATTACCATTTTTGTGTTTCCATCCAGAATTCTTTATGTAATATTGCAAAATTTGCATAGAAATATGGGCATGGAAACTCAGCTATTAATACCAACATCAATAAGCAATATTGCTAAGATAATAAGCATTTTCTGTTATAAATTGTCAAGTCTTACCTGAAATTGAGGCCACACTTCTGGATTAGTGGGAAGACAATCTTGTCCATTATAGGCACAAGGGTCAGAATGAGGATGGGGTTCACAGTCTGACAGAGGAAAAATCTCAGTTAAGTAGTACTTCATAAGTAATTCATTATGAAGTCTATACTTGTCACTGCCGTTTTGGATAATTAAATGATTCAAGGATACAATCAAACAAAGGCAAGTGCACTATTTAGGACAGGGCCTAAATTCAAATCTTAAACTATTATATTTAAGTGTAAGATGAAGAAACTTAACATACAAAGCCACTGTTAGCATTGATAATAATACTAATCATTTTAGTAGAGCCAACTGGGAGGAACTCACCTGCATCTGGTCTGGCTGCAGGATGAATGCCCCCTACAGAAATAAAGAAATGACATACATGTCATTACATGTCAATTATGATATTAAATACATCACTCTGAGTTGTGACTATAGACACAATCAGATAATGTTTGATTGATCTCCAACATCCTGTTAGATAAATCTTCTATAACAGTGTATTTTATGTAGAACTGTTAAGAAATGAGACACTTACAAAGTCTCCGGTCATAGTAGTGGCTTGGAGAGTCCAGCGGGAGCCCTGCACACAACCAGCAGACACAAACTTTTACAACAAACACCAGCCCACCCAAGAGAAAATGACAGCAGTCATTTTTAGAAAAAACAAAATGCATATTTCGAGAACAAAGTCATAACATTACAAGAATACTAGAATTACTACAATAAAGTCTGAAATGTTTAACAAAACACAGTGCACCATTCTGTGTATGGGGCTGTTAGCTGCAGACCGGTCAGAGTGACTACGATAACCCCATCCACAGTCAAAAGCACCTACGATGGTCACGTGACAGGCGGAACTGCACCATGAAGCAGTGGAAGTAGGTCTCCTGGACCAATATGTCATGTTTTCTCTTACATCACGTGGACGGCCATGTACGTGTGTGCCGTTTACGTGGGGAAGTGGGAAAACGACAAGCCGGTGGAGGGAGTGTGATGCTCTGGGCAATGTACTGCTGGGAAACCCTGTGTCCAGTCATTCATGTGGATGTCAATTTGACATGTGTCAATTACCTAAACATCGTTGCAGACCAGGTACACCCTTCATGGTAGTGGTATTCCATAATGGCAGTGGCCTCTTTCAGCAGGATAATGCACTCTGCCACACTGCACACATTGTTCGGTAATGATTTAAGGAACATAATGAAGTGTTCAAGGTGTTGCCCTGGCCTCCAAATTGCCAAGAACTCAATCTGATTGAGCATCTGTGGGATGTGCTGGACCAACAAGTCCGATCCCTGTGGCTCCACCTCTCAACTTACAGGACTTGAAGGATCTGCTGCTTATATCTTTGTGCCAGAGACCAAAGGATATCTTCAGGGGTCTTGTAGAGTCCATGCCTCTGCAGGTCGGTGCTGTTTTGATGGCACGTGGAGGACCAACAGTATATTAGGCATGTGGGCATTATGTTTTGGTACACTGATACACGTCAGTGTATGTACAATGCTAAAGTAAATAAAACACATCTGTAACTTCAACACTTCTAATGAAAGTTAGCGATGAAAAAAAATTTACTTTCTCCTAAGTGTACAGAGACAGCTATACTGTAAGTAACCCTTTCAGGTCGACTCAAGCAATGGCATACGTTTTATGGGGAAAGTGCTTGGGAAGCCTGTATTGAAACAATCATTATTTTTACAATGTATTGCTAGTAACACAGAAAACATACTCTTCTCCTTTAAAAAATAACAGTTCAAGCTTTGGTTTGACAAACAGTTTTCCACAGATCTGAGCAGATCATGTAATGCTTAGCTTTACCTTTTGGTCAAACAGAGTCCAAAACATGGGCAGTGGGATGTAGAGGAATAACACCTTCAGTACCATCTTTATCTGAGCGATGAGAAGTTTCTGTAGTAGAGAGAAAGAATAGAGTAATGAGGTGTGTGTGTGTGTTGGGGTGTGTGTTTATATGTATGCAGATGACAGGAATTTAACCTACATCATATTTCTCATTGGCCCAGTCCATCCAGTGTTCTCTCTTTGGAAACTTGCTGCTTCTGTGCCTGAAACGGTTTTTGATGGCAAACTACAGAAAGAGAAGACAAATTCTATGTAGGCCAGATATATTGTATTGAAATAGTTCACCCAAAAATTTTCTTTAGTCACATCATGCCAATCCAAACCCATATTATTTTAATTTTCTGATGGAAAAGGGGATGTTTTTGCAGATTTGGCAAGCTACTTTTTTCCCATTCAAATTAAACAGACAGTAATTCACGCTGCCAAATTCCAAAAAGAATAACAACAAAAACGGTCTAAAGTAATATGACATTGATGTCTATCTATGGTTCTCACATGTCTTGAGGCATTTTGAAGTCAATGTTGTGACGTGCTAGCTTTGTGTGCAAGAATGAGTCTTGAGAGCTACAGCGGAGGGTAAAATTTCAGAGAAAAAAACATTTTTGAATAGAGAAAATCTATTTTATGGGAGAAGACTTGGAATATAGCAAAGCAGTAATATGGATCACTATTATGGTAAATGTGTTTGTCATTTTTTGAGCTTCACAGCCTCTTTCATTGTATCAGGGACATTTTGAAACCAAAATAGATTTTTATCCTGCTTGATTTATTACAGCAGCAGTCAATCACGTGCTTGGCAATCACAGTCCTACAGAGGCAATCGCGTGCTTGGCTACAGCTGCGTGTGCACACTGATTCTGCGTCACCTACAGTGCTGAAATATTATTCTAAAAATCTTTGTTTGTGTTCTGCAGAAGAAATAAAGTCATACAGATCTGGGATGGCATGTGGATGAGTAAATGATGAGAGAATTAAACATTTTTGGTGAACTATTTCTTTAAAATATCAGTATTGGCCACAAAATTCCTGATCAGTGCACCACCAAGACATTATTTTTTGGTGGTCTATTACTAGAATATCTCAAAATATGTGAGCATTGAGTGTGGTTGACTCACCCCGATGCATTTACACACGGAACCAATAATGTTTCCTTCTGGATCAGTTTTGATATACATGCCACTGCCAGTGATGAACACCACTATACACAACATGACACACATCAGAATCAGATACACAAATCACTCTGTGTGTATGTGCTGGTCACGATAACTCCGGCTTACCCAGAGAAACAACCATCAGAGCGGCTGGTACACCAAAAGCCAATGGATAACAGGGCTGCTGAGTGTAGATGCCACACTTCTGAGCTGCACACACACAGGATGAGGGTTATTAGCTAGAAGGAAGGCCAAACATAACATGGAAATGTGTATTCATGTACATACCTCTCAGAACAGGTGTAATGAGTGTGGAGAGAAGACTTCCTCCGTTAATGCACAGATAAAACACAGAGAAAAATGTGTTGAGCTGCCGACTCTGTAATGACCAACACAACAACAAACCATTTGAAAGATTTATCAGTGACAAGAAGTCATCCGATTCCCTAAATCATGAGTGACAGCGTCTTTAGAGGGCTGCAGAGCCCACCCATTATTTGAATTTGAATATTATCTTGGTTCTGTATTTTACATACATTTTTTCCATAGGGATATCATAAAATCTTTCATAAAAGAGCTCTAAGCCATGAACCAACCAACCAGGTCCGAGGTGAATCACAATATTACAAACTTTTATTTAATGCAAGAGAAAATCAGACAAAAAGACAAAGATACAAGGTAACGTCTTTAATGAGGGAATGAACTACAATCCCATAAAGCATTGTGAATGATGAAATCACATTAAAAATTATGTCAAATACAAAATTATTGATTATTTAATTATAGAAGACATTTAAAGTTTATTGAAAAATATCCAGATTTATACAAATCAATAAGTAGTTTGAGAGTGTAGGGAAAGCAACTCGGTTGTGTTAAGAGTAAAAAGAGATTATGGAGCCTTTATCATACCTGATGTTCCTGAAACTGATCTCCACCAAATGCAGACACACATGGTTTAATACCCCCAGTGCCCAGAGCAATGAGGATCAAACCGAGCATTGACAACGCCCTGAAAATAAAACACAGATTGTAAGCCCTGACATTTTCATGTGCTTCACAGGTTCTCATCTTCATCAGGGCTATATACAAGAATGTACGACTATTGCAATTGTATTAATGAACAAAAGACTGAAGTGCATAACTTTTTATGTTAAAATACTTTGTTCTATCCCAGCATAGTATTCAGAGACAAATATAAGCAAGCTATTTTTAGGTTAATTTTTACTTAAACTGTAAACATGTTGTTTCTGTGGTGTTTTGAGCAGCTCATCCAGCCTGACAGAACAACATTGGCTTGAGTTTTGAGCCAGGACTACGGATTTATTATATATTTACTTATTTTTTTACATTGTATTTTAAAAGGTAAACCATGACAAGATAAAACTTTAATGACTTTTCAATGCTTCTGTTTAAAAATCGTTAGGCTACTTTTTGTTTGAATAAAGGTAAAACATCATATTATGCAACTAAACTTTACAGAGAGCTTACGACCTAGATCTATTTGTGAAGTTTTGCCTTAAGAACTGGTGGTACTGAATTATGCACTGACTTACTTGCAAACCAACAAGTTAATATGTCCTTAGTTTGAACTTTACGCACAGCTGATGCAACCATAGGTCAGGACCCCCCCCCCCATATGAGGGTTGTCCCCCCCTAAAATATCATTAAAATATTTGTATTGTAAATAATATAATGATATATTCTTAAAATAATTGTTTAAGAAATAAAATAATACAAATGCAAACGGGGCAACAACAGAAAAAAAACCTTGGTGTCACCTTCAAAAATTGCTCTTGAGAATTGTTATGTTTATTGTCCCCCCCAACATTTTGATGAAATTTTCGCCCCTGGATACAACCGTATTCTTATCTACAGACGCCATTGTTGTGAGGGGTGGAAGTACAGTACATTCAATATGTTATACTGTTCTGTTGTACTACACTCCCCACAATCCAGAAGGGAAATCCACTCATCAGAGAAGTTGCTGTCATCATGGAAATGGCAATCATTGCAAGAATGTTTTTGCTAGCTAGGAATATACAGTGCCTATAAAAAAATCATCATACCCTATTGGAAGACTCTATTTTTTCTTACAGAGTGAAATCAAAACCCATTAATTATTTTTATTTTTTTACAGCTTAATTTATAAATTTTGCTTTACAACATTCAAGTAATGAAAAAAAGGCAAGAGTTCCAAAAGTTTATAAAAGATTAAAAGCTAGAATAACCGGGTTTGAAAAGTGAAAATAACCTTGAATTTAATACTTCGTAGAGCCATCTTTTGCTTTAATGGCAGCCATTAGTCTGTTTGGATATGTCTCTACTAGCTTTGTGCACCTAGATTGAGCAGTGATGGACTGCTCTCTTCATGTCCATCCACAGGTCTTCTCTTGGATTTAGGTTACACCTCTGACTTGGCCACTCAAAGACTTTGGCCTTCCCATCCTTAAGCCATTGTTTTTGTTTTCTTGTGGTGTGCTTAGGGTCATTGTCGTGCTGAAAAGTGAACCACCTGCCAATCTTCAGTTATCGAGCAGAGGGCCAGAGATTTTCCTTAAATAATTGGGAGTGCATGGCAGCATCAATTTTCCCTTCAATCCTGACCAATTGCCCAGTCCATGCTGAAGAGAAACACCCCCACAACATGGATGAAGTGCTGATAACTCCAACTGTACAACAAAGGATACTTCACTGGCTACTGCCTGAACCTTTGATTTAGGATGGACTTCAATTGAAATAAACTGCAACAAGCTACCTGCCGGACTTTAAGCATACATTACTGACCTCTGCTTGCATCATCTTGGTCATAGGATGGACTACACTCTCTTAAAATGGAATACATAGACAATAAATCAATGCCTTAATTATTTGCCTAAAGACAATTAATTTTTAAAGGATAATTTTCAGTCATGTTTTTATTTAACCTGCTCAATGAGGACTTTAAGACATTACAGCATCTTTTTCTGTTACAGCATAATTTTCTGTAAAGCTGCTTTTAAATGATGTGTTGTGAAAAGTGCTTTACGAATAGAAATAACTTGACTTATTTCTAAAATGTTGCCACCATGCTTCTCAGTTGGTATAGTATGTTCTGGGTGGTGTGCCCTGTTTGGCTATTCTCCAAATATAGAGCTTGGAGTTCAGTCCAAAAAGTAATTTTTTTGTCTCATAATGGATGTCACGTGCAGAGACCGATCAATCTAGGGCTTATAAATCAAAGTTGCCTTTGGCCACAGGGGCCTGGGTAGCTCAGGAAGCAAAGATGCTGACTACCACCCCTGGCCAGGGTGTGCTGAGTAACTCCAGGCAGGCCTCCTAAGCAACGAAATTAGCCGGTTGGTAGGGAGGGTAGAGTCACATGGGTTACCCTCCTCGTGGTCGTGATATAGTGGTTCTCGCTCTCAAATAAGGTGCGTTCTAGCTGAGATCGCGGGAGGCGTGATTGCCTCCACATGCGCCTAAGTCTCTGCAGTAACATGCCGACCGCCCAGCAAGCCACATAAAATGCATGGGTTTAGTCCCATAGATTAGTCCCCTGCCACCAGGATTGAGGCGAGTAACTGCACTATCACGAGGGCCTAGTGAGCATTGGGAATTGGGCATGCCAGATTGGGGAGAAAAAATGACTTTGGAATCTTGATAGCTTTCCTGATCAATAAGCTCCTGACACGGTCATCCAGTTTGGAGGGACGGCTGGATCTAGGCAAGGTTTTGGTGGTGCCATATGCTTTCCACTACTTGATAATGCTCTGAACATTATCTATAGGGAAAGTTAAAGCCATTGAGATCTTTTTGTATCTAACCTGTGCTTTTCCACAATTTTATCTGCAAGCCCTTTTGAAAGCACCTTTTCAACCATGGTGAATTATTGAAATCATTAACATTCACTACTATAGTAAACTAGTCCGAAGTAATCAAAACCATTACAATTGATGTCAGGTGGGGGCCAATTAGCCAGATATGTGATCTGAAACATGATTGGGGGGGGCTGATCACTTAACTAAACCAGGTATTTCACTTTTTTATTTTCACTTTGCTGTTGAAGGTTCTAATGTGTAAATACAGCTGGAAAAGTTTAGATTTAATTTATTTAAATTTCCAGGGTATAATATGACAAATAATAAGGATTTTGACAAGGTATGATGACTTTCTATTGGCACTGTAATGTAATATTTGAAATTAATTCACTCACATGTGGAAAGTCAAGTTATCTGGCTTGCCGTCTCTGTTTGCATCTGTGATGTCATGAACAGTGCTGACAGCCATGATAACCTGGCCAATGGCATACACTATGGACAGGTAAATGATTGTCCTGAAAGAGCACAAACATATTTATAATAATATACATTCACTCTTAAATAGGTTTTGTTTATGTTAAGAAGTGTTGGGCAGATTTAGATTTGATTAAACCTACTTGAATTTCCCAAGCCAGGAATCAGCAATAATGGCACCCAAGATGGGTGTCAAGTAGCACAATGCCACAAAGGCATGATAAATAGAGGTTGCAAGATCATCGTCCCAACGCAGAAAATATCGGAAATAAAGTACCAACACAGCTAGACAGAAGTAGAGAGAATGATTGACTTTACTATAATTTTACTATAAATAGCCAATGTGTTATGATCATTTAAACCCTCCTATTGCATTCAAAATCTGCATATACCATTTCAATTTGCAGGTTAGTTTTGACCCGGTGGTGATTTAAGCTTATAACACATTCATAATCCAGTTGTTTTTATAAAAAAAAAAAAAACATATTGTAGCTCATGGTTAACTTCTTAGCTGTCCATACTTGTAAAAATATCAATATTTTATAATATTTTTATAAATACATTTTTATTATAAATGTCATTATGCATGATGTCAGTTTTGTTTTTTCTTAAGAAATTCTTTAACATTTCAAAATATATATAACTACAGTTAAACCAGTGTGATACAAGTGAGGATATATTTCTTTATCAAGCTTTATATGAAATTTCATTTGAATATAACATTGCATTAAATGTATATAAAAATTTAAAGTGTGATTTTCTAGCAATTCTCCTTTTAACTTCCATATTAATTCAGTAATTGAAATCTAAACAACCAAATATTTTTTTTCCCAACCAAACAACATCAAAACTATACAACACAACTACACAACATCTGCACTTGTATACAATATTTTTAAACAATCTATTCTGTTTGTTGCATAAACTGCTGAATGTTAAAGTGTGTTTATGCCGCAAGCTGGTTCATTATCAGATCAGTCTGTAGAGGGCAGAAGAGTAAAATGTGGACTTTTCTTTCAGACTATCCATGCTTGAACTTGGATTCTTGTGACACCTCCCTTTCAGTTTTTCCTTTGATATAGTGTATTTGTTATGTGTTACATCTGTTTTGTCTGTTCTGTTTGTGTGTGTGTGTGTGTGTGTGTGTGTGTGTGTGTGTGTGTGTGTGTGTGTGTGTGTGCATTTTTGAAAACAAGTTGCAGTACCATTTTGAAAGAGGCTAAATATAAGTAAAGAAAAATCTAATTAATAAATATGCGAAAATATCTGCATAATATCATGTGTAAAGCCACAATTGATTTTGACCCGGGAACGCAAAAGATGTAACAGTTTTATAAAAATAGTTATCTCTCTTAAATAATTTATTCTAAAAATCAGAAAACAAGTGTTTATTTTGGTAGTCTTAACAAAGTCACAAAGTTTGGTTCCTGTAAGAAAAACTATGTGGTATTTAAAAATTATGATTTACCTCTATCGGGTCAAAAATGACCAGAATGCAATAGGAGGCTTAACCCCAATTCTTGACTCTGTGTCAACTGTCATAATAGTTACATAGTAGTCACAGTATGAACAGGGTCCAAGCAGTGAAGTTGAAACCATATTGTGTTTATTCTGATGTTGTGTGCTCTAAAAGTGCCAAATCTAGGCTAATATAAGCAAATTTATTTTGTATTTTTTAATAACTCAGGACTGTATAGGTTTCAAGTCAAAGGAGAAAATAAAAAAAGCTTGTCCTAAGCAGATTCACATGAAACTTTATAAAAATTAAATAAAAATATGCAGCAGATATGAGCCACTGAAATTGTAATTCTTTATATATATTATATGTGCAGGGGAGTCTAAAAATGCTATGAGATTTGGCCACAAGATGGCACTACAATGAGTGAATTCACACATTTTTATGTTTAAGGCATATTGTTAGCAGCTATTATATTGTTTTGTGACTTGAATTGATTACTAGGTGTCTGCATGTATTGTTGTCAGTTGTAAGGCACTTTGGATAAAAGCATCTGCTAAATGAATCCATTTTAATTCACAAATCTTGGAAGCAATGGACACTCAAGCAATGTCTGCTGTTCTACTGTAGGTGGGCCGCAAATACTAAAACATCTTTATAATTCAGTTGTGTTCAAAGTAGTTGAAACCATTGTAAAACAGTTGCACATTTGTTAACAACTGTGGTCATTTTCTCTACTGTCCCATCTCCTAGAACCCAAATGATTGACACTTGCTGTTATATCATTATACACGTAGGCTTACACACACTTACCTCGCATGCCATAGTAGGAAAATCTTTCACAGAACTCGTTGACCACAATAAAGAAAATGCTCACTGGATATCCACAACACTCAGGCGTCTATCAACACAAACATTCACCAAAATATGTTAAATACTTGGTCAAATAAGCTGTATAAATATTAAAATATCAAAAGAACACACATGGATGCACACGTGTCTAAATAAGAAAATACTACAGACTTCTACTGCTATATAAAGATAATTATAAGGACTATGAACCCTCCAAAAATGTAGGAAAATCAGATTTTAAATTTTTTAAATTGCAAACATTTTTTGAATGGTTACTTCAAGAAAATGTTTGCAATTTAAAAAAAAATTTATCAGATTTTCCTACATATTTGGAGACAATTTCTTACCCAAATTAAGTATGTGCATATACAATCTGATATGATAAATTAAAATGTAGCTAAAACAATTTAATAAAATGTTCTTACCTTTTTCTTATTTTTCTTCTCATCCATCTTTTCGTCTGTCAGATCAATACATTTTTAGTACATTTACAGCATCAATTTAACAGTAATGATCATTTCTGTGATTGAAAACAGTTTAACACAGGAGGTCCTTACCTGTCATCTTGGGGCAGCTGGAGAATGTATGTGTGTGAGTCACAGCAGAGAGTCCAATAGCACCTCAAGCAGGAGTGTAACTTTATATTAGAATGGACTGTGTCCTGTCTGATTTATGGAGAGATAAATAATACTCAAAGGGTCCATAGGGTAAGTGTATCAGCTCTAGTTTGTGTTTTCTACACTGTTAACAGTGCTTCATAAAATAGTAACATTAAAACTCATTAAGTTTCGTTCAGTTGCAGACTCTCAAGGACCACCAATGTACACAACTAATATCAAAATTCTAATTCATGTTATATTACACCGCAAATGTAAGCATTTTTTCTCTCTTTGTACTTTTTAAGTCAAGTTATTTCTATTCGTAAAGCACTTTTCACAACACATCATTTAAAAGCAGCTTTACAGAAAATTATGCTGTAACAGAAAAAGATGCTGTAATGTCTTAAAGTCCTCATTGAGCAGGTTAAATAAAAAACATGACTGAAAATTATCCTTTAAAAATTAATTGTCTTTAGGCAAATAATTAAGGCATTGATTTATTGTCTATGTATTCCATTTTAAGAGAGTGTAGTCCATCCTATGACCAAGATGATGCAAGCAGAGGTCAGTAATGTGTGCTTAAAGTCCGGCAGGTAGCTTGTTGCAGTTTATTTCAATTGAAGTCCATCCTAAATCAAAGGTTCAGGCAGTAGCCAGTGAAGTATCCTTTGTTGTACAGTTGGAGTTATCAGCACTTCATCCTCTGTGAAGTCCATCATAGTGGTCCATCGTAGTGATGTAAACAGTGATCAAAGCACTCCTCGCTATCTGGCTGGCACAGGCTGCAGTTAGTAGTCATCACTCAGCAACACATAACAGTGGGAGTGGGACATTGGGCTGGGTCTAACTGGCTCTAGTAACCTCAGGATATGTACTCCGAGAATGAGACAGGGAAACAATTAAATAATTTTAGTGTAGAGGCCATTCACTTTAAAGCAGAGTTATAGAAAATGAGAAGTGTTTCTGATTCCGGCAGACCTGACTAATGGAGCATAACTATGGGTTGTGGGATAAATCAGGTGTATGCCTGGCTGAAGAAATTATTCTTTGGTCTAGACTTAAACTGAGAGAGTGTGTCTCAGTCCCAAACAATGTTAGGAAGGCTATTCCATGGTTTAGAAGGCAAAAAGGAAAAGGATCTACCTCCTTTTGTGGATGTTTTAATACTCTATGTACTATCAATAGGCAATATTTTTGTGATCTTAACATAATGGATTATAGCGTGATAGATGGTTGCTTAAGTACTAAGGAGATAAACAACTGAAAGCTTTAAGTAATTAGGCACATTTTTAAATGGATATGAAACAAAAATTCTGCTAATATGATTATATTTCTTGGTTCTAGTCAGTACTCTAGATGCTGCATTTTGAACCAGAGGTGGAAAAATGCTGTTCTAGTAGCACTGGAAATTTGATTATCAAAGGATAGATTTCTATCATATATATAATTTACATTTAAGACATATAGCAGAGGCTTTATCCAAAGCGACATACAAAAATAGGAACATAAGCAATTCTTCATACAAAAGCCAACAATATCCACAGTAACGCACTGCTAAGTTCTAGTTATTAGATGTAGTACAAAAGTTAGAGCAGAAGATAATTTTTTGATTGCAAGGACTGAGAGGGGTGTGCTAAAGGCAAAGGTCAAAGCCTTGAATTTGATGTGGGCAGCTACAGGTAGCCAGTGGAGTGAGATCAAGTGGGGGTGATGTGGCCCCACTTTAGTGATTTTCAAGCATCTTATTTTTAGTGAGTTTTAGTCCTATAATTAATACCTCCGATTTGTCGGAATTTAGTAGAAATACATTTCTAGCCATCAAGTCTTTGATATCATTGATACACTCTGCCAGCTTGGAGAATTGGAAAATTTTACAAGGTCTTGAAAAAATATAAATCTGGGTATCGTCGCTATAACAGTGAATACTAATTCCATGGTTCCTGATCAAATCTACCAGAAAAAAAAAAAAGTGTATCCATATTTTCTGTGACTACATCAATTCCTTTGAACTTTTTGGCATAAGGAGTATGCCAAAAACCGTCTGCAACACAAAAGGGAGAAAGAAGTCAGGTGCATGCAAAAGCGGCCCCCCACAAAGTGCAGCTTTAATCTGTGTAAACGCCTGTTGGCACTGCTCTGACCATTGGACCGGATCTGGAGCCCCCTTTTTAGTGAGGTCAGTCAGCGGGCTGGTGACATCCGAATAATTAGGCACACATCTTCTGTAATAGCCAGCCAGCCCCAGGAACTGCCTCACCCCCTTTTTGGTCTTGGGTCTAGGGCAAGTCGCAATCGCCACGGTCTTGTCAATTTGGGGACGCACCTGGCCATGACCCAAGTGGAACCCCAGATACCATACCTCCACACGCCCAACCGCGCACTTTTTCGGGTTTGCCGTGAGCCCCGCCCGCTGCAGCGATCTCAGGACGGCCCTCAGATGTTGCATGTGCCGCTGCCAATCATTGCTATAAATGATGATATCGTCTAGATAGGCAGCGGCGTAAGCAGTATGCGGTCTGAGGATCCTATCCATGAGATGCTGAAACGTGGCTGGTGCCCCGAACAAACCGAAAGGAAGCGTCAGGAATTGGTGTAATCCGAACGGCGTGGTGAAGGCCGTTTTCTCACGGGATATTGGTGTCAAGGGGATCTGCCAATAACCCTTCGTTAGATCCAAGGTCGAATAAAATCGAGCCGTACCTAACCGATCGAGCAGTTCATCAACACGGGGCATTGGGTACACGTCAAATTTAGACACCGCGTTGACTTTCCTATAATCCACACAGAAACGTACAGACCCATCGCTCTTGGGAACAAGGACGACTGGGCTGGACCAATCGCTGTGGGACTCTTCTATTACTCCCATCTCAAGCATTGCGTCCAATTCTTCTCGAACTACTTTCTTTTTGTGTTCGGGCAAGCGATAGGGGCGGCAACGTACCACCACGCCCGGCTCGGTCTCGATATGGTGATGTATGATGTTTGTGCGGCCTGGTAGAGGAGAAAACACGTCTGCAAACTCCTTTTGTAATTCGGAAACCTCTGCGAGTTGGCGCGGTGAGAGGTGGCCTCCACAAGGAACCGGGGTGTTGAGATTGCGGGCTTTGTTTACCTCCGGTCCGAGCTCCGCCCTCTCGGAACTACCGTTGCTAACGCCACAGAGGCCGCCTCTTCTCTCCACAATTTCAGGAGGTTGAGGTGATATATTTGACACGCGCCCTTCTATCGGTACGCTTAACCTCATAATCGAGATCCCCTACTGGTCGTGTGACCTCAAAGGGTCCTTGCCACTTGGCGAGTAATTTAGAGCTCGATGTTGGGAGTAATACAAGCACTTTATCTCCGGTCGCGAATTCCGTAGCTGAGCACCCCTGTCATACAGCCGGCGTTAGCGTTCTTGAGCCTGGAGCAAATTCTCCTGTGTTAATTTCCCCAGTGTGTGGAGTTTTGCTCTAAGATCAAGAAAGTATTGAATTTCGCTTTTACTATTAGAAGGTCCCTCCTCCCAAGCTTCATGGATGACGTCGAGGACCCTGCGAGGCCGCCCGTACAGCAGCTCAAATAGGGAGAACCCCATGGAGGCTTGCGGGACCTCTCGTACTGCAAATAACAGAGGGTCCAGCCACTTATCCCAATTTCTAGCGTCTTCGTGTATGAATTTACGAATCGTATTTTTGAGCGTCCTATTAAATCGTTCCACCAGTCCATCTGTCTGAGGATGGTAGACGCTAGTGCGAATCGACTTAATGCCCAAGAGTTCGTAAAGTTCGCGAAGTGTTCATGACATAAAAGTAGTGCCTTGGTCGGGTGAGGATTTCTTTCGGAATCCCCACCCGGGAGATTATTTTGAAGAGTGCCCTGCAACACTACGTGGTGAGATGTTGCTCAAAGGCACTGCTTCCGGATATCGCGTTGCGTAATCCATCAGGACTAACACAAAGCGATGTCCGCATGCCGTCCGTTCTAATGGCCCGACGAGGTCCATTCCAATTCTTTCGAAGGGAACCTCGATCAATGGAAGGGGGCGCAAAGGCGCTTTTGGGGTGGCTGGTGGGTTTACGAGCTGACATTCGCGGCACGCCGCACACCACCTGCGGACGTCGCCACCAATGCCCGGCCAATAGAAACGGGCTATTAGACGGAGAAGTGTCTTTCTTTCCCCTAGGTGACCGGCCATAGGATTATAGTGAGCCGCCTGGAAAACCATTTCCCCGGCGGCTCCATGGAATCAATAATTGTGTCACTTCCTCCTTTGTTTGAGGTCCTGCGTCACTCTGTACAACCGATTTTTAATAAGCGAAAAATATGGATATGAAACGGCGACACCCGGCTGGAGTTGTTGACCATCGATTACTCTCACTTGGTCAAAAGCGTGCTTAAGGGTTTCATCCCGCGACTGCTCCAAGGGGAAGTCCCCCTCCGGGAATTCCCTGAGAGGAGGGGCGACAACCTGCCCCTTCCCTCGTCATTCGGAGCAACCGAGGACGGCCCCGGCTCAGCCTCCCCTGCCAAAGCATCGCACATCACACATCTCTTCACTTTCATGCAGGACCCATCCACACAAACTCCCTCCAATAAATTTCTAAAATTCGGCCAATCAGTTCCCAAAATTAGCGGATGGGTGAGGCGGGAACTAACCGCTGCCTCCACACTATGTTTTTCTCCCCGGAATTTGATCGCCAAAGTCACCATGGGATACTTGTGAACATCCCCATGCACACACCTCACCCTCACCCGTTTAGCTGAGCCCAAAGCCCCGGGTTGAACCAAGCGTTGGTGGATGGTGGTCTGGTTACTGGACTTATCCAGTTTCAAGGCCCGGAAGAGCTGGCGACTTTCTTCCGGGCTCCGACCAACCCGTTGCAGGATGGCTCTCCTCAAGTCGGTATAAGCCAGGAGGCTTGTTGCCGGAAGTTGTTGTGCCGCGAGCTGTGCTTCCCCGGACAAGAGAGGGACGAGGCGGGCTGCCCACTGGTCATGCGGCCAACCCCAAATTTCCGCTGTGCGCTCAAAGAGGTCC
Organism: Xyrauchen texanus; assembly: GCF_025860055.1. Lineage (NCBI taxonomy): Eukaryota > Metazoa > Chordata > Actinopteri > Cypriniformes > Catostomidae > Xyrauchen > Xyrauchen texanus. The sequence continues at coordinate 18,024,117 of NC_068289.1, forward strand.
AGGAACGCCTCCGGATCATCTGCCGGCCCCATCTTCTGTAGCGCGGGTGGGGGCAGTGTGGCGCGGGTGTCCGGGTATGCGGCTGCGTCTGGAGCGGCCTCCTGGCTGAGGTGGCTCCGGATAGCAAGCCGGTCCTCTGCTTGAGCCCGCATTATCTCAAAGAACCGACGATCCTGGTCCTGTCGGAGCTCAAGCAGAGACTGTTGGTGGCTCTGATGGAGAGTAGCGAGGGACTGGAGGACTTCCACCAGCTGGGAGGACTCTATGGGGCGACTCTGTTCCATAATTTGCAGAAAATTTTTCAGCTAATTCCTGGGTTTCGGCACCAGTGTGAAGCTTTCCACTAAGGAAGACATAGGAACCAGCGTCGGCTTCAAGGTAAGATTCTTTAATTATACACTTTCTGTTCGATACACAATCGTATAACACACGTTCTTTTAGTTGCTACTCTGGGTATAGGCACTCTATCTCCCGAGGCTCTGTGGCTGCTGCTCTTTTATGCCGCTCTCCTCATGCTTACTGCAATTAGACACAGGTGTTAGACATAATTTAGCTCAGGTGTAAGCGCCCTTACCGCTTTTCTCTCCCGGACGGGCGCTTGACCACGCCCCCGCTGCCACAGTAAATAAGCCACAACACAACAATATAAAGCCAGAACACAGTGAAATTAACAAAAAAACAAATTTTTAAGCTCTGTATTTTAGGTTGTGTGGCAGTCTGACTCGCATTTGAGATCATGAGGCTGCTCGTTCCACTGCAAGTAACTACAAGAGTTCTCTTGTGACGCGTTGACCGGGGAACTGAGCGTTTTCCCCAAGCACTTTGCCCTCTGAGCGGGAGATGTAATAGCTACTTTGATGTAATATTCGCATCATTGCATGGATTTGAGCAAATGTCGATGAAGTTATGTGCATTAAGAGTTCTGGTAGAAACCCAACCAGAAATTGTTCAGAGCACATGAGGAAAAATAAGTAGTTTTTACTTTGATATTTTTGTTGTGTTGTGGCTTAATTTAGTTGTTCTGTGGCTTATTTCCAGTGTGTTTTTAGTTTTATTTACTTTGCTTATTTGGATGTGTTGTACACCCATTGGCCACCATATAAAACTACTTGAGAGTGCAACATTCTAGTGGAGTTTTGAAAAAAAAATACAATTGAAAAAAAATTAATAACGAAACTGTGTCTGAAAGTTGTGAGATTTATTAAAAAATTAAGCATGAGGAAAAATTCTTTTTTTTAAATACAGCAGAGCAGAGATTGTTAAATACAGATAAAACAAACCCCCATCACATTCAACTGTGTCCAACAGTATAAAAATATTTGATCCACTCTGAATATTCGTTTTACATTTGACTGAGAACATTAGAGCAAGCCCCGCACCTCCTCCAGTGTATCACGTGTAGTGAGCGAGTTGACATCGCAACTGTTATGCCCACTCAACGTTCTACTATTGCAGTTTGCAAATTACACACAAATACATTAACAGCTCACATATAATGGCTTAAAATCAGCCAGATGCTGATGGGCGACATTGCTTGTCTCTCAGACAACGAGCTAGTGCAGGCTAAAGGCATAAAGTCTATCTGTAATTAAAAACAAATAAAAAGTCTGAGCCAGAAGAAGCATTACAAAGTGAAAACATACAAAATTATTAGAACTGGATGAAGATTTTTATAAAATACACAGCCAAAAGTATGTGGACACCCATATTTGAACATTTCATTTCAAAACCATAGGCATTGATAGGGAGATGGTCCTCGGTTTGCTGCTATACCAGATTCCACTCTTCTGATTCAGTTTTCACTAGATGTTGGAAAATGGATGTGGAGATTTGCTCTCATTCATTGAGGAGAGTGCATGATTGTATGTTTGATTTTATGATTGATGTTAGTAATGGTTGTAGCTGAAATGACTGAACTAAATGAGGGTGTCCATATTAGGGCTGGGCGATATGGCTACAAAAATGATACATCGATATTTTGTTACTGTCCAAAAGTCACATTTATGCAGTATAAAAGTAATCCAATCGATCAATGAATGTCTTCTGAAGCAAATCGATATTTTATGTAAAATAATAATTGCCAATTAAAACATTATTTTAAAAAGCACTTCTTGCTAGCAGCTGATGCAAAGCATGATGTAGGCGCATCGGCGAGTTCAAACAAGAATTCGGAAGCAGTGCTTATTTACAGCAGAAGAACGACTGTCACTCAAGAGTTCGGCCATTTCAAACTGCATCAGAGCACTGGATGGAAGCGCTGATTTAAAGATATAAACTTGATAATTATTGACTTCTTTTTTTACTCAAACGAATTGATTCGCTTCTGAAGACATTCATTGATCAACTAGATTCGCATGGATTACTTTTATGCTGGCACCCATTTACTTGCATTATAAGGACCTGACAGAGCTCCATCTTGATCTAAACATCTTAATTTGCGTTCTGCTGAAGAAAGACAGTAAAACACATCTGGGATGACATCAGGGTCAGTGAATAATGAGAGAATTTTCATTTCTGGGTGAACCATTCATTTAAATGTTTTGAACCAGTGGATCATTTAATTAAACAGCCATTTTAGCCAAGCAGAATCAAAATGTTTAATGTATGAAGTAAAAACCTTGTTAAAAATAATGAAGGCAGGTTTTCCACTGTTTTTAACTAAATGAACACAAAGAAGATTGAGATTTAATTGTTTTCATTTATATGCACACATATACAATAATACTTAGTAGCCTAATAAATGAATAAATGAGCAGAATGCGTCAAAACCAACACCTATTTTTTGGAATCTAGTTGAATATTAAATAATACTGCATGTATATTGTGTGTACCAGGCAAGTTTGTCATTGCAATATAATACTGAACTATTATATATTTTATATTTTGTTATCTAACAATATTCACTTAATAATTCAAAATTTATATTATTAACTTTTGTGGTTTAATATCAACATATCGGGATCCTAATGTTATTTTGATTTATTGTGCAGTCTTGTGAAATTAGTCTAACGGCGTGCTCTTTAGGAAATGCAGTGGCCAAATAAAAAGCTAATTAAAAGTATTGCGTTATTCGCAATATTTCTTGTTTTTTATCATCAGAAAATCATTGTGATTGTATTGTGAATATCCCAAATGCTGTATCGCCCAGCCCTTGTCCACATTCCTTTGACCATATAGTGTATGTCAAATGCCTCTGAGCTGTGGCTTAGCAGTTAGTGTATGTGCTCGGACATGTTTAACTGTGGTGCTCATGTGAGGAAAACCAGTTTCATTTAATGTCCCAATCCAGTTCCCACTTATTTCCTGTCCTCTTACTGTAATGGGTATTATTAAAAGTGGCCAAATGGCCAAAAGTTTAAAAACAAAATATATAAAAATGTTTGATTTATAAAGTCTCCACAGGAAACAGTAGGTGAAATCCCCTGGATGAGGCAGAAACAAATAGATCTCCCCCCTCTGCCACACTTGATGTCATGCAGATGTTCATGAGGGTAACCCAGCATGGCTTTGTAAAGTGCAATAACATCTGCGTACATTTTTGGGAGAGGTGTAGGGCGGGTGAGATCTTATATATACATCTGTGTGTTGGGGTGGAGATAATAATAAAAGGAAAATTCACAAGGTCAATACATGGGTCAGGTTCACACCACTGAGGAGGAGTTGGGCAGGCCCTGGATTGTAGCTGATGTGGGCGTTCCACTGATGGCATTAAAGATGTGAAGAGAATCTGGAATAGGACTCCGCATGCCATCATCCACTGCACTTATCTACAGACAAAGAGAAGAGCAAAAAGATCATAAATCGTAATAACAAATACAAATTATGATACAATTTATAATAGGCCCACACGGAATCGGAGCGTTTTTGATTTTTTGTGAAGGCACAAGGCATATGGAGTAGGGTTTAGGATTGCATGGTATACCAGTACCACGGTACTAGTGCGGTACTCAAGCTTTAAAATACCAGCAATACCACTGGGTTTTCATTAATTACAGTTGTACGTACATTTGCAGCTCAGACGCTACCTAACCGAACAGGACTACTAAACAGGACACTAAACGGAGCACAAGAGAATGGAACAGAATGCAGGGATCTTGAGACGTACTTCCTGAAACTGAACTCCTTTCAAATTGATGCAATGTGTTAAAATGCAGTGCTTATTCTACACTATGCTGATTAGAGAGCAAGATGCAAATGCCAAAGACAGATCTGAGATGTGTCTACATGGATGACAATTAAAAAATAGCGCTGATAGAATATAAGAACATATTGTCTTCCTTCATTTTTCTGTGACAGGGTTTAGCCGGACCGCCTTGCAATGCTGTGAGAAAGTGGATAGGTTTAGACTAGCACTGAGAAATGTCATTTTAGGCTATTAATAGTTGACTGTTTAATGCGTTAAAAAAATGTATGCAGTATCTGCTTTTTTCACTTCCTGAAATTTCACAAATGTTTTTCCCCACATTCTGTAGCTACTATTGGCATATTTACATTTCCATGAGGTACACGTTCAACTGGACTGCACATCCTAGCACAGAAACAGTTTGTCTTGAGCAGTGCAGGCTTATTCATTACGCACAATGCATATCCTTGGCATAATAAACACAGGGGGCAGATTCACTCTACAGAGAATTTCAACCACAAGTGGTGAGCCAGGTGTGGGAGAGATAAGGGCAAGCTGATTTTAAGGCCTTTCTTTGTTGAACTGTAGGCTGACGTGCACCTCTTCAAAAATGTAAAGCAGACCAAAACAGCTTTGATTGGTGCACTTTGTAACCAGAGACCCCCCACCCCCACCCCCACCCCAGGATGATATCTAACAATGAGATGTTTTTATTTAATTCTAGAGGTTGTTGTTATACTGCAGAACCAAGCTTTTCTAACTGTGTTCCTCTGTGGCTGGCGCTGGAGGTTTCTACTGAGGTGTATATATATATATATATATATATATATATATATATATATATATATATATATAAACTATCTGCATATATTTTTGCTGATAAACAAAAGTTGCTTTTTGTTGAACCCGATATATCCATCAACCTCTAAAGCATTATTAAATTAAGCATAATATCAAATAAACAAACATGCTAGGAGCAGGGCATGTGAACTTTATGAATTACAGGTGATTGAATTCTACAGATTTCTGTGGGCGAGGATTCCATGCAGGCCTTCAGTATGCAGTAACATTTGCTTCAATGATTTGAAATGTTTTACCATCCAATCTGGTCATGAGAGCAAAAGAGGGAAAGAGAACAGGAAAACTTGATACATTTGTAGATTCAGGCAAATCCAACCTATAGAATGTATTCACACATGAATTTATCAGATTGGTAAGATCAGTGTGTATCTTACAGGCTCGTGCATAATAGCAGCAAGCTCTTTGGTGAGATCCCTGTAGCTGGCCTTCATCTCATCATGATACTCCTGCTGGTCTTCTTTAATCAGACGCTCATTAATGCCTAAACCCTGGCCACACGCATCCACAAACTGCCTGCAAAACACCACATGCAAAACACCTTTTACATGACTGTAAATACACTGAATACTGTCATAATAAGGAAACTTTTCACAGTGTTCTCCTCTGCTTGAATTTATTTATTTACCAGAAGACTTCTTTGAGTTGTTTGACTTTGTTGTCTGGGTATTTCTTAGTGCTGGCATCATCCAGGAAAGCCCTGGCATAGGCAAGAGGACCAGCATTAACCTTGGTGGGAGGAAGAAAAGGTTTACAATATAAGAATTGTTTTGAAATAACTTAAGAGATTGCTAGAGCAGTTTTATTTGTATGTCATGTGCTATATCTTTTGGATTTAAACCCTGGGTATTCTTCCATTTTGACACGATCGCTCAGCGTCTGCATACAGTTGAACGCGAGCCTGTCAAGGTATACTCTATATAACTGTGTGTGCATACACATTTTCTCTTCAGGAGTTAAGAACATTAAAGATGTCTTTATATTCCTTCAGACTCAAGTTGCAGATGCAGGTATCCCCAGACGTCCTCACACACGTGCTCTTGCCTTGCACATACACTGTAGTTGTTTTTACCTTCATCACCTGATGTTTAGTGGCAATTACATCTACCACTTCTTCATGACAGCAATGGCTCAAAATGTAAGTGTTGCCACCTTGTATGGACTCAATAATTAATGCAAATAACTCCAAGCGTATTCTGCATGTTCAAAGACGCGAGGTTAGAAAAATCGGACTACACGTGTTCAGTGCTCGCTGTAAGTGGACACCCAGCATTCGCATCTGACCAAAGTATACTTTGGGCTTTAAGTGAACATGTCAGTGTACAGATGTCTCTAGGAAGACCCTCGATGAACAGACTAATAGGTGTGTGTGTTTCTATACCTGGACACTGATGCTGCCCTGTAGTTTGAGCTGTAGTTGGATCATGTCCACATCACTGCAGGAACACAGCTGTCTGATCTCCAGCACCTTTTTACTCATCTCATCAATGGCTACCTCTATGGGGTTCAGATCCACATGATGCTGATACATCACAGCAATACGCTTCTTTACATACGGGAAACAGTGCGTGGCTTAGAAAGACAGGGAGATAGAAAGGAAAAGAGAAAAAAAATTGTTTCTATTATAAATATTATTTAGTTCATATTTTTTTATTATAAAGCAGTTAGTTCCGGTCCTCGAACCTTGTGTTTGTGGAATTCCTAACTAACATGTGAGAGCAGTGCAAATGTGTAAGAGCAGATAGATATGTACATTTTCTTAACTTAATTTAAACCAGCAGCTGGCAACAAAAGACTGTCTTGTGTGGGTTGTGAGCTAGTTGAACTGACGTTGAAAAATGTTGTCAATTAAGTCATCTTGCCATCTCTTACTCCATTATTGCTTGGATTACACTATAGCTGAGAAATAGAGTTAAACTAACAGCTTCAGCATTACTGCTGATAACAGCTGAGAGTCGGGATAGACTGCGTAAACAAACACGCTCAGGGTGCCCAACTGATACCAAAGTTTCAACATGCCGGAAGAGACACTTTCTGTGATGGTGTCAAAATAAGAGTTCTCCAAGAAGTATACAAGAAAGAAACTGGCATCCTCCATGTTTTCTCTCTGACAGCAAAACACTGGAACATGAGTGAAATACTCATGTTAATTCAAATAGCATGTATGGCAGCATCACTCTCCGATCAGAGCGAATTACAATCACACTACAGCTGAGGAATAGAGTTAAACTAATAGCTTCAGCATTACTGTTAACAACTGCAACTGATGCAGGTAATCACTCGGTCGGTCGGTCTCTCTCTCTCTTACTAGTTCTAAAGTGACATTTTTTTTAAATTAGTAACGGAGGCTTGGCACATCTTTCAAACAAGCAACCGCAGATCATGTGGTGTAAGTAGTTCTACACACAAGTGTGTATTTTTGGAGGGCACAGTCCTTAGTTTTTCCCTACTTACTTATTTACTTAATCATTGAACTGTTGTATAAAAGCAATAGCACCCTCGCAATTATGCTGTATTGCCCATCTATCAGCACTCATGCTCGTGTGATATTGCTTTAATAATGTATATTATTAACTTATTTTTAAATAATTTTTATGTACAACACTGTTAAATTTATCCACAATAAACAATTAACTAATTTTCAACATTCATTGTGGTATCTTCTTGATTTCTAAAGATAAATCGCATAGCTGGACTCTCGTTTATCAGTAAAAAGTGAAAAATCCTTCTTAAAAAGATGGTCCACTCAAAAATAAAAATTCTGTCATTATTTACCAACCTTAATTTTGCTCCCTACCCGTATGACTTTCTTTCTTCCGTGGACGAAAAAAGGGGAATTTAAAAAGTCTTACAGGTTTATTTGCTATAATGTTATTGAATAATGACTGGTCTGTCAAACCCCTAAGCTCCATTCACACCACCATTCATTTTCATTGAGAGCAGACTGACTTCTGGCAACATGAGTGAGCATTAGCAACAATATGTGGGCCTGGCAAGTGACACAACAAAGTTGAGGAAAGTTTATCTTTATGCAAATGACGAGCGACATTCGGGAGCAACTACCAGTGGGAAAGATGGTGGCGAAGCTCCCATCATCAGTCTCTTGTGAGATACTGGTTTCGAGTGCAGGCATAACGGAGAAGTTATAATGTTGTGAGGAATTCACTGCTCTACACCTTTTGTCTGTAACCACATGCATGGATATAATAAAAAAATATGTGGAAAACAGTGTCGGAAACTGTCAGCATTCTGAGTGAGTTTGATTCATATATTGATGTTGCAGTTCATATTTAAACACTCTCACCTGCAGAATGTCAATTATTAGAGGCAAGAGAACTGATTCCTTGTCAAATTAGACTTCAATCTTTGTGTTCAGATTTTTGAAAGCTATGGCCAGTTGTGCCGTCCACCAATAAAGTTAGAGTGACAAAAGTAGGAACTCCCACTAGCAGTACAGAGACTAGCAACACCCAGCGACAATGTCACTGGCGGTGTGAACAGGGCTTTATGCTTACAGGAGAGACCCAAAAAATACAACACACCATAACACCAAAGTAAAAGTAATAATAATAAAGTGATTAACTCATGTACTATATTCCTAAATATTTGAAGCAATACGATCACTTTATGTAGAACAGAGCTAAAGATGATTGGTATTCACTCTCAGGTCTAATCATACTAATAAATTTAAGTGCTTCATTCACACGTGGCCCCTACATAGATAACATCAAAGCACATTGGTTCTAATTACGTCTCGTGACCAAACGTACAACATGACGTCATGTCATATAGATTAATTTTACAGTGGTTATATGGTGCTATTTACATGCATTATAGCAAATAAAACCTGTGAAGACTTTAAAAAAAAAAAAATCCACAGAAGAAAGAATGTCATATGCCACAAATAATGGTAGAACTTTCATTTTTGATTAAACCATTCCTTTAATGGCTATCAATGGCTATCAATTAAATCACACTCAGGTGGGACTTTTAACAAAAGAAAAGTCATTTTCATTGTATAGCTATGTCACCTTCAAGTAGTAATGTTAATGAAAGTAATTGAAGTCCACAGGATTGTGCATTATATTTGATTAATTGTGGTAGCTAATACAACTAGTTTGATTAATAAACAATAATAATTTGAATCTATTTAATATTCTTTTTAAAAAAAACATTTATTTTTTATTTTTTATATACATGCAGAATCATGTGCTGAACTGCAGTCTGTAAGGCACTATGACAAATTGACAAACACAGAAAAACATGGAAATAAGACATCTGATTAAATTCTAATGGAAGTAAAAATGATAAAAGGCCCTAAATTAGAGACACAGAATGACTGTTGACTGAGCTATATTATTATCTGCTGTGGTCTGCAGGATCTTTTTGACCTGTCTGTGGAGATAAGGGATGTACTTTGCGATTGAGAAGATTGTATAACTATAATGCTGTCATAGTCAGCTGACACATTCAGATTTTAATCACAGAACTCAAAGGAGAGATTTCAGACTAAACACTGTTTGAGCGGCACGTTTTTAAGACACATGACAAGTTAAAAGAACTTCTATGTTTAAAAAATGCTGCATTATTTTCCATTTGTTGCCTTGCATCTAGTGTTCTGTGTGAACAGCCCCTGAGTGAGTATACTTACTGGTTAGTATAGTCCTGCGTTTGCACTGTTCCTCCACGCCGCCTTGTTTTTTGCCTGAAACCGTGAAGGGCATCTCAAAGACGAATCTGCGAATGTTGTGGCTCCTCTCAAAGTCTGTTTTTCTCTCCAATAGTTCCTTCTCCTCCAGGAATGGAGTGACATGAGTCACTTGGATATAAGCATATTTAGAGTCCAGATCCTTTGGATTAATCTGCACAAAAAACAAAAATATATTGATTTAATCACATCTTTATCTGCTGGACAATTGTAATTTATACACTGTTTCCTTATGTCTGATCTTTTGAATTTGCATAGCGAAAACACATTCAAAATCTTGAGACCGATATTCAAACCTATACACTGAATATAGACATAAATTCATAAACTAATCGTTTAACAAACTAAACTAGATTTTTAAATTTTCTGAACAAAAAAAATAAATGGTGCTTGTCTATGCAAAACCTACGGCTGTTGTGGGTGGTTCTGTTATAATGTGATTGTCAAGGTGTTCTGAATGCTTAGAAGTGCAAACCTCTGTGCTTATTTTATATGGTTACAAGAGTGTTGCTAGAGTGTTCTGGATGGTAGCAAGGTGGAGGGCCCAAATCAAAAGAGTATCTACTCAAGTATCTATAGCCCCTTTCCCACATAGAATTCTGGTACTCCCCAACTTGATGGACAACATTTTAGAGGAACTACATTCTGGAAGAGACTTCTCCCTCTTGCATTAGCACCTACAAAACACCCATTGTCATGACGTATTGTAGTGTCAACCATTTTTCTCCTGATGTTGTTTTCACACATGATCCAATACAACAAAAACACTGATGGAGGATGCCAGGATCGAAGATATGTTTTTGTTAGGGCTGTTTTACAAAATATGTGTCTGCAGGTTTCAGTCTTTCTACTGAGAGTGTGAGCCGCAAGGTCCTGTGTCCCTGAAGCCGCAGTGAGAGGAGAGATGAGGCACGCAGCCTATTTTAACCATGTAGCACACATTTAATTCAGCAGAAACATGTTGAAAATGTCCTATAAACCTATTTATTACGCAGGTCTCTGGAATACTCTATTCTGATTGGTCAATGGCGCCATCTAGCGGTTTGACATTTCAGTAACAACTGCATGTCCAGGGATTAAGATATATCAGACCAGTCATCCGGGTATTGCAAGTCATCTTTCCTACTTCTCGGATCACTGTGCAATCTTATATTAATCACATAATATAATTTCAACGCAAATAAATATTTCATGTCCATTTCTTTGTTTATTTTGCAGAAGTCTTGTAGTTAGCTGGGAGCAGTCAGTTGGTCATTTTCACAAAAAAAATGTCTTATCACATAATTACATAATTTAAATGTCCGTTTATCAAAGTCATTATTTTATGTCCATTTATTTATTTATTTGGTTAGTAGCCGTGTAACAATGTACAGTCAGCCAGTTACTGCAACAACAAAAAACAAACAAACAGGGTGATCAGGACCCCGATGCAAAGTTTTACACTGGCAGCCAAACATTTAGAATAATGTACAGATTTTGGGAAGAAATTGGTACTTTTATTCACCAAAGTGGAATTTAACTGATCACAATGTATAATCAGGACATTAATAACGTGAAAAATTACTATTCAAATTTGAAAACAAAATGTTCAGAACTTCTTAAACTACTTCAAAGAGTTCACATAAAACTACACCACGTGCAGCAATGACAGCTTTGCAGATCCTTGGCAGTCTAGCTGTCAGTTTGTCCAGATAATCAGTTGACATTTTACCCCACGCTTCCTTATCCTCTTGTTTATGTGTACATCTGGCCTTTCATATCTCTTTCTGTCCTTGTTAGAGCCAGTTGTCCATTGTCTTTGAAGACTGTAGTGTATAACTTTGTATGAAATCTTTAGTTTTTTGGCAATTTCAAGCATTGTATAGCCTTCATTCCTCAAAACAATGATTGACTGACGGATTTCTAGAGAAAGCAGTTTCTTTTTTTTGCCATTTTTGACCAAGTGATGGTGCTGTTTTTTTTTTTTTACATCAGTAATGTCAATTCATTTAAATTCTATTTATATAGCACAATTTAAAAAACAACAGTTGGCAATGTGCTGTACAATGTGTTCGCATTAACTTTTTAAATACAATAAAACCCAAAATAAAACATAATATATACCCAAAAGACATAAAACATCAAACAGAGAACATCACAAGTTGTAGGCTAGAGAGAAAAGATGCGTTTTTAACATAGATTTAAAAATATGTAGTGTTGGAGCAGTTCAGATAGAAGTCGGTAAGCTGTTCCAAAGTTGAGGTGCTTCTATGGCGAATGCTCGATCACCCCTAGATTTTAGCTTTGACTTAGGAACAGTTAATAAACTCGGGTTGGCATACTAAAGAGCTCTTCCTGGACGGTGTTCACACAAAAGGTTGGAGAGGTAGGCAGGGGTTCGGCCATTTAAGGATTTAAATACAAGCAAGAGCACTTTAAAATCAATTCTAGAATGGACAGAAAGACACTAATACAAGAGTAATGTGCTCACATTTACGGACACCCGTTAAAAGTCTTGCAGCTGAATTTTGAACCATCTGTAATCTAGATATGGAAGAATTGTTTATTACCAAAAATAGGGAATTACAATAGTCCAGTCTAGAGGTGATGAAAGCATGCATCGCTGTTTTGAAGTGATTGATGGACAGAAAGGACTTCACTTTAGCAAGTACTCTTAGTTTATAAAAACTGGATTTTACAAGTGAGTTAATTTGCTTGTCAAATTTAAGGGCACTATCAAAAAAGACCCCCACAAAAAGACGATAAGACACCAACATATTAATGAGAAGTTTTAGGGGTTTCTGAAGAGCCAAACACAATGATTTCAGTTTTACTTTCATTTAAATTTAAGAAACTTAACATCAGACAGACAAGCAACGAGATAGTCTAAGTCATTTTTATGCTTCAGGGGCAGATACATTTTTGTATCATCTGCATAGCAGTGATAATTAAAGCCATGTTTTTTTTAAAACTATGGGAAGTATATGAAGAGAAAACAGTATGGGGGCCAAAATAGAGCCTTGGGGGACCCCACAAGTCAGGGGAGCAACACTCGAGTGGAATTTTCCTATGTTTACAAGATATGATTGGAACCAACTAAGGGCAGTTCCTCTAATGCCCACAGCATAGTCCAACCGAGAAAGAAGGATATCACGGTCAACTGTATCGAATGCAGCACTTAAATCTAAAAGAACCAGGACAACTGAGTCACCAGAATCAGTGGCTATTAAGACATCATTTAAAACCTTTACAAGTGCCGTTTCAGTCGAATAAAGTTTTCTAAAACCTGATTGAATTATATCAAAGATCTTGCTGTCAACCAAAAATCTCTGCAATTGGTGAAGAACCACTTTTTCCATAATTTTGGATATAAATTAAATATTAGATTCCAGGCACCTATTGATAAAAACTAGAAGAGTGGGCCCTACCACATCAAAAACATGATTAAGAAAACAAGGAGGGATGACATTGCATGGAGACCCCGTAAGCATAAGTTGTTAAACAATCTCCAGTAAAAGCGGAAAGGAAACCGAATTGAAAAGGCTAAAAATTCCAATACAGTTTGAACACACAGCAGGATCATAGATGTTGGACTAATATTTTGTCTAATTTTCCTTATCTTATCAACAAAGAATTAACAGAAGCTTTCACACATATCTGTTGACTCAGAAGGATTATACTTTGTGATCAGTTGAATTTCACTTTGGTGAATTAAAGTACCAATTTCCTTCTGAAACAGCAAAATCTCTACATTGTTCCAAACTGTTGGCCGCCAGTGTACATTATCCCTTACTTATCAACACAATCTTTTACAATAAAGTCTTTTATGACTCCGTATAATATACTTTACTGAACTACTCACGTTGACTGAAAAAATACATCTTGATGCAAGTTAAAGATGCAGAAACATGCAACACTTTCCTTATGTAAATTAGATTTCATGTTAAATTTATAATAGTTTTCAATTACCCACTCTCAATAAACATCTAATTATTTATGTCCGTTATCACAGGAAAAATATAAGTAATCCAGAAATCACTTTATTTTTCTGTACAGTGCTGCAACAGCAATGAAATCTCAAACTACGTCTCCCACTGAAGTCACCCAGCAGCGATGCTCACTCCTCACACACACATAATATTGAAACAGATGATACTCTTTGGATACTTTGTTGGTTTTATGTTATTTATGTCAAGGGAATTGGAAAATTATCACAATCCTCTAAGCAAATTTATAGCTGCCAGCCTGCTGCTAAAAATTTGCTTACTCATGGCATCTGTCAACTCTTCGCATTTCTCATTGCTTTGTGCATCATGCATTTTTGACAATAACAGGCTGCAGCACCTCTCATCATTCCTCTTCTCCCAAAAAGTACCTACCCCTGGAGTTAGAGCTAAAAAAGAAAGTCCTAAACAGCTAAAAGTTTGAATGGCTAAGAGGAACTATAGTTCCTTATGTGGGCTTTAGTTCTTGCAGTGGGAAAGGGCCTTATATGCAGGTCTCTAGATATGGCATTTGTCCCTCCAGCAAGCCTAAGGGATTTCTGTTCCCCCACTATGTCGTTTCGTCACCATGGTGTGAGACATGGTACACACAAAGTTTAATTCCTAATGTTAAGGATTTGTTCAAATAAGCAGTAGTAATAGCGATGTTTGCAAGCACTGTTAATGATTACACATTGCCATATTATATAACTGGAAAATGTCTTACCTTGCCAGAATCCTGGATCATTTTGACATTCTCAGCTCCAAACTTTTCTGAATAGAGTTTAAGGAGTCTTTGTGAGATCTCAGAGAGTGGGGTGAATTTGGGCTCCTTATAAATGTATTCTTTACCATCTTCATCTTCAAAGAAGCCCTGAAACAACAAGCAAAACTGAATCAGAGCAATGACTATATGTATAAATTAATGATCTGGAACCACAATGAAACTATAAAGCTTTTTGTCAATGATATTTATTTTAGATTGAATTAGATATTAGTCTACATATAAATATATGGTAAAGAGAGAGAAAAAAAAAAGAAAAATCACACTCGGGGTCTAAAAGAAATTTGCCTGATAAAATGTTATTGCTAGGATAGTCACAGGACACAACTACTTTTGAATAGTAATTTGTAAATACAAGGATATGTGAAAACTGTAATATTGTAATTAATATTAAATCCTAATAATTGCACACGGATTACGATGACTTCAACACCAAGGAGCACAACATTCATCTACACTAGAATTTTATTTTACCTCATTCATATCAGTCACAGAGTCATTAAACTGGTACTGCTAGAGACACAAACCACCATAACAATATATCAGTGATCAAAAACACTTAACAATAGAAGAAACAATGACACCCAATAAAGGTGGAACTGTTAATCAAATCCCAAACCGAATATGAAAAACATAAGAATGGATGTGTAGTTTTCCAACCTCATATTAACTGAGAGACTAACAGTACATGAAATTTGTACTTTAAAAAAAAAAAAAAACAACTAAAAAATCGATACTGGTAGACAATTGAATTAGTAAGGGCAATAAGGTGATTAAAATGGTAAAAAACATTAAAGAAATGGTGACCAGTTAAAGGATTTAAGATGTATAAACTTAAGATACACTTTCATGTATTTTAACCTAAAATCTAGATTTTGATTAAAAAAGCTCATTGACTTTGTGTCTAACATCAGAATACATTCAAACATATGTATCTGTACAAACAAACACAGACAGATTTTAGAAAATGTGAAATGGTAGATGGTGGTTAATACACTGGGCGAGCAACGAGACAAAACTAGAACTCTCCTGTTTTGATCGGCAAAGCCATCTACACAGCAAAAGCAATGCAGAAACATATATATATATTTACACCGATCAGCCACAACATTAAAACCACCTGCCTAATATTGTGTAGGTCCCTCTTGTGCCTCTAAAACAGCGCCAATAGCATTCTGAGATTATATTCTTCTCACCACAATTGTACAGAGTGGTTATCTGAGTTACTGTAGACAATTTTTGTTACAATTCTGAGTAAATTCTAGAGACTGTTGTGTGTGAAAATCCCAGAGATCAGCAGTTACAGGAATACTCAAACCAGCCCATCTGGCACCAACCATCATCCATGCGATTATCTAATCAGCCAATCATTTGGCAGCAGTGCAGTGCATAAAATCAAGCAGATACGGGTCAGGAGCTTCAGAATGGGGTATTTTTTTTTTATCTCATTGATTTCAACTGTGGCATGATTATTTGTGCCAGATGGGCTGGTTTGAGTATTTCTTTAACAGTTGATCTCTGGATTTTCACACACAACAGTCTCAAGAATTTACCGGTACTAGGGGACATACACAATATTAGGCAGGTGGGTTTAATGTTGTGGCTGATCAGTGTATATACACATCAAAAAGGCTAAATCTTTCAAAACAGCACCAATTCTCCTAGGTACACCTGGACACAGTTTTTCTTGGTTGTTGGCAGATAGGATGCTCCAAGCTTCTTGGAGAATTCACCACAGTTCTTCTATCTATTTAGTCTGTCTCAATTACTTCTGTCTCTTTGTGTAATCTCAGATTGACTCAATGTTCAGTGGGGGGCTCTTTGGGAGCCAAGCCATCTGTTTTCAGGGCCCCACGTTCTTAGAATTGTATTCTATTTGCAAATGTAATGTTTGGGAGTCTAAAATGTATATTTCCAATTGACACACTAAAGCTGAAGATATAAATAAACATCTTAAGACAACTGCTTTTTGTGAAACAACATATGTGCCTAAGAATTTTTCACAGTACTGTATCTACACTGGATCATTCTTGTTTAGTTGCGCTTTTGCATCACTCACGAGTATTGATAGTGTTAGCAGAATAATTTAGAGACTTGAAATGAGAAGTTTAATCACCTTTTAGCCAGTAAGCTAACAGGACAATTGCAATGTTATTATAACAAATAAAATAAAAAAATAATTCTATTGTAATGTTAATATTTTTTTTGAATTTACACACACTCAAAGCTGAATAAAATAAAACTGTAGTCTAAAATTCTTAGTCCAAAAATATATTAAGCCACTGCAAACTGAAATTAATAGCACAGGACTTACCGCTGCCTTCAAACCGAAACATGTTTACATTAACAAACAGATAAATAAAAACAATACAATAAAGGGGCTTTATAGTGCTTATCCACCATGATGAAGTGTTTTATTATACTGCAGTGACTGATGAGTCAGGGTTTCCTCACCTGACCAAAGAACGCCACTCTGAAGTATGTTCCCAGCAAACGTTTGCCCGTGTGCATGACCTCTGTGACTTTACTGTAAGCACGGTGAAGCGTGTCATAGAGATGAGCCAGTTTCTGCCAGAAACATAAAATGTTCATCAATGGTACACAGTATATACTTCTGTTGAAGCCATCAGTCCCGGTTATTTCAACTTCATTGTTTAAAAATCGTGTTTGATAGCAGAATACATGGTGAACAACTACACTACTCATGGTCCAGCTGAGAACTGCGGCCAAGAAAGCCCGCAAAATGAGCCCAGGAGCGACCGTCCACTCCATTGACTTTCAATGTCGAAATTTAGTTGGTTTCCATTCACCCTCTACCTAGATATTTGTATATATATCAGACTATATCGTTTCTTTACTTATAATCAACAACCTAAAATCTAATGTTTTGTATATTTCCATCACTTTATATTCACATACTTAATTAGCAGTGCTTCATGGGATTATAGTTCATGCCCTCGTTAAAGACAGTATGTACACAGTCAGGTACCTTTGCCTTTTTGTCTGATTTTAAAATACTTTTTTGCTTCAAAATAAGGTTTGTAATATTGTGATTCTCCTCAGAGCTGGTTGGTTTGGTTCATGGCTTACAATTCTTTTGTGAAGGAATTTATAAAAAGTCTATGGAAGAAATGAATGGGGAAAATACTTCTGGAACCCAGATGGCTGAAAAAGTGGGCGGGCAATGTTGAACTCTATTGCAAAAATAATCACAGTTTTCAAGCAAACAGCTGCCATTGGTTAGCAAACACAGCCCCGCCCCAAATGTTTAAACAAAATTTACGTTCATACAGCATCCTAGAAACATAACACTTATGGCACAAGATGCCTTACGCATTATGTCACAACAGCCAAAGACATCTGCCGTGTGGGTATACATTGCAAAAACATTTCTTACAGAGTTTTAAAAATATCTAAACATCCTTAAAACAAGATACATTTCCTTGAGAAGCAAAATGACAAGATATTGAGTCTTGTTTTCAGAGAAATCTAACAACATTTAGTTAGGGTTATGCTTATAACAAGAAAAATGCATTTGCCAATGGGGTAACAATAACAAAAATGAATTTAAAGGGAAAACAGATTTTTCTTACCTCATTGGCAAATAGATTTGTCTTCTTATGAGCATGAACCTCACTAACTTTTGTTAAATTACTCTGAAAATTAGACTATGTCTTATGTCACTCTGTATCTCAAATACATGTATCTTGTTATAAGAATATTTAGATATTTTTCATAGAGAATAAGAATACTCAGTAGACCAATTATATATAACTGGTTGGATGGAACGCAAGAACGAATCCTGTGTGAATGCTTATGCTTTAGATATTAAACACACTCCATCCATATGAACTCCTCTTTTATTCAAGCATCACGTATATGATAAGTGTGTGTTATTAAAATGTACCTCAAAGTCTCTGCGTTTCTCATAAATGGGAATGATGAGTTTGTAGATGTCAGAAATTAGTTCATAACGCTCTGCTTTCCATAATCCATCAGCACACTCTTCCAAAAGCTCCATTAAAACATCCTATTACACAAACAAAGACAAATACGATCTTACAATGCATTTTCCTTAGTGTGAAGACGCCATTTACTGTACATAAACACACACACAGGTAATATACCTATAAAAATATTATAGTATACATACAGCGGTACCAAAAAGTATACACACTTAAAAATGTATGAATGTCTTTGCATTGAATCACAAGATTTCAAATCAAGTAGAATTTAGTTTAAAGATAGCACAAGCACACATTTCAAGCTAAACATTTCACTAAAATAAATTTGCTAGGTTTTAAATGATAAAAAATTAGGGCTGTCAATCAATTAAAATTCTTAATCGAATTACATGGTGTCCCAATTAATTAATTTCAATTAATCGCATATACAAATATTTGCTGAGAAAGCCCCTCATATAACAATAATTCAATATATAAAGATTATACATATTTATATCAATATATAATTATACATAGTTATCTTTAAATATTTATTATACATATATATACTAAAAAAATATTCAGATAATTAAAATGCATTACATTCTTGTAGCAGAATAGTTAATCATTGATAAGACAATATAAAAAGCGGCTTTAGAATACAATGTATTGTTTACTACCATATTATTGAACATAAGTCAATCATTGGCATACAGTTCACAGCAATCCATTTCACAAGTGAATTTGTCAATTAGTTGGAGATTTATTATGAAGGCTTGTTTAAGGACCCGTCAATCTACACCTGCGTCAGACATGCTTGTGTAGCGTCTCGGTGCGTTGCATCATAAACATAAAATGTTTAGTTCAGTGTTTCAAGTTAAATATAGTTTAATACTCAATCTTTAAACACCTCTTGAGATAACTTAGTTCACATTTGCGCAAGAATATAACGTATGTTTGCATTGTTCTGCCTACTGAAGTGTTTTCTTCACTGTATAAACTGTGCATTGCTCATACAGCTGAAATTTCACTTACTGCCCTCTGGAGTAAACAGGTGGTACTACAAGCTTGCATTTCTCAGGAATCTTCCTTATTATGGTGCGATTAATTGCTTATTTTTTGTCAAATTAATCGCACTGAATTAACACGTTAGATCGACAGCCCAAAAAAATACATAAACTGTTTGTGGAACCGAGGGGCATGAGGGGAACAGACATCATATATCCACTAAAAAACATGCCTTTTCAGAAATGGGTGAGAAATGTGAAGCTAGTTCTCAGAAAAGGTCTAGCACTGTTTGTTTGGAGAAGCCACTTGGTTTGCTATTTTCGAATGCAATGACAATCACTCACAAACACATATTTGTAACCAAATGATTCTTTGAAGAAAATATTAAATCAGATTTAATTGTACAAATAGTGATTAATAACAATATTATGTTTGTCTGCTGGCATATGACTTAACCCCATGCACCTTTGGCTTTTTCACTACAAAAAGGACAAAATAAACACAATTACTCGATTGTTATGCCATCTTTTCTTCGGAGGCTCTGAAGGCTTTTATTTCTTTGCTTGTTGACTGTGATGTGATTTTGTGTTTTATCTCTCAGTCAAAGTGCACTAATGGTGGATTAGTTTCAGTCACACTTAAGATAAGCTTACTGACTATTAAGATCTGCTACACAGACATTCAGATATCGACTCCCTTTTTTATGGTACTAATATTCAACTAAATCAACACAGACACACAATAAGAGAGCCACAACACATTAGAGGAAAGGTGGCGACTTGATCAGAATGATTATTGAGATTCATTGACTGGTTGCCGGACATATATTTCACCTCATTAAAGTGAACATCCTGCATCCCCACGTCTTCCATCATAGATGCTTCTTCGTCGATGTTTGGCGTTACCACTCTGAACGCCGAGCAGCCCTGTTTGAACATACCTACAAACAAACAAACACCAAATAACACTTTACATATGGTGAAACTGGCTAACTTTCATAGTCATGGGTTAATGTCTGCTACAAAAAGTGAAAAATCATTGTTCAGAGTGAGTCTCAGTGAATAACTCTTAGAACTGCAGAATAACATGAAACACACAGAGCGATAACTAATATAAACATGGGCTTTATCAGAGAGAGAGAAGGAAAGAACTAGATATGAAGATAATATAAAAAAGAGAGAAGGTGAGCAAGGATACATGACTGATATGACAGCCTTTCACCTTCAACAGTATAATCATTAATAATCTACATAAACGTGCATGCTTGATTGTCGAAATTTACATCTTAAACTATTGTAGACCACAGGTCTGACCAAATTTCAGGTTCCGGAAATAAAAATCCCATTCAAAATCTTCACAGATAAATACATTTTTAGCAATAACACATAAAACTTTCAAGACAGGCCTTGTTATAAAAGAGTTCGATCTGGTTCTGGATGCTTATAAGTCAATGCAGCAGTCCAGACATGCTAAAATACACAATATAGGGCTTGTTTACACTTGGCCACTTCATACGTTTTCACTGATCGGACAGCTATAATAAAGCACATCTTTTAAATTCACTGTCTGGAATTAGCATAATCACGAATGTGAATTATTTGCATATAACACGGGAACTGAAGATGGGAACTGAAGATCGGCTGTATATCCATTTGGTGGAGACACACTGATGTGGCCAAGTGTAAATGGAATGAGCTTTTTCAATCGGATAGCAATCCGATCAGTAAAAACGCATGACGTGTATATAGGCCCATAGTAACAGCTGTGATGCGAAACACTTCTTCACATAGCTACTGTGTACTTCACTGCAGAGCAACTGTAGAGGCCTACTTTTAGTTTATTGAGATGTATATTCTATCTAGTGGAATGATATGTGAAAGATTGCATATGTAAGTGTCATATTCTTAAGCCATGACTATATTCACAATATAGAACAGTCTCTCATTCTAATTGTGCAGAAGTGATGTGTGCAATTTTGGTTAAAATTCTTTCTGCTTTCCCAGCTTAATATGCAGAGATACAGTCAGGTCCATAAATATTGGGACATCGACACAATTCTAATCTTTTTGGCTCTATACACCACCACAATGTATTTGAAATGAAACGAACAAGATGCGCTTTAACTGCAACATAATTTACATCCAAATCAGGTGAACGGTGTAGGAATTACAACAGTTTGTATATGTGCCTCCCACTTTTTAAGGGACCAAAAGTAATGGGACAATTGGCTGCTCAGCTGTTCCATGGCCAGGTGTGTGTTATTCCCTCATAATCCCATTTACAAGGAGCAGATAAAAGGTCCAAAGTTCATTTCAAGTGTGCTATTTGCATTTGGAATCTGTTGCTGTCAACTCTCAATATGAGATCCAAAGAGCTGTCACTATCAGTGAAGCAAGCCATCATTAGGATGAAAAATCAAAACAAATCATAACAATCCCATCAGAGAGATAGCAAAATCATTGGAACATTCTTAAAAAGAAAGAACGCACTGGTGAGCTCAGCAACACCATAAGTCCCGGAAGACCACGGAAAACAACTGTGGTGGATGACCGAAGAATTCTTTCCCTGGTGAAGAAAACACCCTTCATAACAGTTGGCCAGATCAAGAACACTCTCCAGGAGGTAGGTGTATGTGTGTCAAAGTCAACAATCAAGAGATGACTTCACCAGAGTGAATACAGAGGGTTCACCACAAGATGTAAACCATTGGTGAGCCTCAAAAACAGGAAGGCCAGATTAGAGTTTGCCAAACAACATCTAAAAAAAGCCTTCACAGTTCTGGAACAACATCCTATGGACAGATGAGACAAAGATCAACTTGTACCAGAGTGATGGGAAGAGAAGAGTATGGAGAAGGAACTGCTCATGATCCAAAGCATACCACCTCATCAGTGAAGCATGGTGGTGGTAGTGTCATGGCGTGGGCATGTATGGCTGCCAATGGAACTGGTTCTCTTGTATTTATTGATGATGTGACTGCTGACAAAAGCAGCAGGATGAATTCTGAAGTGTTTCGGGCAATATTATCTGCTCATATTCAGCGAAATGATTCAGAACTCATTGGACAGTACTTCACAGTACAGATGGACAATGACCCGAAGCATACTGCAAAAGCAACCAAAGAGTTTTTTTAAGGGAAAGAAGTGGAATGTTATGCAATGGCCAAGTCAATCACCTGATCTGAATCCGATTGAGCATGCATTTCACTTGCTGAAGACAAAACTGAAGGGAAAATGCCCCAAGAACAAGCAGGAACTGAAGACAGTTGCAGTAGAGGCCTGGCAGAGCATCACCAGGGATGAAACCCAGCATCTGGTGATGTCTATGCGCTCCAGACTTCAGGCTGTAATTGACTGCAAAGGATTTGCAACCAAGTATTAAAAAGTGAAAGTTTGATTTATGATTGTTAATCTGTCCCATTACTTTTGGTCCCTTAAAAAGTGGGAGGCACATACACAAACTGTTGTAATTCCTACACCGTTCACCTGATTTGGATGTAAATACCCTCAAATTAAAGCTGAAAGTCTGCATCTTGTTCGTTTCATTTCAAATTCATTGTGGTGGTGTATAGAGCCAAAAACATTAGAATTGTGTTGTTGTCCCAATATTTATGGACCTGACTGTAACTAAAAGGCTACATCCACATTAATCCGGATACATTTAAAATCGGTGTTTTCGTTTTCGAAACGCTCTTCACTGGCATTATTAAGAGTTTTCACAAAGGTTTCTAGTCCACACTGAACATATGACTTAAATCCTCTTACTGCGCATGCAAAAAACTTTAATGAAACGCAATTTTCCTCGTGTTCCATCGCCGGACAACAATTCTGAGTAAACTTTCTGTCGCCTTTGAAGGAATACAATGTGAAGGTTGTACAAAGTAACTTTTATCTTTAATAATGCTAACTTAAGAGCAGGCACAACAAAGCCGCTACAACATGGGCCACCATCTTGAATGTTTTGGGTTGAAATGGATCACATGACTGCATCACATGACAACAAATACATCATTGTTTATAAATCTCTCAGATTTCCTCGTCCACACTACAACATGAAGATGGCATTTTCACATTTATCCACTTGGGACAGTGTTTTTGAAAACTCAATTTTCGCTGTCAAAAACAGCGTCTCAGTGTGGACGGAAGGTCAAAACATACAGAAAAAGATGTGTTTCCAAAAAAATATATTAGTGTGAGCATGGCCAAAGTAAGCCATTTGTTGGTTGATGTCACGTAAAAGTGTAAACAATGGCACTTTAAAACATTCCTTTGTTTGTTTGAGGAGTCTAACATATTACAATTGAGTTTGGGGTGGGACTATCTGTGACCACTGGCAGACTTCCCCAGAGTTTTTGGGAAACCTGTTTGAAAACAATGTTTATTTTTGCAAATCTGTTTGGTGATGCTAGTGGCACAGAAATTGCTTACTTCACCTTTAATATTGGATATTGCAGCATTAAATACAGTCGTGATCGTTTCTGATCATGAAAAACATAAAAAAATAAATAAAAGAAATCCCAGCTTTATGGGACGAGCAGTTGTTTCTCTCACAAAACAAATTAAGAACAAAGTCTTGTACCTTAACTGTTTTATGGTTTTCAAATACTTGTTTGCAGTCAATTCATAATGTTGTGATTCATTACAAAGCTGGTTGGTTTGGTTCATGGTTTACAACTGTTTAATGAAGAATTTGGAGATATGAATTCTCTATGAAAAAAATGAATGGGAAAAATACTTCCGGAATCAAGAATGCTAAAAAAAAGTGAGTGGGCACTCCATCTGTCTGACAACAATAAGAAAAAAGATGACTGTGAAAGGCTGATGGTACAATTTCTACAATGACATTAACACATAAATTGGGTGTGGGTCTAACCTTTCCTTCGCAGATATTCAGCCACCAGTGCTGCTACATGCACATAACACATGGCTGCCTGAAAGAATCAAACAAGAGAAACATACATTTGAAATGTTACACAGGGTTCCCAGGGCAAGGAAAACAAAATAGGAATTTCCAGGCCTTGAAAAAACATACAAATTTGGTAAATCTGTGAATATGTGTGTATGTGTATGCAACAGGATCCATTTTGCCTTTTGCACGATGATAAAGTGAGGGGAATAATGGAGCATATTCTCGACATGACCGAATAGTAGCTCTTGCATTAAAAGAACTTTGCACCATTTAAAATTATGTTTAGCTTTTAATCTACTGATGTGCTCAGATTTGTGTTAAGGAATAAAAAAATATCATTAGCCTGGAATAAAATCAATGGAAGACAATAAGATGCCCTCCCTTAGCATATAGTGAAACAAACCTGTGTGTATGTTTGTACTGTACCTCAGAGAGATCTCTGTTCTTCACATGGATGCGGGCCATGCTGTCCAGCCATGTCTTGCGGAGTTCAGGTGTGCTGGCGTAAGACTTTGCCAGACTGTACTGCAGGTCTACCAGCATCTCAGGGTCTCTTTCGTGCTCCTTCATCTGAGCGGTGGCCATCAGAACCGTTCTGATTTTCTTTGTCAGGTCTTTCACATCCGATGGGAATGCAGTGTTCTGCAGGTGAGTGAAAGGGCAAAGAGTTCATTTGTGTGTGCGCATATCTAACTATTTGGGTCTGTTTCAAAACCAAGTGAGCTGTCTCACGGTCTACTGCTTTCAGCAAGGGCAGCATTCTTATACAGAGGAAACTTCATAAGTGACTGATTTTGAAACACTTTGCATAGGCAGCAAATCTGTGGGCTTTGCATGGGAGACTTAACTTACAATAACTTACAAGAGTCCAATTCTTTGTGACATTTGCATGTTGCTAAGCTATATGTCAGACACAAAGCAGGGCACCTTTCTGGAATGCATGTAATGCCCCAGTAAGCATAAACATTAATGAGAATAGCATAAACTTATATTGGTTAAACCATTATTTTCTCAGTAGTGAATCAAATTTAAGTAATAAACATTTCTCTTGCATGGTCTGACATTTTGGATGGATTTTTTTTTCAATGAGCTTGGCACAAATGCAGTGTAGTATTGCCTTCTCCACAAAGGACACATGCGATGGTGCCTTAAAACTTGGCCAAAACAAAGTATCTTAGAAGGCAGAATAATTCTTCTTCTCTTTGGTATTTGGAGCATGCCTTCAAATCATGCCTATGTAGGTAGCTCACTAGGTTTGCACACTTCGAAGGAAACTAACTTTGATAGTTTTGTCACTGTTGGCACAGTTGTTGATGATTGACAGGGACTGCTGAAACCTCGTCCCTCCTATTCCGATGACGTCAGCGATCAGTTGACTTACACCAATCACCACCTGACAAAACACAATTAATGACATGACCATATAACATAAGGACTTCACCACATGGACATCTTTAAAGACTGGATAAAATGATGCTGACATATACATCAAGAACACTGTCAACATAAAATATGACGATATTTCACCTGTAGGTGTGTGCGGACAAAGGATTTGCGGCCTGTGTAGTCAAAGTTGCTTTTCATGAGGAAGTAGAGCAGATGGGCCGCATCACTGCGTATAGAGCTCAGTTTGGAGTTACAGCACTTCAGGATCTCGTAACAGAATGATGCGCACATGTCTGCACGGCCCTCAAAAAACGTACATGGAAACTAAACATGAAATTAAAGGATATCATGTTAATACAGCATTTCATCTGATACATAATCAGAGACCCACTTCAGAGGTGATTCTGAAATCTAATAATGTAATCTGACTGCTCAGAGATGACTCCACACTATTGGTCAGCAAAAGTTAATAATGCTAGCTAAAAATAATTTTCTATAACAGGGTTTGTAATCCCGCATCAGAATTTACTCTGAATGGTGCCAAAAATAAAAAACATCCAGTGAGTGGCAGTTCTGCAGATGGAAATGCCTTTTTTATGTGAGAGGTCAACTGAGAATGGCCAGACTGGTTCAAACTGACAAAGTCTACAACCGCTCTGTACAATTGTGGCGAGAAGGATATAATCTCAGAATGCTATTCTGACATGCGGGTTGGTGCTGTTTTGGCAGCACAAGGGGGACCTACACAATATTAGACAGGTGGTTTTAATGTTGTGGCTGATCAGTGCTTTCAGTTGATTAACATTTTTATTATGATTAATTGGAAACAATTTTAATTTGCAGATTTTGAGAATGCTACAATTTTTATTTTCCTGTCAAAATGCACTTATTTCCATTTTAGGAAAGAAAGCAAAACAACACATAACAATATAATGTGTATTAACATTTTCCAAACAAAGCCATCTGCAGTATAAACACAGAAATGCACTAAAATGGCACCAATTAAAACATCATTAAACGTTTCCCAAAGTCGAAGCGGGAGTTTGACTAATTGAAAGAACTAGTCTCTCCATAGGTTGTATTTTCATTGTAATAGCCATTAAATCTCTTACACTCATCCTCCAAAATATTAATCTGCTGGCTGACTTTGACTATCTGCTTTCCTACAGCAATTGTGAAGCTGCGTTAATGATTCGCGTCAGTGCGTAAGCCCCAGCGCCGCTTTGAACTCCATATGAAGAGTGCATGCAGACAAAAACTTCTCATTCTGTGTTTGGGTGATAGTTAAAACTTAACGTGCTTCTGTGGATATTAAAATGTGCCTTACATAGGTTTAAAAATACTTGATTTCTATCATGTCCCATTTGGGATTGTTTTGTAACAAAGCATTAAGAGCTCCTTTCTCCATCATTTTATCACTGTACGTATACTTAAGTATTGGTACCTGACATACAAATGGAAATTGACCCTTAAAATATACATAACATTATCCTCATCCCTTTAAAAATCTTTATACTAGACAGTTCCTATCCAATTGAAGTAAACCTTTTGGCTACTTCTTAAACCCAATTCTACATTTTCTGTGTGCCACACTCACCTTGTAGATGAAAGTGCGAAGGGAAGTGAAGACCTGTTTGAGGGCTGTCTCTGACTGGTTGATTTGTAAGAAGCACAGATGAACCATGAAGACTTTCTTCATGAGGGGATTGTGACCATGATCCAAACTCAGCTGAGTCTGAAACAGACACGGACACACACTTAACAGTAATACATAAAGAGCAAACACACACACACGCACGCACACACACACATGTTGAGGCAGCAGGTGTTGATGATGTCTGACCTTAAAACCCATGATGAAGATGCTCAGTGTGTCCAGAACAGTCAGACACACTTCTGTGGCCATGTTTCCTTCCAGCAGAGACTGATTCAACACATCAGCATCTGAATGACTGTAGGCTACACACACCAAAAACAGCTGTAGAAAGGTCTTGCGATTCTCAATTTACAATCTATACATGCGGCAACAGCCATAACAGCTGAACTGCTGATATGGGAGCAGCACTCTGTAAGGTCAATAATGAGATGCATGAGAAATACACTGACCTCAGAACAGCAGTGTTGCCAGTCCATTACAAAAACAATGAATTTTAATGGCTGTTAATAGATATTGTAGTTAATGTGATTAATCTCAAAATGCTAATTTGCTGAAAACTGTCTCTAAATTGTATTTCAAACATTAAATGCAGTTAACTAATGTCATAACATAAATCTAAACATGAAGTTTGTAATATTTCTACTTTAAAATATTGTCTCACAAATACTTTTGCATTCTGGGCAGATCTGTGTTTTCTGACCAATACAAATGATTTAGCAGTTCTGTCCTTCTAGGCTAGTGGCACAGAAATTACACACTGCACCTTTAAATAAATGTAATTGCGCATGTTCAATGCATAGACTTGGCAGGCCTAAACCTTTTTTCCGTAATAAACTTTATAATGCAATAAAGCACAAAAAAGAAAAGCGAGCTGAAGATGTTATGAGCATGCAAATATGAGCTTGTGTGTGTGACTCACTGTGGTTGTAAGTGAAGGAGTTATCCAGACTGTTGAGCTGCTGCAGTCGTACATGCATCGGTCCCGTCCTGCTACGAGACACAGGAAGAGTTTGAGAGCGCCGATCGTGAGCCACCGGCCCAGGCCCAGGCCCTGGCCCCTCCAGACTCCTGGTGACAGAGTGTCAAAGTTGTGATATCAGCGATAGACTGACACATCGATGAGGCAGATTAATCATGCAATCTTTGGCCATTTTGAGCCTTGTAAATGGATAATGCATAATTGTATGTTTTCAAATGTTTTTGAAAAATTTGGTAATGCAAATTTTGTCATTAAATAATATTTTATATATACACTACCTTTCAAAAGTTTAGGGTCATTTACTCATTCTTTATTTATTTTTTCACATTTTAGAAATATAGTGAAGTCATCACAACTACGGAATAATATAAATGGATATATGGGAATTTGGTTGTGAATAAAAAAAATCCCAAATAAATCAAAACTATGTTATATTTTAGCCTCTTTAAAGTAGCCACACTTTGCAGAAATGTACTCTTGGCATTTTCTCAACCAACTTCTTGAGGTATCACCCTGGGATGCTTTTTAAACAGTATTGAAGGAGTTCCCATCTATATGCTGGGCACTTAAGGCACTTTTCTACTGCATGTTACAGTTCGATTCGACTCTACTCTCTTTACTTTTCTGAGCTTGCTTTTCCACTGCTGTTTAGTGCCACCTCAACGTGGGTGGGATTATAGCCTGATCATCATATTTGCGCCGCCTCTACTGCGGTTACATCATCTTAAACGCGACACAAAACAATAAACAATAACACGACCGCTAGCTGTTAGCTACTAGCTCATTGTGCGGCATAAAGCAGTTGTTGCATGGTGATTTTACACAAGGGTAACAGTTACATTTGCGTGGCTGTTTTAGAAGCAAGCTTCCAGTAGCTGGTCAACTAAATAAAGTGAAGCTTTCAAGCAGAGTATAGAGTTAATGTACCATTCTCCATCATGGACTCCAGCCGTGGCTGAGTCCAGGGCACTCTCCCTCCCATTGCTCGCCGGTCTAGATTGCGTCCGTTTGGTTGAACCACTTCCACTTTTCCTTGATGGTTCTGTAGTCACTTTCAGGTTTTTTTTTTTTTTTTACTTTTCCCTACACTGTTGGTAGGTCCGGTGGTAGCCGTGTGCAGCCAACAGCTGAGACACTTCCTGAAAGACACTTCCCGCTAACGAGAGGAATGTCTGCACCTCGTTTATTGACCATGGTGTGGTTTTCACATCGCCATTTCTTTTTACAATTCGAAAGTTGTGTGAACAAATGATACTGCTATTGATATAGCTAACTTTAAAACTATGTCCTGTGTCACAAACCCAGTGAGGCTGGTAGTGACGATTCTATCTGACCAATCAGTGATCTTCAGGGTTTTGACGTCACATTTAGTATCGGCTCGGCTCGCTTGGAACCTCGACCGAGGTGGTACTAAAAAAGTAACAGGTACTATCCACAGTAGAAAACCCCCAAAAAGCGAACAGATTTTTGTCGAGTTGTACCGTGCAGTGGAAAAGCCCCATTAGTGGCTGCTTTTCTTAATTATTCGGTCCAAGTCATCCATTTCAAAAACATTTAAGCTATGCTTTCAGTTCAAAAGGTTTTTAAGATCATGAGAAACATTTCAGGCAAGTGACCCCAAACTTTTCAATGGTAGTGTATATCGGAATTATACAGGACATCAGAGCCTTCTTTCTAGACATCACATTGCCCAATGAAAAATCATCAGTCCACCTATAATGACTGTTAGCATTATTAGCAATTTCTAGCTTATAATTAAGAGATGTCTGACATTATTCTTATTGGAGTTATCTGGGTTTTTCAATAATTTATGCAATCGAGGGTCGTGTGGCACCATGCAAACGGCGAGCTCTGCACACTTTGCTAGTTTTTCATTCTCATGAACCGGTGAGATTCGATCCACTCTGTTTCATAACTATGCTATGAAGCCAGTATGTCAAAGAATTCAAAATCCTCAGGCTCTGGAGATATAAAAAGACACTTATGTGATCAAGCTAGTACCCCTGACAGGGCCACAGAGAAATTCAGCGTCAACTGTCCAGCATGTTGGTGATGCTGACGAAGGTCATAGTGGACTTGGAGGATCTTGCTGTAATACGTCGATCAATCACTTCCATGGAGGCAAAATTATCTGAGTTGGTTACAAGAATCGGGGACGTCGAGAAATTGATTGATTATCTGGAGTCATCGGAGAGGGAATTAGCTGCTAATCAGCTAGCGAAACAACTTCCAAATGGTTGGAATTCCTGAGAATGAAGAAGGCCGAGATATGGTAAAATTCCTAGATGAGCTCTTCCTGAGTCTGCTTTACATAACAGGCCATAAGCTGGAAATTGAGCGAGCTCACAAAGTCCTGGATCAGAAATCTGCTGAGGGAGACAGGCCTGATCAATTCTGGCCAAATTTCTGAGATTATCTGCTAAAGATCTTGTTTTTCGTGAGGCGAGGAATAAAGGAAGGCTTTCTTGGAAGAACCACAGGATTTTCTTGTTCCCAGACTTCGACAAGAAAGAAATGTGATCTATTCAAGGAATGCAAGAAACTCTTACATCAATGGAAGGTCACTTTTGCAGTGATGATCCCGGCCAAATTGAGAATAGATACTAAGGATAGCTGTACAGTTTTTACATGCCCATAGCAAGCATTGTCCTTTATAAAAACATTGGAGTGAGTAAGCCATGGTATGATTCTCACTTTGCTCCCAAGCAAGCTTGACTCACTGAACATTCACTTGACTGTCCGAGGACACTGGGCACCTTTATTGTTTCTTTTTGTGATGGTTCCGCCTAGCGGATGGAGTTTGTTTTGTGGAATAACACTCCAAGAAACTTTTGCATCGACAAAGGGTTGCTTTTACACTGACATTTCTGGCCAGGTTGAGAATAGAGGCGAAGGATGGCCACAAAGTATTTACTTTGTCCCCAACAAGCATTGTCCTTTATAAAGTCAAGTGAATGATTAAATCATTGTGTGGCAATTGCTTTGCAGCCAAGTGGACCTGACTCACTGAATATTCACTTGACTGTCCCAGGAAACTGAAAGTTTTTTTTGTGTGTGTGTGTGTGTGTAAGTTGATTCCTCTAGCGGCTGGAGCTTGTTTTGGGGAGGAACAGTTATGTAATTCTGTCTCACAAAATTTGTATAGAAGCACCAGACTTGAACAGTCTGATGGAAAAGTTGTCATGGGGGCTCTCATAGGCATACTTGGACTGTTTCAGTTTAGAGGGATGAACGCTGTTTGGCGCTGTCGTGCATGGGGTTATTGCACATGTTTTTCTTTTTTGGGTTGGGGGGAAGTTCGGGGTTTGATGGTTGCACTAATGTTGGAATGTGGTCTTTATAATCTTGTTTTTGACACAATATATTTTTTCTAATATTTCAATATTTCAAATGTTAATATGAGTGGATTGTCACTCTCCAAATGGAATGTGAATGGATACAATTTTGTATTGAATTAAATTGTAATAATTCAATTTAATACTAGCAAATGAGACAAAATTACTTTTCTGCAACAATAGCGCCACCGAACAGAATTGCAAAAATAAACAATGTTTTCAAAACAGCTTTAAGAATACACCCCTCATATGCAGTTCAAACATTCAGATAGTCCTGGCCCAAAATCACGCCATTGGTTGAGTAATGTTGTTGGGTCACTCAAAACAAACAGAGGAATTTTTATAGTGCCACAGAGACTCCTTTGATTGGCTTAATTACAGTTGTCTCTGCATATTAAGCTGGGATATAAGTATTTTAACATTAAAAGAAAATTAATTGTATACATATTTAGTGAAAATTCATTCAAAATGATTTTAAATATGTCCCTTTTTGGATTAATACAAGGGGAAAATATAATTTCAGGTCCATAGGTAAAGTTAGGACTATCAGTCAATCCTGTTAATCGTAATAAATAGTAGCCAAATATCAGGCAATTAATCAGCCTGGCTGATATAGGAGTCTATGCCTAATAACTAGGCAATTATCACCTCAATTACACCTGTATAAATATATATTTTTTTATAAATATATGCATGTAAGTAAGTCCATTGTTAGTAAGGGTCATGTTTCTCTTGTGAAAATATAAGAATATGAAATAAAGACATTACCTGGCTATGTGTCTCTTTCCCATGTATCTGAACTGACGAAGACATACTCTGAAACACACGAGAAAAGCGATGAGACAGATGTGTGAGAGAGTGAGTGAGAGAGATGTTGAGGTAAAACGCAGCACTTACTCCAGAAGACTGAAGTAGTTCATAAGGTCTGCTGGGGAAGCTTTATTCCAGTAGTTGAACAGAGCATCTGATAAACAAAAACCCATCTGTTATACACCTCACAAACTACAACACAGCTGCAGCATGTTCACAGGATTTCAGTGTGTATGTGTGTGTGTGTACCTTCAGACATGCTCTTGAGCACATGCAGAAAGCACATTAACATATTCTTGACTTCAGTCTGATCCAGTTTGTCACAGCGGAGCAAAGAGCTGCCCAGAACACCAGACACATGACACTGAGAGCAAGAGAGAGAAAACGGGATCAGACATATACAGTACACTACACATACACAGTCAAAAGGTTTGGACACACCTACTCGTTCTTTTTATTACCATTTTAAACATTTTAGAACAATATGAAATCTATTAAATGTAAATACAATATAAAATGTACCTAAGTGGAATCTAGAATCAACAAGGTCCAAGGGTGCAGACACAAAACAAAATCACCACTGTAACAAAATTACTTCAAAAACACACATTATAAAAACTCTTAAATGTGGTTTGCCCTATAGTCATTTTACAAGACTTTATCATATCTGTTCGAGAAATTACTTTCAAAATTAAGATTTTGAAAGTAAAGCTCCGTAAATCTTATATGGTAAACTTAAATCATGAGGATATCCTAATGAATGGTTGAAAACCTCATTCCAGAAGGTTTGTGACTTATGTAGAGTTTACGCTACACGATTTTCGCTCGCCGACAGTTTTGTGGAGATCGCCGACAAAAGCCTGAAATTGTGGGCAAATCAGAACTCGCTCGCGTGAGCGACGATCGCAATGTATGAATTATCAAAGACGCGATTGGACCGAAGAAATGGAGGGAAGATTTGTGGAACATTGGCAGGAGCACCAGTGCCTATTTGATGTTTCATCTGAACTGTACCACAACCAGGTGGAGATAGAGAAGTGTTGGAGAGAAATCGCAAATTCTCTTGGACAGTCAGGTAAGCAAATAGGTTGATTTTTTAGGAGGTACTTTTTCATAGTTTAACCAATAAAATATATGATAACTATACACATTATGTAAAGGTGATTAAAAACATACACATCATATTCTGAAATGCATAACATATGATCATGCATTTGTTTTCGTATCTCGTATCACTTCTCGTGTGTACTCAGTTGTGAACCGTTATTTGGAGTCCAGGCAGAGTGTCAGGGATTCGTCAATAGTGAAATGTCTTGTAATGTGTTAACCAGTCACCGATTCGTCGTGTAATTTGAAAATGCTATGACTTAAATGGCGATGTAGTGTGTAGGAGCCATTAGTTAATCAATGTATTTAATGATCCACCACTTTGTGTGTTTTCTAGGAGCTCCTATTTGCGGGATAAACTTGCACATTCAGATAATTATATTTCTGCTCCAACTACCCTTGTTGATGCCCAGGGTAATTTTTCCTTGTAACAACTGTACATCTTGTTCTCAATATGTTAAATACAATTCGTTCACATATCCTCATATATTGAGAAATTACAAGATGAGACAACTGATTACATGTAGAACTACATATATCATTTATACAATACATTGTTCATGTCCTTTGCTATATGTAGGCAAAACTAAATGTGCATTATTTACAAGAATATTTGAACATATGAGTGCTATTAGAAGACAAGATGATACATCTAAAAAATTGTGTCATTTTAATTTGGCTAAATATTCGTTGTCAGATTTGAAATTCCTGGGGATCGAGAGGATTTTACATCATAGGAGAGGTGGAGACAGATTAGAAATTGATACAGAGGGAGGCTTTTCTGATTTTTGTACTTAAATCTTTAGCTCCAAGTGGTATGAAAAACATGATCTTTCTTGTTTTTTGTAGTGTGTTTTTTTTTAGTTTTTTTGCTTTATGTAATTTTGTTACAGTGGTGATTTTGTATTGTGTCTGCACCCTTGGACATTGTTGATTCTAGATTCCACTTAGGTACATTTTTTTTGTCTATTTAGGCTCTATCCTTGTTAACTCATTAGGCCCAGCTGGCTGCAATTTTCAATTAAGACTTGTTAAAATGAGTGAACGTATTTTACACCATGAGCATTGAAGAAAGAAATGTGCTGAAATGTCTGCTCCTTATGTTAGTCTGGGTAATTTTTTTAGGATGAAAATTAAATAGTTATATCTTTTTGCTAGACCCTTTTTAGTCTGTTTTGCAATCAATGTGCAGTTAGCAACTTTTGATTTTTGAATAAACCGAATTCATCTGTACAAACAATATTATGCAAGTATAAACACCATTTGACCACGCAGCCATCATACCGCTCAGGAAGGAGACACATTCTGTCTCCTAGAGATTAACGTAATTTGGGGCGAAAAGTGCAAATCAATCCCAGAACAACAGCAAAGGACCTTGTGAAGATGCTAGAGGAAACAGGTAGACCAGTATCTATATCTACAATAAAACAACTCCTATATTGACATAACCTGAAAGGCTGCTCAGCAAGAAGCCACTGCTCTAAAACCATCAAAAAAAATCCATACTACAGTAAAGGTCTTACTTTTTGGAGAAATGCCCTCTGTCTGATTAAACAAAAATTGAACAGTTTGGCCATAATGACCATTTGGAGGAAAAAGGGTGAGGCTTGCAAGCTGAAGAATGCCATCCCAACCATGACGAATGGGGGTAGCAGCATCATGTTGTGGAGGTGCTTTGCTGCAGGAGGGACTGGTGCACTACACAAAATAGATGGCATCATGAGGAAGGAAAATTATGTAAATATATTGAAGCAACATCTGCCAGGAAGTTAAAGCTTGGTCACAAATAGGTCTTCCAAATGGACAATGACCTCAAGCATACCTCCAAAGTTGTGGCAAAATGGCTTAAGGATAACAAAGTCAAGGTATTTGAGTGGCCATCATATAGCCATGACCATAATCCGAACTGAAAAAGCACGAGCGAGAAAGGAGGCCTACAATCCTGACCTGTGAGAAGCTTGTGGAGGGCTACCCAAAATGTTTGACTCAAGTTAAACAATTTAAAGGTATTGCAACCAAATACTAACAAAGTGTATGTAAACTTCTGACCCACTGGGAATGTGATGAAAGCTGAAATATATAATTCTCTCTACTATTATTCTGACATTTCTCATTCTTAAAATAAATTAGTGATACTAACTGACCTAAGACAGGGAATGTTTTCTATGATCAAATGTCAGGTATTGTGAAAAACGATTTAAATGTATTTGGCTAATGTGTGTATGTAAACGTCTGACTTCAAATGTGTGTGTGTGCACGCGTATATATATATGTCAACCTAATCTTACATGAGCTCAATTATTATTTGATTACACAAACAATTTAAGCATTTGCGCATACACATCAAATCAAAAGGTTGAGACATAAATTAAATCCAAAGTTTGTCCAAACTTTTGACAGGTAGTGTATATACACACTCTTTTTGCTGACAAAAACACATGCATATTTACTAACATACAGACACACAAAATAGGAAATAACAAAAATAAGAAACATAAGCTAAATTAATTCCTGGGTAATAAAAGCATTCTTACATAAATTGTTGCATTAAATTTAATGTGAAAATATTCACACAAACTGATTTATCAATAAACTACACAGAAATTCATTCTGTTTCATAAATAAGGCCAATGACTGCAGCATAATACAGTTGTGGAAACATACTGCACAAACTCAAAGCATTCATTCACCACTGCAGAGCTATTAAAGGACGCCCACTAATGTCTACACTAATGTGCTAATGCATCTACCACCACAGCACAGGACTGGTAAGAATATCTCCACAGTCCCCTGCCAGCAGACACCCTTTTCTGAGACAGCAGGTTTGGAAACTATAAACTCATTTATTATGCAACTACAGAAATGGAGACAGAAAAACTGATACAAACACCAACAAAGATATGAAAATAAAAGTAAGATAATTTAGCAGCACCACAACAATCCCACAGTGAGCATATTTACAGTACATACTCTTCCTGTGACTAGAAGCATCAGCACACCAATACAACTTTGGCATGTTGATTGAAAGAGGAGGACACATGTCAAAACACAGACTTACATTAAAAGGTGCACTCAGTAATGTTTTTCCTCATTAAAAAAGTTGAACTCCAAAAGACACGAATTGTAATTTTGCAAAATATGCAGGAAATTATGACATCACACATTAAAATGGAGAATCCAGTCATATCTTATAAAAGCTGTTTTATTCTACATGGAGAGGGTCCACACATGGGGGCTGCCATGTTAGAATCACATGACCAGCCGAATACTACTCGCTTAATCTCAGTACCCGTCCTATTATTTGACACTTTCACCTAATTGATTACTTTAATCATGGCTGACTGATAACATATCTACAATGAAATCTGAAACTTAAAACTATTGATTTTAAATTATGCTGCATTCAAGTCACTAGGTGTCAGTGTCCAAGTCCAAGATGACACAGACAAAAGTTACTGAGTGCACCTTTAAGTAAGGCTACTAACCAAATAAAGAAAAAAAATTGACACAAAATATGGATTTGAGTTGAAATTTTGTTGAAATCGTTGAACTGCTGAATTCCACCTCTGGTTTTGCCAAATAAATATGTAAATAAATGGACAAAATATTGATTTACATTGAAATTATGGTATAATATTAGAATAAATTGCCGAACAGCCAATATGCACCTCTGGTTTGGTGGTGTTTATTTTGCGTAAATGAAATGATTTTATTAGAATACTTGTAGATATTGCAGAGTAATACAATTATTTGCAATACCCGGATAACCGGTCTGATATGACTCAATTCTCAAATGTGCAGTTGTTACTCAGAGATATTACACGGCTCTCTAGAATACTCGTTTCTGATTGGTCAATGGCATCATCTACTGTACCAGTCTGATATGTCTGAGTAACAACCGCACATCCATTATTCACTCTAGTTCCATGTTTGATTTTTGACGGGGGTGAAAATGGCTCAGAGGGACAGACCTCTGAGGGAGAGAACGTCTCTCTAAGAGGGGTACAATTTGGCATAAAAGCAAATAAGCAAAGCCACATGCACACACAGACATGCCAAATTTGGACAGAGCAAGATCAGAGGTGAAAGGTGAGTGCTGATTGCAGGGCTGCAGGGCAGTCGTAAGAGGTAAGATGTGATGTAATACTTTTGCAGGGTGAGTGGGTTGCTCAGACAGCAGAGAGAAGTCCATGGTCTGGCGTTTGGGACGTGCCGAGAGTGTTGTCTCCTCTGAGTCAGTAAAGAAACGCAGAACGCTGGCGGAGTGATGCCGTGTGAAACCCTCCCGCTGAACACCATGATAGCAGGTGGTGACACACAACCAGAGGTTAGCACGCACACAACCAGAGGTTAGCACGCACACACACACACACACACACACACACACACACACACACACACACACACACACACACACACACACACACACACACACACACACTCCCATTCATAGGAGCATACATAAACCACCCTCAAACACACACACATATACAGTACACACAAACTGCCATACATACATACAAACAAACGTAAACAGACTGACTTAACATTCAGTATGAAAGTGAAAAAACAGCAAGTTAGGTTGTGAGTGGCAGGTCAAGTGAGTGAGCTGTACCTTGTCTAGGGGGTGTGGCTTGTCACTGCTGCGCTCTAATAGGCCGTTTCCAGAGTCTGTGCTGATTAGGGAGCCTCGCGAGTCATTGTGTCGTACAGAGCTCATGTTAGCAATGTGAGGAGAGACTGAAAACCACAAAACGCATCCATAATCACAATTCACACTACAGTTTGACAAATATATTTTACATTATCAGAGGTTTGTTTAAAATAAATTAGATTTAATCAAACCAAACAATAAGTTACCCATAAATGCCTTGACAACAAAAGCTTAATATTCAACACAATTTATTTAATCATAAGAGTATTTGCGTTGGTGATTGATATGAGGCTAGTGATGGCTCTCACCTGTTCCTGAAATCACTCCAAACAATTCTTTATGCAGACTGCTGTCCACAACACTGCACATATTTTTTGTAGGTGTCATCATAACAGGATCATCACGGCCATTCTGAAAACCGGAAATGAAAAATAAATCTCTGAAGAGCAATCCAAAAACTTGTATTTTGGCCATCCCAATAATCTTTAATGGGGTAGTTAGCATTAAATAATTTTGGAAAGTTGACATGTCCTGCCGTGTGACATGCTATAGTCCATCTAAAACATCTCAACAATTTTTAGGCACTTCTAGGAATTATTTACACTTCTAGAAATCAGTTGTCACACCACGGGACCATTTAAAATAAACTATTAAAGGCAAATAGGTGATTAAAAATAGGAAAACACTTCTCAGTGATCTATATCAGAACCTAAGATTAGCACTTTCTCTTATTCTTTTAAATAAATTAACATAAAATATGATATCATATATTGATATAAAAAATTATAATGGCCACATTAACTCTTTCTCCTGCCAGCGTTTTTAAAAAAAGTTGCCAGCCACCGCCAGGGTTTTTGACGATTTTCGCTAAACTTTAATGGCCTGTAGAATATATTCTTCCATGAATATATGAAGATGCTAAATATCAAAATAAAGATCTGAGCCTCTGCTTTCAGGCAAAAACAACATTTCGGACAAAAAGCTGAGAAAAAAGCATTTTTATCAAACAAGT